>NW_024412430.1:3246906-3307610 GCF_014898765.1 Herpailurus yagouaroundi
GAGCATTCTCGGGCATTACATATGAAGCATTTCCAGTGTGTCTTACGTCTATTCCGGGGACGTTGACAGAATTTAAATCATAGATCTCAGGAATTTAGTGTCGCTTTTCCAGTTTCTGATGAGAAAAGTGATACTGTAGGGCTAGTCCCGTCCTCTGTGTCTCCAACAGCTCTTACCTCCTGCTGGTAACCAATATTTGTTCCCATTTGGTGGAAGGAAGGCTGAAATCCAGATCAAGGATTTGGCTAAGGTCACCAAGAATCTGGTCAATCAAACCAAGGAGAGGACACCAAACTATTGCATTTCCAGCCCAGAAAATATAACCCTTTGGTCTCATGCACACTTCCCTGCTTTTAAAAATGATTTCAAGGTGTCTGCAAGGTTACTGGAACTCTCCCAGAAGAGAGCAAGCTTCAAGAAATACAACCTGAACGTGAGCAATCTGAGATCTAGAAAGCGAAGGGCATGTGTGGTGTAGACAGATGCAGAAGCCTGGCCCCACCTGGCCCCACGGCTCCGCCTCGCCTCCACTCCCTCAGTAAAAGCCTGTGTCCTCTCCAAACTGCAGGCAAGGGCTTCACGTAATGTTCCTGTGCCCCTTTACAGGCACTGCTCCCCTGTTCTGCCGGCCCCAGGGTTGATCCATGGTATCCCAAGTAGCCTTGGTTACACTTTTCCGTTTTTCTCTGTAGGTCGGAAGTCCCTTTCCATCCTAAGCTAACTATCACCTGCTTTCATCCATTTATCACTAACTTAGCCGTTGCCATCATGCTGGTTTTCAATCTTTCTGCAGTTGCTGAGTGCCAGAGGGACATTATTAACTATCCTTAGAGGTCTGGCACAGAGGAGAAGCTTTCTGACCGATTTGCAATGCACATTTAGAAATGTTCATATTAGAAGACCCAGTGGTTGGGGGAGTCCCTCTTCTTCCCTACTTTTTGAACTTGGCGCACTTACATACAGTTTTGGGACCTGGAGAAATCTCTGGTTCTTTGCCTTTGTTTTCCTAGAGCTCCTTACATAGGAAAAATGTTAACACCATGTGTTGATCCCTAACAGTTTTCTCCCTTTTTCAGTTTTCCGGAGGCCAATGTAACATGATCGTTGTTGATATGTTCAAACGTTAGGGACATTCAGAGGGTAGAGAGGGAATATCCAACCATGGCGACAAGTTTAGCTTAGGGACCAGGTCTTTTTTTTTTTTTTTTTTGAATTGGCAATACATTCACCTGGTTCAAAAACCACACATGTAAAAGATGTACAATGAAAATTTCCTTACCCTCCCCCCAGCTAGCTTCCATCTCACCTCCACTAGCAGACACTTTTGTCAGTTTCTTTTGCATCTTTCCAAGTTTCTTTAGCAAATCCAGGCAAAAACATATCTATAGTTATTCCTTCCCTCCCCTTTACACGTAAGGTAACATACTGTGAGCACTGCTTTGCATCTTGCTTTTTTATTCTACATAAGAGATATTCAGCAATTTTTGATTCAGAACGTAAAGAACCCAGAAATACAAAGCCATGGCATATGTGTGCACGCACACACACGCTTTTCTTCCTTTCTTTTTTTGGCATAAGTAAGCAGGATAAATTAATTGAGCCAAGAATTGTTCAGCCTGCTCCTCTCCATGGGCCTTAGGAAGAAATAAACCAGGGATAAGGTCTGATAAGAAGGTTCTGTTTGATAGGTAGTAGCAGAAGGTGGGAGTAGGTAAGGTGTAGGAGCCAGAACTGCTCAGGTTCCTGTCTTGCTTGTTCAGAAGACACTGTGAGATCCAGCTCTTTTAGGGACAACCAAAACTGGGGATGCCTCTCCTCTTGGAGGCCTTCTACACTGTGATTGTTTTTATCACCAGAAACAAAAATTAGAGCATCCCAAGAGACAGTAACTAAAGAATGGGCTTCATCTTCTTTATTCTTTATTAAGTACGATGTCATCGTAAATACAAAACTCACCATCGGTCTCAGAGTAAGACTTTCCAACAGTGCAGACTGCCCCAGGGTCCAGAACTGGTGAAGTTCATTCCTTAGCGGGTGGCCAACCAAAGACTTTTGCTGAGAAGTTCAGCCAAGCCGCTGAAAGTAGAATTATTCCAAGAAATCCTCTGACCTATTTTTTTTTTTTTAATTTCTCTCAGCACAAAGAAAAACTAAAAGTTCCTGGTATCAACCAATCACAATCTTCTTCTTTAACTGCTTTTGTGCTTGCAGGAGCACGCACGCACGCACGCGCGCGCACACACACACACACACTTCAAAGGAACAAACAAGCAAGCATGTTTTTCGGAGGGACTTAGCCTATTCAAGGGACGCTGCATTACTCCCCTTCCTCACAAGGCAGACAAGATATTTCCTGAAAGGAACACAGAAACCTTAATGTATTTTGCCTAGGAACTACAGTCCCAGGCTGTTAAAAGGATCTTACATGAGGATGTCAGGGGAACTCACACCTACACAGGGAATTTTTCCAAGTCTTCCAAAACAGCAATTGTAATCGCTGCTCAGACAGCAGAACTCAACTCTGGGTACATACCTTCTGCCTCTTTGGCCACTTCTGTCCCACCGCAAATCATCAGCTTGTGACAGCATTCAGCCTCGGGAACAGAAAATGCTGAGGACTCCTCTTTCTTCTGCCCTGTGCTGCCAAGTCCAGAGGTCTTGTCTTTATTAAATATCTGACTACTCAACTGGGGAGATACAGGGTGTGCTATTTTTCCCTCTCTTAGTCCTTCTAGGCAGCACAGGAAGGATTCATTTTTTTTAAATGATTTTTTTAATGTTTATTTTTGAGAGAGAGAGAGAGAGAGACAGAATGTGAGAAGGGGAAGGTCAGAGAGACAGGGAGACACAGAATTCTAAGCAGTTTCCAGGCTCTGAGCTGTCAGCACAGAGCCCGACATGGGGCTCGACCTCAAGAACCACGAGATCATGACCTGAGTGAAGTCTGACGCTTAACCGACTGAGCCACTCAGGAGCTCCAAGGATTCATTTTTAAATCCTGTTAAAAAGTGAGCAACTCAGCAAAGAACTGAAGGCAGGGTTGGAGTTAAAATGAAGAGAAGACTGGTAGCATAAATTGACATTTAAATATTTGAAAGAAGGGGCGCCTGGGTGGCTCAGTGGGTTGAGCATCCAAATGTTGATCTCGGCTCAGGCCACGATCCCAGGGACATGGGATCAAGCCCCAAATCAGGCTCCACACTGGGTTTAAGATTCTCTCTCTCTCCCTCCCTCTGCCCCTCTCTCCTGCTTTAGGCACACTTTCTCTCTCTCTCTGAAGTTAAATAAATGAATGAATGAAAGAATATATGCTGAAATGCTGTTTGGATGGCACTATCTAGCCCCCTCGTTTTACAAGTTCTAGAAGGTAACTCATCCAAGATGGCAGTTAATAGTGGGAGCAGAAGGCAGATTGCTCTTCTGAGTCCAGTGTTCAAGTCCACTTCCTGTCACTGCTGGTTTTCTCAGAAAGGGAAGGCAGTAGTCTAATCCTGCCTTAGTTTATCTCTGAAGGACACCTCCACACCCTTTGAGTGCTCAGTGGCCTATGATGACGTGCTGGGCTGTATCCTGGGACTCACTCAATTGCAAATGACAGAAACTCAACCTTGACCAGCTTAGGCAGAGGGGAAATGAATCCATTTCTGGAGCCTGGAACCAAACCTCAAGGTGGTGGACATGGGTGAATCTTTGCTTCAGGGACAACCCGGACAGAACCCTCACATGCTGTAAGGTGTGTATTTGCATATGTCTTTGTCCCCCGTCTTTGCTTCTCTCTTCGCATCATTTCGTTCTGTCAAACTGGATTTCTCCTCAGGCCTGAAACCACAGCCAGGGACTGTCCCATCTTTGCCACAAGAGAAGACAAGAGAAGGGACTCTCTTCCTTTGTTTCTAGTTTGAAAACAACCCTGAAGGGCTCCGGGACCTTTGGGTCACATACTTACTCCTGCACTCAGGGGTGCAAAGGGGTAGGGTTGGTAGCACCCCAATACTGAAGAGAGGTGGGATTAGTTCATCCCACAATGGGATGGTCTCCACAGAAGAAAGGCAGAGGGCTGGGAAGACAAACACTGGATGGCCCCTCTCCTTCCCCTCCTTTGCACAGCTCAGCCTGACGACCTCATCTCAGATTCTCTCAATACCCAGAATTCTGAGCTGTTTTGCTGATGTGCGCTGTCTCTCAGACATTCCACTTCATCACCCATGTGGGTAGACCCCTCAGTCTGAGGGACTAGCCCAGCAGAAAACCAAGTTTCAAAAAAAAAAAAAAAAAAAGTCAATGATTAACATTTTACCCTGAACCAAAGTGCTAGGTGACATTACAAAAGAAAGACTTTTTTTTTTTTTTTATTTTAAAATCACTAAATCCTGGGGCGCCTGGGTGGCGCAGTCGGTTAAGCGTCCGACTTCAGCCAGGTCACGATCTTGCGGTCCGTGAGTTCGAGCCCCGCGTCGGGCTCTGGGCTGATGGCTCGGAGCCTGGAGCCTGTTTCCGATTCTGTGTCTCCCTCTCTCTCTGCCCCTCCCCCGTTCATGCTCTGTCTCTCTCTGTCCCAAAAATAAATAAATGTTGAAAAAAAAATTAAAAAAAAAATAAATAAAATCACTAAATCCTTACTGCTGCAAATTGCACACGACCTTAAATGCCTGAACTCCGAAGATCATACATCGTTGGGGAAATACTTCTCAAGCAAGAACATTTTATCCTAGGGCTTCAGCAAAAAAATCAGTCTTTCCTGCCCTCCCTGTCCTGGCATCTCAGATTGAACTTCTGAGATTTATTAGCTTTATTCTTCTGAGCTTGGACAACTTCAGAAAGAAGAAATATTTCACCCTTTCCTCTTGCCTGGTAAAAAAGCACAAAACTACAGAATTGTTTCTTCTGCAAAAATTTCAATGACTCTTCCGTTCTATTTATGATTTTCTTTGCCACAGATATCTTTCAGCCACAGGATTCCAAAGCCTTCCAGTGTCTCACTAGTTCAAGTTATATGAATGCCAGCAGCAGCAGGCACTTAGTGCTCCTCTCTAAAGGAGCGGACACTCAGATGTTCTGAGCTGACCTTGCTCACTGGCCACAACTGATGCCCTGATCCAAGAGGCATTCATCACAAATCTTCCCCAGGATTTAAAAAAAATTGTGGTCAAATCCACATAACTAAAAAATCTATCATCTTAATCATTTTTCTATGTACAGTCCAGTAGCGTTAAGTACATTCACATTGTTGTGCCAGCAACCACCAGAACTCTTCCAGCTTGTAAAACTCAAACTCTTAACCCGTTAACTCTCCATTCCCTTCTCCCCCTCCTCTGAGCCCTAGAAACCATCATTCAACTTTCTGTCACTGTGAATATCACTGTTGTATGTTGTATTAGGAAAAAAAAAAAAAAAAAAACAGTCGTCCCCCGGTGTGTCTCCTTTACTCTCACACGACTTCCACACTTACAGCATTTCTGACATTGGAGTTGTGGGCATTTCCCCCACCAAGCAATTCTGCAACACCAGCTGACTGTCCCACAAGTTAACTCACTTTTGATGCTCTCTGCCTGGAATTAGCATCAGATCCAACAGGGTAAGGGCGCAGTCCCTTAAAACTTCATTGGACTTCAATGCCAAGAGCAAGTAGAAGGTCCCTAGGTTACCCACATCTTCTGTCTGACTTGGCCACAAACCAGAGGTTCCCATGACCTCCCCCTTGGATTTGATTATTTGCTAGAATAGCTCACAGAACTCAGGGACACTTACTTATATTTATCAGTTTATTAAAGGATATAATAAAGGATATGGATAAACAACTAGATTTGAAAAATACATAGGGCAAGGTCTGGGAGGGTCCTGAGTTCAGGAGATTCTGCCCCTGGTGTGGCATATATCACTCACCTGGTACATGGATGTGTTTGCTGACCTGGAAGCTTTCAGAACCCCATACTACTAGAACTCTAATGAGGCCTCCTCACATAGGCACAATCAATTATTAACTCCATTTCCAGCCTCTCCTCTCCCTAGAGAAGCGGGGGGGTGGGGTGCTGAAAACTCCAAGCTCTTCTTTATGTCTTGGTCCTTGTGGTGACCAGCCCTCATCCGGGAGTCATCCAAAAGTCCACCCAGAGTCACCTCATTGGAACAAGAGATGCTCCTATAGTGCCCTGACGACTTAGGAAATTACAAGGGTTTTAGAAGCTCTGTGCAAAGAATCAGGAGCCTATATATATATGTATATATATATATATATATATATATATATACACACATATATATATATAGTTACATATGCATAAAATATATGTACTTTCTATTGACAGAGACCAACATATCTAGTTTCTATTATCTCGCATATGCACATACCACATTCTGTTTATCCATTCATTTATCAATGGATACTTGGGTTGCATCTGCCTTTTGGCTACTGTGAATAATGCTTCTGTGAACACAGGAGCACAAATACATATTTGAGACCCAGCTTTCCGTTCTTTGGGGTATATGCTCAGAAGTGGAATTGCTGGATCATAGGGTGGTTCTATTTTCAATTTTTTGAGGAACCTCCATACTGTTCTCCATAGTGCCTGCATCATTTCATATTCCCGCCAAGAGTGCACAAGGCTTCCAATTTATACACAGCCTCACCAACACTTGTTATCTTCTGGAGTTTGTTTGTTTTTTAGACTAGCCATCCTAATGGGTGTGAGGTGGTTTTGCCAGGATTTGTAACTGATCATTCTCTCCTATGACAGACGCCATGGAGGTGGGACTCCTGAGTTAATTGTCATATTTTCTTGACATGTGGAGGAACACAGTCTGTGTTGTTTCTAGGGTGCTAGTTAATCCTACCATTCTCCCCTTCAAAGTTCTGAACCCAACTGAACCCTCTTCACAGAAGCCCAAGAGGCTCCAGTGGGGACTGAAGTAGCCACGTCAGTACTTTTCAAGGTGGACCGCGGACTCTGCCTGGAAGTCATGTCCAGGCTAGTCTTTCTATTCCTCTTCCCTCACCAAGTGGAATTTATTTACCAGGCAATGCAATGGCAGGCCTGCTGTGCCACCCCTCCTTACCCTTCCCTCCCCTGCCCCACAACAGTGGCAGAGAAGGCTCTGGTGGATTTACTGCAGAGAGTGGACAGGATGACAGAGAAGACCACATCCTGCCTGTCCCCAGAAGGAGGAGGCCATGCCTGTGTAAGGAATAACCCCAATGCCAACCTCAACAGTGAGAAGAAGCCACTCCCTCATCCTGGGAGAAAGACAGGGACCTGACAGGGAGAAGGAAAGCTGAGTGTCCAGAAGCTCTGAGAAAGCCGACTCACCTTTACAGTTGGTGACTTAGGCTGACGCTTGAAGGGAGGGGAAAATGTCTCTCTCCCTGTGTCCCCAATATTTCCAACATTTAGGTTTCTTAACATGCAGGGCTCAGCACCGCCTGAGTGCATCTATACCTCCTGAGAAAGGATGCTAAGTGTCCTCAGCCGTGATGAGGCTGCTCCCCGGGAATTATCACCATCCCCTTGCGATCCCTCCTGAGGTCAGCCAGGGCACCCTGAAGGCTGTGAAATGGGTCTCAACGGAGCATTGATTAAATTCTCTCAAGGTTCGGGGCATCTGGGTGGCTCAGTCAGTTGAGCCTCCTACTTCGGCTCAGGTCATGATCTCACATTTTGTGGGTTCGAGCCCCGCATCAGGCTCTGTGCTGACCGCTTGCTTAGAGCCTGGAGCCTGCTTCAGATCCTGTGTCTCCTTCTCTCTCTGCCCCTCCCCTACTCACGCTTTGCTTCATTCTGTTTCTCAAAAATAAATAAATGTAAAAAAATTTTTTTTTAATTTCCCTCTAGGCTGTCCCAACGCTCTAGCCGAAAAATTCCCTCTGCAATCTATTTTCCATCTTAGATTTTCCCAGGTAGGACATTCAGTAGAGCTCACTGGAGATTATGCAATGAATTCAAATGAAGGCATAAATCTATTCCAAATAATAAATGCCAGCAATATTAAAATGCCCTGATTTGAACTATATGAAATGCCTCACATTATTAAATTCTCAGGGAGGAATTAAAGTCTAAAAAAAATTAATATCCTTTCTCTTGAAGGTTGAGCTCTAAAGAAATTAAAAATCCACAATTATTTCCCGCCCAGTTTCTTCTCGGTTCAGGGTCGGTCAGAGGGGCCTCGTTCAGCGATGGGGGTAGAGTCTGGCTCTTTCCACAGCTGCCTCCACTACACAACAATCTTGGCTTCAGGTTCTCCAGGATGTCACTCCCTTGGCCGGTTGTCTGGGGTCCATGACTCGTGAACTACAACTCCACCAGGAGAAAACCACCCTCGTGGCATCAGTCCTGCTGCCACAGAACCCTCCCCACGGCTGGCGGACGTCCAGGGCTGGCTGAGGCCCAAGTGCTGTGGCAGTAGCTCTCCAAAGTGGCTTCTCCTCAAAACCTTTATGTATTTTTAAAATATTTATTTATTTATTTAGTTTTTAAAAATATTTATTTTTGAGAGAGAGACAGACAGTGTGAGTGGGGGTGGGGGGAGCAGAAAGAGAGAGGGAGACACAGAATCCGAAGCAGGCCCCAGGCTCCGAGCTGTCAGCACAGGGCCGGACGAGGGGCTTGAACTCATGAACCACAAGATCATGACCTGAGTTGAAGTGGGACTTTTAACCGACTGAGCCACCCAGGCGCCCCTCCTCAAAACCTTTAAAAGGAAACCCACCTCAAAGAAGTATCTCTGCCTGCTTGCAGGTAAGAGGTTTCTCGTTCTAGCAAGCACCTTGTCTCTTCCACATGGGACTTTGAAGTCCCTGATGAAATGAAGCTGTTTCTAATCTCTCTCAGAGTCTGTCCTGAAGAAAGGCGTGTGGTGCTGAAGTCACTGGCAAGGACTGAAGCAGCAATGTAAGCTATTACAGACACACAAGACCAACAACCTTCAAGGCTGATCTTTTTTTTAAAGTTTACTTATTTATTTTTGAGGTGGGGGAGGGGCCGATGGAGAAGGAGAGAGAGAATCCCAAGCAGGCTTTGTACTGTCAGTGAGGAGCCCGACTTGGGGCTTGAACCCATGAACCGAGAGATTGAGTCTGGTGCTCAACAGACTGAGCCACCCAGGCGCCCCTGCAAGGCTGATTTCTGACCCAAGGCCTGAGGCATTTGACCCTCCTTCCAGGAAGAATGGGGGAGATGGAGAAGAAGTCAGGTGGAGAGATATCTTTTTGTTACACAGAGAAGAGTTATGGGTTTCAAATTGACCAGGCAGGAAGGAACCCTAAATGATTAGAAGTTTCTCTGTACATTGTAGAACAGAGTTAACTCAGGTTAATGGAAAGTTCAATCCTGGTCTTCTTTTTTTGTTTTTTTTTGTATTTTTATTTTTTAACGTTCATTTATTTTTGAGACAGAGAGAGACAGAGCATGAACAGGGGAGGAGCAGAGACAGAGGGAGACACAGAATCTGAAACAGGCTCCAGGCTCTGAGCTGTCAGCACAGAGCCTGACGCGGGGCTCGAACTCACGGACCGTGAGATCATGACCTGAGCCGAAGTCGGACGCTTAACTGACCAAGCCACCCAGGCGCCCCAATCCTGGTCTTCTTTATAAAAGGAAATACTCAAGTGCTTGCTTTGGCAGCACGTATACTAAACTTGGGACAAAAAGGAAATACTTTTTTTTTTTTAGTTTATTTTTGAGACAGAGCGAGAGCGCCCGCACATAAGAGCAGGGGTGGGGACAGACAGAGAGGGAGAGAGAGAACCCCAAGCATGTTCTACATTGCCAGCGGATAGCCTGATGCAGGGCCCCAACTCAACAAACTGCAAGATCACGACCTGAGCTGAAATCAGGAGTTGGACACTTAACCCACTGAGGCACCCAGGCACCCCAAGAAGGAAACACTTTAAAGGGAAGGCAAAATCGGGTTGTAGGCCTGAAGCTTTATGTTAACCTAAAGGTCTAAAATGTTAACCCCCTGTAAAAGGTTCAGGGTAAATCTGCTCCTATTAGTGCAGAAAACGCCAAACTTTATCTTATCAGTTGTATTCAAAATCGAGGCCTTGAAGACTACGGACTTCACTCTGTTTAAGATGACTGATTTCTGAGGTGCCTGGATGGCTCAGTGGGTTGAGTGTCTGACTTCAGCTCAGGTTATGGTCTCACGGTTTGGGAGTCTGAGCCCCACGTCAGCTTGCTGCTATCAGCATAGAGCCTGCTTCAGATTCCCTGCCCCCCTTTCTTTCTGCTCCTCTCTCACTTGTGTGCATTCTCTCTCTCAAAAATAACAATTTTAAAAAAAGATTATTGATTTCTGCAAAAAATTATTTTATTAAAAAAGTTCTAGTATTTAATATTAAAAAAAAACAAAAATGAATGGAAAACTATACCAAAACTTTTTGAGGCATTAGCCAATTTAAACTTATTATATAGCTATGAGGTTATTATATTAACCACACCGGAGAAGAAAGCAACTGTAGGAAATGATAGAAGCTTAAGTGTCCATAAAGGAAAGGGGTGGCTGGGTGGCTCAATTGGTCAGTGTCTGACTTCGGCTCGGGTCATGATATCGTGGCTCCTGGGTTCGGGCCCCACGTCGGGCTTTGTGCTGACGGCTCGGAGCCTGGAGCCTGCTTCGAATTCTGTGTCTCCGTCTGTCTCTGCCCCTTCTTTGCTCATGCTCTGTCTCTCTCAGAAGTAAATAAATGTTAAAATAAATAAATAAATAAATAAAATGAAACAAACAAACAAAAAAAAACACCATGTTCCACAGCTGCAAATTTCCTGTTCTCACCTCTCATCACAAAAACAGGCTGCGGTTCACTTGACTGTAAGCAGTAGCGTGTACCAGGGTATGACTGATAGAGAGGGTATAAAGATAATACCTCTGACCCCTTACAGGTTTTCAAGTCTTGGAATGATATGTGAAAGCGTCTCCTATCTGGTATACAGCAAGGTACCTCGGTTCTTAGGAAAGATTTAGGTGAAGTTTGACTTTGGTGTAAAGATAGGAGAGCGACTATTTAGTAAATTGATTTTAGTGTGTGTGTGTTTTTTTATTGAAATATATTTGACATACAACATGTTGTAAATTTAAGGCAGACGACACGTTGATTTGACACATTTGTGTATTATGACTGCCATTGTGGCGATAATTTAGCACCCGCTACCACATCGCACAAGTATCATTTCTTTTTAGTGGTTAGAATAACTCAGATCTAGTCTCTTAGCAAGTTTGATGATTTTAATACACTATTGTTGTCTATATTTACTACACTGTACATTATGTGTGTAGGCCTTCGTACTTGTTGCAAATTCGTAGCTTTATACAACACCTCTCCTATCCTCTTTCCCAAAATTTTAGTGTTTTCACACCACAAATTTTACCATTTAAGATACTGACCTGGGATTATCTATAGTTTTAAGATTTTGTAAAGTTTTGTTTGGTTTTTCTGGCTTAGAGATAAAAGCCTCCTCCACAGGTCAAGGACTCTGAGGACTATCTTTCTAAGACGGTAAGTAAACCAACTAACCCTCACCGGTCACTAAGGAACAAAGTTAACGCTTATATAATCTATAGGAGGCGTACTTAACTAATTCTAAACTGCCTGGTTGTTATTTTGGTTTTTGTATTTGAAATTCACACTGGTTTACAATTTCTGAACTCAACTAAGAGGACTCGGGTATGGAGCCCTTTCAACCCTTACAGTACGTTTTGTGCTTTGTGAGCAACCACGCATATCAAGGGATTGCCTTAAGTCAGGGGGCATTTGCCTTGCTTTTTTAACTGACAAAATTATATTTCAGGATTCTGCCGTAGATGCGTCAATTTGAAAACTTGGGCTTTCAGGGTAACAAAAGGACTTTTAAAAGGGGAATCGAACCTAAACACCTTAAGCCTACTGAGAGGGAAAGAGACGAAGAAAGCTGGGCTTTGGAAGCAATGTACAAACGGAGAAGGACTTTGACCCATCTCGTAACAAAGTGAACGTAGGAAAGCTTTGCATTCTACATGCACAGCAATTTGGTCAGGAGTAGCAAGCAAATGTTTGAGACATTCTACCCAGCGTTTTCAAACCATAGGTCATCACCCAGTAGCGGATTGTGAAACCTACTTAGTGCGTTGCAAACAGAATCTTCAAAGGAATGAAACAGAACAGGACACACCAGAGTGTCACTAGAAGTACTGTGAGAGCAGTTTGATGAAATCTTCCATTCATTACGTATGCACGCAAGGCAGGTGTGGGCCAGGACAATTACCTTGTACTTTGCACAAAATACAATTTTTACCGTGGGTTGCGATTAAAAGGAAAAAAAACAATAGCTTGAATATGTAGGGAGCCATCCAGTGGTACAAAGATCTGCGAGGTTACATGGTAAAGCTCATTTTCCACACAGATACTAGGACAGATTTTGAAAAATCAATGGACACAGGATATATAGGATGACAGATCATACATATATTTGTATTTTCTAAGTTTTCTGTGACAAAGAGAATTTAGAAAATTATTTGTCAAGCACAAAAATATACTTATTAAAAAACAAAATCAAATAACCTAAAGTAAATGGAGTCAAATACAAAGAGACCCCTTCCATCCGTCCTCTCTAACTGCCCTCTGCAGAGTCACTGTCAACAGCTTGATATGTATTAGGACTGAATATTTTCTAGGCAAACACAGACACACGCAAACGCTATATACCTGTAAGCAGGTTTTTAACCATATACATGTTAACAGTGTGCAATAAGTATTAGGTTGGAACTTGTTTTTCACATCAGTATATATATATATTTTTTAAGATTCTATTTTTTTAAGTAACCTCTACACCCAACGTGGGGCTCAAATTCAACCCTGTGATCAAGAATTGCACTCTCTACTGGAGCACCTGGGTGGCTCAGTCGATTAAGATTAAGCGTTCAGCTTCAGCTCAGGTCATGATCTCAGGGTCTGTGAGTTCGAGCCCCATGTCAGGATCTGTGCTGACGGCTCAGAGCCCAGAGCCTGCTTCAGATTCTGTGTCTCCCTCTCTCTCTGTCCCCACGCCCCCACGCCCTGCCTCTGTCTCTGAAAATGAATAAACCTTAAAAAAAATTTTTTTTCTCGATGGAACTGGAGAGTGATATGCAAAGTGAAATAAGTCATACAGAGAAAGACAGATACCATATGTTTTCACTCTTATGTGGATCCTGAGAAACTTAACAGAAGACCATGGGGGAAGGGAAGGAAAAAAAAAAGAGAGGGAGAGAGCCAAACCACAAGAGACTCTTAAAAACAGAATAAACTGAGGGTTGATGGGGGGGTGGGAGGGAGGGGAAAGTGGGTTAAAAAAAAAATTAGGAATTGCATGCTTTACTGACTAAGCCATCCAGATGCCTCACATCAGTAGGTTCTAAAAATACATACATGCCCATACTACAAAGCTGCTACTTTTATCTGCTGCAGAGTATTGCATGGTAAGAATTGGTAGGTACTAATTCAATAATTTCCGCATTTGTGTACGATTATGTTGTTTCTAATTTCTCATTATTTTAGAAAGTACTTGAGTACAACATTCTTACACCTGACGCTTAGGACACTTGTATGAATGTATCTTTAGGCTGGCTGCTTAGAACCATGGCTGTTAAATCATGACTGGACACATTTTAATTACTGATATACAACACTGAATTGTCCACTCAAAAAGCTGTATCAACTTACATTTCCTTCAACAATAAGAGTGCTCTTTACCCACATTATCTCCAGCAATAGCTATTACTGGTCTTTTCATATCTGCCACTTCAAGGATTGAAAAACAGCCTCTCATTTCAATTTTTGATTTCTTATGAAGTTGAATGTTTAGGTTTCTTTTTCTTTACAAAAATATTTTTATATCCTTTGTCCATTTTTTTGTCTGGTTTGTAGGTGCTTTATATTAGGGATATTTAACCTTCTGTATTTTCCCAACGCTTTGTCTCCTATTTATGTTTACTTTGTATATAGAAGTTTGATATTTTTAATGTAGTCAAATCAGTTTTTTTTTTGTTTGTTTTATGGATACTGGATTTTGAGTCTTGCTTAGGAGGTCCTTCCTCACGCCACATTTATTCAAAATTGTTTTCCAATATTTTCTTCTACTTATTCTTATATTTTAATGTTTAGTTCATCTGGATTTTATTTCTTTCCCATGATATGAAAGAAGGAAGTGTTTTCCAAGTAATCAGCAATCCCATCATCATTTACTGAATAGTTCAACTCTTCCTTACCTGTTTGTAATGCCATTTTTCACGTATTAAATTCCCATATATACACATTGTCTTGCATTCTCTGTTCCGTGCCTTTAACCTGTTTTATTGTTGCCAGTACTAAACTATTTCATTTACTCTGACTTCCTGGATTGTTTTGATTTCAGAATTGTTTTATGTATATTCTTCCAGATGAGCCTTGTAATCACGTTGTTCTATCCATTTTTAAAGCCTTCCTTTGATTACATGAAAATGGTTCGAATTTGTAAGTTTATTTGGTAGAACGAACTTATTTACTATGTTTGGATCTTCTTCGAAATGTGGCATGCCTCTTCATTTTGGCAGTCTTTCTTTTTTATCTCTTTCAGCATAGATTTTTTTTTTTATTCATATGGGCCTTAACACTTCTCTCTGAAACTTATTTCTACGTGAATGGGATCTTTTCCTCCATACATTTCCTAATTGGTTCTTGCTGGTGTATAAGAAAGTTTTTGTTTTTTTAATTTTTTAATGGTTATTTATTTTAGAGAGACAGAGTGTGAGCAGGGGAGGGGCAGAGAGAAAGGGAGACAGAACTTGAAGCAGGCTCCAGGCTCCGAGCTGTCAGCACAGAGCCCGATGCACTTGAACTCATGGACCACGAGATCATGACCTGAACCAAAGTCAGCCACTCAACCGACTGAGCCACCCAGGAGCCCCTGTTTTTTTTTTTTTAATGTTATTTACTTTTGAGAGAAAGAGAAAGACAGAGACAATGTGTGACTGGGGGAGGGGCAAAGAGAGAGGGAGACACAGAATCGGAAGCAGGCTCCAGGCTCTGAGCTGTCAGCACAGAGCCTGACACGGGGCTCGAACTCACAAACTGGGAGATCATAACCTGAGCCGAAGTCAGACGCTTAACCGACTGAACCACCCAGGTGCCCCTGAAACAGTATTTTAAAAAAAATCTTTCTGCAAAACTATACCTTCTATTAGTCAAAAAGAATTTATTTCTGTGTCCCGTTTAATGGTTTTCATCTTGGATTCTATTTAGCCAGAAATCAACAGAGCCACATATACTTTTGTTAGCACCTGGTATACTTTTATCTATTTCTTTATAATCTGTGATGGTTTTTTTAGGTTTGCTTTTTGTAAATAGTGCGTAGTTGGATTTTATGTTTTTACTCAGGCCTAAGGAATTTGAGAATTTAACCTACTCGACATTTACTGTGAGAAAAGCATCTAGTCTTACTTACTACCTTTTGTTTTCTACGTAACTTGTTTCTCTTCCCTGACTTTTGTGGATTTTTAAATTCCATCTCCCATTCCTGGTAGCTTGGGAGCTATTAGTGACATGTATTTGCCTCTCTCCTTGTCTTGGCACACAGGAAGTCCACCCTGTCCTGCCCTGTTGAACTTGGGCATGGTCATGTGACACTCTCTGGCTAACGAAATGGTCCGTGTGCAGAAGCTTTAAGTCAGTGTGCATGACTGCATCAGTCTGGTTCCTTAGGTTGCAATCAGCAATATTCTAAATAGTGATGCTTCATCAGCTGGCTCCCAGGTCGAGGGTGAGGTGGAGTTCACTTTGTTTTCCCATATGCATTAATACTCATTTAGACTTCTGGTTATCGGCATCTCATGATTATAAAGGGGAATTGGCAGGTGACATGGCAGCATCAGTTTCTTTAATTTAAAACCTTTCATGGACTCACTGTTCCGTTTGCTTGGTAATTCTTAGAGAAAAATGTCTTTTTGTTGCTGAGAACTCTAATACCAAAATCTGTGTCTCATTCATCCCACAAGTATCTGTGTGCTTGTGCAATTACTCTATGCCTGTTTGTGGCGGGCTCTCACTTTTCTTTCATAATTTTTATCTTTTTTCCCTTTGCAGGGCATGAGTGGGATCTCTCAAAGCTTCTAGTTCACGAATTTAAGCTTCAGCTGAACCCATTCTGTGATCTAGTCCATCTTCTGAGTGCATTTTCATAATCGTATTTTTAATTTCCGGAAATGAAAGCCTTCTTTTTCCTAGCATCTTACTCTGTATGGATACCACATCCTTGGGACTCTCTGAAGATCATAATCATATTTTAAAGTTTCTTCTGTTTTTCCTAGTAACTACTTTAACAGGTCAATTTGTTTGAATTTGGAGTCTCCTCTTATGTTACTGGTGTTCTTCAAGTCTGATGATTCTTGGCATTATTTATAGGTGTGGACCTAAGGTTTACAGCTTGAAGTGCTTTTCCTAAGCCAAAAAATTGTGCCACTTTCAGTGAACACAGATTCTGCTCACAGGCGCCTCTGGCGACGATAAAGGGAGTGGCTGGTCACCACAGCCAGAGAGAGTGGGTGGGCGGCTTGTCTTCAGTTCCTCCTCGTAGTCACTTGGGTGACACCCTCTCCAATCTCAGTGTGTCCTGGGCAGAACTGCCACTTCAGAGAGCTGCTTTCTTAGCTGCAGCCTGGTGGTCAACTCCCTAATGAGGTGCTTCAAAGATGCACGGAATGGAAGCTTAGCTGTTCTGCTCTTAATGACTAACTGATCCTTCGATAATATGCTTTTTATCTTCCAGAAATCCCACATTGTCCATTTTCTGGTTTTCCAACTCTGCTATTAATCTATTTTTGTTTTAATACTTCTCCAATCATCTCGGTGAGATTCTGGAAGAGTCAAAGAATGTGTTCAGTCAGCTCTGTTAAACGATAAGCTCCAGCATGTAGTTTATAATCAGAATCTTAAAAAAAAAATTAATCATCAATCCTCTCTTGCTGACCCTCTGAAAATCAAGTGTTCTAGTCTTGAGATTAGGGATTATTCTGTAAATATCCATTTGAAATTAGATGGATTCCTGGATACAGTACCAGATAGGCATGCAATAGTAATTTTTGACCAAGAGTAATTATGTGGACTTAGGGCAGGATGACAAACTCTTTGCTACAGTATCACATCTGACACTGTTTTAAAAAACCTCAGAAAGTCCTCTTTGCATAGACTTCATATGCTCTGGTAATCACTCAGCAAAGGTACACAGTAGCTTCTCAGTAAAGGAACATGCTTGTAAGTTTCTCTAACCCAAATGAAAATACTGTTTTTCAAGGAAGTGACATTGCTTCAGGTGCAGTGTTGGAAGTCTAACATCAAAGTGCTAAAAAGTATTAAACAACAAAACATCCATATTGATGATTTTTAAATTTTTTTTAATTTTTAATTTTTAAAAAAATGTTTATTAATTCTTGAGAGATAGAGCAGGGTAGGGGCAGAAAGAGAGGGAGACACAGAATCGGAAGCATCTGAAGAATCTGAGCGGTCAGTACAGAACCTTACATGGGGCTCGAACCCACAAACCATGAGGCCATGGCCTGAGCCGAAGTCAGATGCCCAACCAATGGAACCACCCAGGCGCCCCCATATTGATGATTCTTAATGAAATCATTTCAAATGATTAAAAAAACACATAAAATAAGCAAGAATTTAAAAACTGTAATGTGTATGCATGCATGTGGTTTTTTTTGTTGTTTTTTTTGAGAGAGACAGCACGAGCGGGGGCGGGGGGGAGAGAGAGAGAGAGAGAGAGAGAGAGAATGAATCCCAAGCAGGCTCTGCACTGTCAACAAGGAGCTGGATGAGGGGCTTGATCTCACAAAACGTGAGATCATGGCCTGAGCCAAAGTCAAGAGTTGGACACTCAACCGACTGAGCCACCCAGGTGCCCGGGCACGTATGTCTTTTAAAAATGTGTGGTAAAAGAAAACTGAGGCTATCAGTATAAACTCATTTAACTTCTACCTCCTCCCAATGCTCTATTCCCCAAAACTGCCAGAATTTATCTCACTTGAAGCGTACAAATTTTTCTTCTGTATTTTGCAGTATGAACTGTACCCGTTTTCTCACTGTATGTCCATGTGTTCCCAATTCTCTACATTATCATTTTCACTGTATGCATATAGGCGAGACACCGCAAATTCACCGAGCATTCAAGCGATCTACAGCCCCACCTGCTCACATCTCTTTCTTCCAGTCCCTACGAGCATGAACGCATCTCACGCTCCCACCTCCCGGGGTCCCGAGGTACAGGTGAGCCGCTCACTGGGCATCTTCAGTAGCTCCTTTCTTCGGTTCCTTCCTTTCAACCTATAAACAATTAAGTCACTCTCATTCTAAAAAAATTCTTTTTCAGCTCATTGCCTCCTCTTCTCACCCAAACTCCTTCGAGGAGGAGCCCATACCCACTCTTCACTGTCCCCTCAGGGCAGCCCTGTCCCCTCAACGTGTCTAATCTGGCTTCACCTACCACTTCCCTGAATTGCTCTTGCTAAAGTCACCAGGGCCCTAGCCACCAAATCCAGTGGACACTTAATACTGCCTACAGCGTGACACTGTTACCTACTTCCTCCTTCTCGAAACAGGATGATCGCTGTCTTCCAAATCCTGTCTTTGCTTAGGACTTACACTTCTGACAGTCCTCACAGTTCTGTGTGACTTCAACCATTCTCGTGATTTTAACTATTGCTCATACGTGCTGACAACACCCAAATGTGTCTCTTTCCGTGTCTTCACACGCACGTCCAGTTATCTACCGGTCACCCCCTGAATTCTGCAGGCGCTTCAAAACCGAGCACATCCAAATCTAAAGTCTTCTCCCCAGTACAGTTCTTCACCCCCTATTTCCAACCTCAATGACACCACCACCCAACCTCAGTCACACAAATGGAAGTCTGGCCTCTGCCTCCTACTTCTTCGTTACCTCCCACAACCGAGTATTGCTTGTTTTATTTCCTAAGTAAAATTCCAATTTATTTCCTCCCTTCATAGATTATCTCATTTCAGACCATTTTTCCATTTGCTATTGCCTAATCCAGAAGTTCCCAAACTGGTGTTTGGTAGAATTGGTTGTTAGACGCTCCTTTTTTCTTTTTTTTTAAAGCTTACTTATGGGGGGGGGAGGGGCAGCAACAGGGAGAGAAAGAGAGAATCCCAAGTAGGCTCCGTGCTGTCAGTGCAGACCTCAATCTCGCGAACCATGAGATCATGACCTGAGCCAAAATCAAGAGTCAGACGCTTAACCGACTGAGCCACCCAGGCGCCCCATTAGACACTCCTTTTAAAAATGGATTCTATAACCAAATATATTTGAAAAGGGATGTGTACCCTTTGCCTGTCTTGGAAATCCAGAATGACCATTAGCCTGCACAAGTCCCAAGAAATCATATAGTAAAGAAACCTGCTTAACTTTATTTAAAGCCAGAATTGACCTTACTTTTGTCCATGGAACCCTTTTAGTAAAGACAAGGAAGTTTTTAATTTTTATTAAAAAAAATTTTTTTTTTACATTTATTTATTTTTGAGAGACAGAGTGAGACAGTACACGAGTGGGGGAGGGGCAGACAGAGAGGGAGACACAGAATCCAAAGTAGGCTTCTGTGCTGACAGCTCAGAGCCTGACACAGGACTCGAAATCACCAACCGCGAAATCGTGACCTGAGCTGAAGTTGGACACTCAACTGACTGAGCCACCCAGGGGCCCCTTTAATTTTATTTAAAAATAAAAACATAATGCTCCTCAGAAGAGTGTGGCATCATCTCTGATCTCCATGCTTCTTCAACCTGATGGTTCCATAATGAACATCCATGATCTAACATGCAACCCTCAATGTGTCATTTCCATTTGTCAACGCTTTTAAGTTTTTAAAAAATATTTTATTCATTTTTGAGACAGAGAGAGTAAATGGGAGCGGGGCATAGACAGAGGAGGACAGAGGATCTGAAGTGGGCTCTGTGCTGAAAGCAGTGAGCCTGACGTAGGGCTCGAATTCATGAACTGTGAGATCATGACTTGAGCCAAAGTCAGATGCTTAACTGACTGAGCCACCCGGGCATCCCCATTCTTCAACCCTTTTACTAGCTCACTATTTCCTGAGAAAAAAGAACCAGCTCCATGCAACATGGCTTGCAAGGCTGCAGGCGATCTCCTTGCTGCCCTGCCTGATGACATTCCACTAACTCTGACTAACTCTGAAATCTTTATCTGGCGTCCCCCTAACATACCACTCTCACGCTCCTGGTTCTACGCTTCTGCTTATGCTGTTCCCTCCACCTTGAGTATCCTTTCCCTTCCTCACCTTATTCACCAGTTTCCAACTAATCCTTCAAGACTTAGCTTAGTTATCACCTCTTTAGATGACCCTTCCAGTTCTCTCTTCTTCCTCAAACATGGGCTACATTCCCGTCACAGGTCCTCTTCTTGTGTGTCTACTACTACTTTCATTCTCCTGTTAGTTAAGGCCCAAGACTACAACTCTTTATTGTTTTCTTCCAATAGCACTCACTCCATGAGTCATGAACTCAGTAGGACTGTAGTAGTCCTCTGGGTATCAATCAGGCAGGACCTTCTAGAAGACACCTGATACCCCAGCTTTTCTCTGATCTTACCTCTCAAGTCACAGTCTGGTTGAACTCAAGACTTATCTATGCATGTTTTACCAGGGAGGCAGAATTTAGTCCAGAGGCATGTGCTCATTTACCCTTACATACTCTGCCTTTATTTATTTATTTATTTTAAAAAAATTTATTTTTTGTCTGATTTATTTTTGAAAGCAAGAGAGACAGAGCATGAGCGGGGGAAGGGCAGAGAGAGAAGGAGACACAGAATCCGAAGCAGGCTCCAGGCTCTGAGCTGTCAGCACAGAGCCCGACGTGGGGCTCGAACTCACAGACTGCGAGATCGTGACCTGAGCCCAAGTGGTACACTTAACCTACTGAGCCACCCGGGTGCCCTGCATATTCTGCCTTTAAAATCCCAACCCAGATGGTGGAGGGGCGGCTATACTTTGTGACGGTCCCACTCTGCACTTCCAGTGCTTGCTGGCTTTTCTCTCCATGGCCTCCTCAAGCCCTTCCTCTCTTAACAAGGTAACAGGACAACAAAGAGATTAAGAGCACAGGTTCTGGTTCAAATCCCAGCTCAACCACTTACTTAAAGCTCTGTAATTTTGGGCAACTCACCTTATCCGACTCCTCACCCATAAAATGGTGCCCTACCTTCTATTTATATGGTTGCTGTAATCTATAAATACAGCTAAGAACCTTGGTCAATATTTCCCATTTTGGTTATTATGATTTAGGACACACCACTGACTTCTGGCCAAGGGATTGCTAGTATTTCCACATTTAACCAAATGTTAAAACTATCCCACTTATTACCTCGTCCCTTTCTAGTGCTTTGCCCTGCTTCATTTATCTTTTCCTCCCTCCACAGAATATTAGTTCCATGAAGGTACAGGTTTTGTTTTGTTCACTGCTGAAAGCAACAGCACCCAGAATGGTATAGCACATGTTAGGCCCTCAGGACATACCTGGTGAATGAATGGTGTAGAATGTCAAAAACATACACCAAAAGTTTCATTACAATAAAAAGACTAGATGAATCTTTCTCTAATGGCTTCAAGTACTATATTTTAAGACACCACATGCCACAATGAAAATATAAGAAATTTATTAAAATTTGGACACAAAACATAATTTCAAAAGATTCAGACCTGTGTCAGGTGTGATACAGTATGGATGCTTTCTTGAATTTCAGAATCAGATCCAAGAGTATCACTTTCAGAGTGTTCTAACAGATCGAGTTTACTTTTAGCTCTCTTCGATGAAAGAGTCACGATTTTACTTTCTTTCTTGACAGAAATGGGGTTTTTCAAAGACTCACTTTTAACTGGTTCGTTAACCAAAGAACCATTCTGCCCAATTCTGTGACTTTTCTGATTTACAGGTGAGTCAGAGCAGGAACGCAGGTCGTTTCTGGACTGTTTTTTAGCAGAGTGTTTTTTGGTATATTCACCTGTTTTGGTCGGTTTCTCTGAAGAAGATCTGCTATTTCTAGATGATTCGTCATCTTTTCTTTGGCTTCCGGTGCCAGATAGCACATCTGCTGACGGAGAACATGTTCTGGCAATGAGTTCTTTGAAAGACTCCTGCCACTGCTCACTGACTGGGGCTCCCAGGTTGTCTCTCAAAGTTTCTAAGGGCTCTTGCGTGGAGACAGGGACATGGAAGGAGTCGGGAGGCAAAGGAATTCTGGCATCGCTTGTAATTTTCTGAAACTGGAGGGAAAACAAAAGAAGACTAAACAAAAATTCAGTGACGAAAAAGCCAACCATTAAAAAGTAGAGTCCATGACTTTAATGTTACTCTGTGATCTTATTATTAAGACAGTCAAGGGGCGCCTGGGTGGCGCAGTCGGTTGAGCGTCCGACTTCAGCCAGGTCATGATCTCGCGGTCCGGGAGTTCGAGCCCCACGTCGGGCTCTGGGCGGATGGCTCAGAGCCTGGAGCCTGCTTCCGGTTCTGTGTCTCCCTCTCTCTCTGCCCCTCCCCCGTTCATGCTCTGTCTCTCTCTGTCCCAAAAATAAATAAACGTTTAAAAAAAAAAAAAAAAAAAAAGATAGTCAATTGATTAATTAGAAGATTTTAGATCCGTTTTTTTTCTAATTGTATCTTGCCAGGTGATTCCTAACTTAACTTAGCTATATCCAAGGCAACATCTACTACATTTTCAGACTTCGTGGTTTGGGGTAATTATTACCCACTTCCCTTTCCCTCATTAAAAATAATAAAGCCACAGCGGAGCCTGGGTGGCTCAGCTGGTTAAGCGTCCGACTTCAGCTCAGGTCATGATCTCACGGTTCGTGGGTTCAAGCCTGGCGTCGGGCTCTGTGCTGACAGCTGAGCCTGGAGTCTGCTTCGGATTCTGTATCTCCCTCTCTCTCTCTGCTCCTCCCCGGCTCGTACTGTCTGTCTGTCTGTCTGTCTCTGTGTCAAAAATAAACAAACATTAAAAAAAAATAATAAAGCCTTACTCCCTAAGAAAATTAATTTCTTCTCTATCCTCCAGGAACATGTAAGCAGTATCCAATCTGTGATAAGACTATGTTCTCAAGTTATCAGGTCCCAAGACTGTCTGAGGTTGGCCAATATGGGAGATAAAGGGAAGGGAAGGCCAGAGGGAAAGCAGATGGGTTCCCCTCTCTCATTCCCATAACTGGGAGGTTAACTCTAATACCTAGTCTATTAGTTACGTCTGGATTACTTATTTAAGAAAATTATTTGTATCAGTACTTGTACCTTCATTAGAGTTCCTTCATTGTAAGCTGACTGCATACAAATAGAAACCTAGATGAAATATGAATAGAATAGACATTTACACAATTTAAAATTTGGAGTATTTTCTCTAATGTTTCATTTCTTTCTTCACTGAGAATAGTTTGCTTTACATCATAAATTTTCAAAAGGCCTCCCAATTTTCTCATTTACAACTATATGATATTATGAAATGGGCACAAACTTACTACTTTCAGATTGGGAAAGGACCCCAAAGAGGCTCCCAAGCATGTGAATTATTAGAGACAGATCGTCATCATTTTCTCTCTGACTCTGTAATTCCATTTTGCTCATCACTCTTAGGATCATTAAATTCTGTTCCGTCCACTCACTTGGATGTTCTGCACCTGTCCTATGGAGTTCTGCTTTGATTCTGGTTTTTCATCTTCAAGTGCCTTCTTTTCTTCTCTAGGCAGGCTACTAATAGTAGAATTCATCTGGGGACGACCCAGCAAATGAAAATCTGACTGATCTATACCAGCCATTGTGGCAAGCTGACCAAGCCTGGACAAAAGGAGGAAAGGAGAAAAAAAGCAAAGATTGTTATAATTGTGTATGAGCAGCTTAGATTTTCCCATACCTAGAACCATGAAATACTTCTTAAAAATTTTTTTTCAGGGTGCCTGGGTGGCTCAGTCAGTAGAGCATCCAACGTCAGCTGAGGTCATGGTCTCGCAGTTTGTGACTTCGAGCCCCATGTCAAGGTATGTGCTGACAGCTCAGAGCCTGGAGCCTGCTTCGGATTCTGTGTCTTCCACTCTCTCTCTGCCCCTCTCCTGCTCATGCTGTGTATCTCTCTCCTTCAATTTATTTTTGAAAGAGACAGAGGTGCAAGCTGGGGAGGAGCAGCGAGAGAGAAGAGAGGCAGAGGAACTGAAGCAGGCTCTGATGGGAAGCTCAAACTCATGAACTGTGAGATCATGACCTGAGCCAAAGGCGGATGCTTAACCAACTGAGCCACCCAGGCGCCCCACTCATGAAATACTTCTAAAATCTTAAAAGCCAATATCCTACTCCAGATACAAGCCCCTATTCTCTCCTAAATTCTCAGCCCTTCCAGACTCATGCTCTGGGACCACCACAATAGATCATGCAATCCTTGAAGCACTCTTTCTTCCCCCAACGTCTGGCCCACCACCTGATTTACTGCTCCACTGCAACGCTTCAGCTTCTAGCATGCACCTAGTGCATCGCCCTTCACCTCTCCCCCACTTCTTTACCACCTCTCCTCCAAACACGTGTTTTTTCCTTCCTTCCCGACACCAACCCCTTCACCTACAAAACATCACTCCATCAATTTCAATCTCCAATTCTCTCTTTCAACAACTTCTTTTAGCAAAATCATTCCTGGTTGAAAACGACTGATCTATATCTGCCCTGCGGATTAATGATAATTATTATATGTAGGACAAAAATTGCTTTAATTCAAATGTATTTCACAAGGAAAATGAGTAACATGGAGGGAAATTCCAATGCATTCTGGAATATTTTCAAGTAAAATTACCTTCAATTTAGTCTTTACCCAAGACTATACTTACAAATTATTTATAGGTTACTCCTTCACACTGGGCTTTCTCCTCTACTGAAGCAAGTTTACTATTCTGCATTTCTTTTAACATGTAATTCCTCATTAAAACAACAACAACAACAACAACAACAACCACCCTCTATATTATAGTTACACCCTAAGTAAATCTATAGAAGCAATGAAAATGGCTCATGTTCTTCAGCAAACCACTGTTACAGCTGCAAAGAGAACGATGCGAAAGAAACGAACTAACCCAGCATCTTTAAGGAGATCCAAGAAAGCATGGAACTTCTGAAAAGAATTCTCAATGCTGCCCAAAACACCTTCGTCATCCAGGATCATGTTTGTCAATGACTGTGCATGAAGGGCTTCAGACAAAGAGCAATTTATATTTCTTAACTGGGCATTTTCATGTTCCAGCTATAAAAGAAGAATGAAAATGTCTGACGTGGTTTTCTCTCACTGTCATCAAAAGAAAAGAGTTAAACATTCCAAACATAATTAATTTGTAATTAACCTAACTTTCCACCAGTAAAGACAGAGACTACATCAGATAATAAAGTCCAGAGACATCCAACGAAGTTTCCTATATAACACTTAGATGGTATATAAACAAACCAAAGTTCTGTTTTATTAATGACCTTTGAAAAGATCACTTTTCTAACTGGTTATATTCATAACAGACCCTCATTTTACATTAGAAAATTAGCTGCTTAACGGTTCCCTTTAAATTAGAAAGTGAAATATAGTCTGACTTGAGCAAAGCATATTCCAACTTTGCTGGACGTTAAGGATTAACTTTACTGGGAAAGATATTAAATGCCTAGGTTTAAAAGTCCTAAATCATACCCAACTTATTAACTGTACGATGACCAATATTCTCCTTGGCTTCTTGACGATGTTTCCTCCTTTGGACATCCCCGCCCCCTCAATATCTATTCGTCTAAAACCATGTATGAGCCTAACTCTAGATTTCTCAGAAAGGCCCTTTTGTTCATGATTCACCTTTTACCTTAACAGGTGCTCAACATTTACTGAATGAGTAAATGTCTTTCAATCCAACGTATGCACTTGCAAAAATTCCTCCCTAAACTCACCTTATGATAATAAAATATATTTACATACAACTTTTTAGCTTATGCCCTGCTTCCATGAACATTAGGCCAATGCAATTCTCAGAATATATATTTTTATCTTTCATTGCATTCTTAGCAGTTTTCCAATATGTTATACTTATTTAAATTATTCACTTTTCTAATTCACTGATAGTAAAGTCTCATCATGTCTTCTATGTTACTGTAAACACAGTATAAGCGTAAGTGCTTTAATTGAAGCATCAGGAGCAGAAAATAAGCTAAGGTCACATAAAAGTACACACACACCAAAAAAAAAAAAAAAAAAAAAGAAAAACAAACAAACCCTAAGATTTTTCCATTTTAAAAACATGTTTTCTGGAATAGAGATCATATAACCACTAAATATAATACAAAGATTCATACAGTACAACAGTTTGCAACATATTGCAGTTTTAAAGTTTAAAAACTGCATGTGCATGGCTTAAAATCAAATCAAAATAAAACAAAAACACTCTCAAAAGTATATTGGGGCGCCTGGGTGGCGCAGTCAGTTAAGCGTCCGACTTCAGCCAGGTCACGATCTCGCGGTCCGTGAGTTCGAGCCCCGCGTCGGGCTCTGGGCTGATGGCTCAGAGCCTGGAGCCTGTTTCCGATTCTGTGTCTCCCTCTCTCTCTGCCCCTCCCCCGTTCATGCTCTGTCTCTCTCTGTCCCAAAAATAAATAAACGCTGAAAAATAAATAAAATGTTAAAAAATTAAAAAAAAAAAAGTATGAGAAAAAAACTTGTTTACCTCACTGACTCGTTTATCGGCCTTCAGTCTTATTACTCTTTCCTCCTTTAACTGCTTTAGGCACCCCTCCAGTTTTTCCTAGTGAGAAGAAATAGAGTAAATATTATAAACAATTCAGAGTATGAGATCCAAAAGCCTTTCCAGTTATAGGTCTCAACAAGGATTTAGGCACAGAGCCAGAAGTGACCTCAAGACTTTAGGATTATAGTCTATTACTTATGATATCATCCCATGCTAGTGAAATTAATTACCAAAATATATCAAATTAGCTATTAAAAATTTACTTGAGGGGCACCTGGGTGGCGCAGTCGATTAAGCGTCCGACTTCAGCCAGGTCATGATCTCGCGGTCCGTGAGTTCGAGCCCCGCGTCAGGCTCTGGGCTGATGGCTCAGAGCCTGGAGCCTGTTTCCGATTCTGTGTCTCCCTCTCTCTCTGACCCTCCCCCGTTCATGCTCTGTCTCTCTCTGTCCCAAAAATAAATAAACGTTGAAAAAAAAAAATTAAAAAAAAAAAAAAAAAAGACTTTGAGTCCCATGCTTTCCAAAATAAATTTGTGGCAGTTCACCATAAAAGGCATATGTGTATACTGTAGTAAGTCATATATAAAAAGCTAAGGTGAAGAAAGGAAAATTCTACTTTTATTTATGGGTTCCTTTATAAGAGAAAACCTCAGTAACATGGCTAACCCAACTGAATTACGTAATGGCAGATTCAAATGCATTTTTAAAAAAGTAAACACTTTGGGGACACCTGGGTGGCTCAGTCAGTTAAGCGTCTGACTTCAGCACAGGTCATGATCTCACGGTTTGTGAGTTCGAGCCCCACGTTGGGCTCTCTTCTGACAGCATGGAGCCTGAAGCCTGCTTCAGATTCCTGTCTCCCTCTCACTCTGATCCTCCCCCACTCGTCCTCTGTCTCTCTCTCAAAAATAAATAAACATTTAAAAAATTTAAAAAAAAGTAAACACTTTGAAAACACTGAGACAGAGACAAGTAGCGTAGGACACCTCAGATCACGTCACTAATTATGCTATAGAGCCACGTTATGAGTTGAGGAGGCTGGGTGCCATGCCTGTTCAGAGAGGTGGTGATCTTCCCATTCGCTAGTGTCAATAAGATAGAATGCACTTGGTAAACTCCCTTTTGGTTTCCAGGAGCAAAACAGTCAGGTCCTTGCGTTGAGGGACACTACTTGTGGTTGGCAGAATTCTATGCCCCTCAGCTTCCTACCTGCTGAACTACACAATCCTCCCAGTTAGTCAATCAAATGCTAACCTAGGTGCTGCAGCAAAGTGATTTTGCAAATGGAATTAAGGTTCCTCAAATCGGTTGATCTTTAATTGATATTAAGAGATTACTTTTGGTGGATGTGACCTAATCAGGTGGCTAATTAAAAGTGACTGGGGTCTATCTGATGTATGACTGACATCTTGATTTCAGCTTTATTTATTTATTTACTTATTTATTTTAAATGTTTATTTATTTTTGGGGGGAGAGGGGCAGAGAGCGAGGGAGACAGAGGATCTGAAGTGGGCTCTGTGCTAACAGCAGACAGCCCAATGCGGGGCTCCAACCGACGGACCGTGAGATCATGACCTGAGCCAAAATCAAGAGTTGGATGCTCAACTGACTGAGCCACCCAGGTACCCCTATTTTTGATACCTTTTTAAGACAAAAGGGTAGATTAGATGGGTGTACTTGCAGAGATGGCTTTTATTTTCTTCAATAAATTTTTCATCATCTAAAAAAATTTGCTCAATGAACATATATTTTTATATTCAGAACACAGGTTTAAAAAATAAAAAATAGCCGAACTTCAAATTCTTTAATAGGGATGAAGGGAAAACACCGCAGAATTCCTCCACTTACTTATATAATGGTTTTAATATTTAAAACTTATTTCACAGAAATTCTAAACAAATAAGCAAACAAGAAACTAGCGCCACAGTTAGAGAAAGTAGACTGAAATACTCCCTTCTCAGCTAGCTCTAAATATAGAGTATATCATGTAATTACATGAAATAGTTTCTCCCCCTAGTGGAGGGAATTAGGACATAATGTTAAATTTTCATGAAAAAGTGTACCTTCCTCTTACAAAGGAATTCATGCTCCTTAAAAAAAATATGGAACCAAAAAATTAGAAAGTAAAATTGCTTGACATTCTGTTACTTAAATAAGACTAATAATCAGGTTTTGGAGAACTTTTCCTTCACCTGCTCTCCTTCCCCTTCTATTCATTGGCTCGTCTGATTTTTTCTGGAACAAAGCTCCCATCACACTGTATTAATAATTTTATGTTCAACTTTTTTTTCCATTTAACATTGAATCATTTTTATATAATCAAGGAATTCATAACCTTGATTTTTTAATGGTCTACAAAATATTCCACTGAGCAGGTTTCTCGGTTCATGTAATCATTCCTTTACATTTAAATTCTTTCCAACTTTTCAGTATTATAAAACAAAATACCTATTTTTAGGCATGAAGCCTTTTCCTCACATGTAAGAATAATTTTCTTGCAATAAATCAGTAAGAATGAGTTTGAGATCAAAGCAAATGAACATTTTTAACGTTCTGCTATACTGATTTCCAAACTGCTTTCCAAAAGATTCCTAACATTTTAGACTGCTTTCAGCAATGTGTCACCTAGTATACTAACTTCTACTGTAACTGGTGGCTTGCTTCTTCACTTTAAAGTGCAAGAAATTTAGGGGCAGGGGTGTTTTATCCCAGCACACGTGTCTAGCACAAAGCACACAATAAGTAATTGCTGAATAAGGAAAACCCGTGTCACTCCAAGATACACGTGTGCGAAAGGCAGAAGGTTTTTCTCTAATTGGATAGGTGAAAACTTGCCCTCTCCCTCAGTATGTACTGCTTTGCTTATAATTAGTAATCAAATTTCTCTTTTAGATTACTAGGTGGCTCAGCTGGTTAGGCGTCTGACTCTCGATTTTGGCTCAAGTCATGATCACACGGTCATGAGATTGAGCCCCAAATTGGGCTTCAATCTGGCATGGAGCCTGCTTGGGATTCTCTTTCTCTCTCTCTGTCCCTCCCCTGCTCGAGTCCACATGTGATCTCTCTAAAAACAAAAACAAACAAAAAACAACAACAACAAACGAACAAACAAAAAAACCCACAACCATTCAGAATCTCTGTGGCTAAAACCTGACCCCACCCCTTGGCTATATAACCTTTGACAAGCTAGTAACTCTAAGTCTCAATTTCCTTATCTATAAAATGAAGACAGGTTCATTGTAATATGTGATATCATACTAAAAAGTGCAAAGAATAAAACTGTCAGTGTCACAAATAAAGAGAACACTTACTTACATAACTAGCACTCAAGCCTGTATACACAGTTTGTCAGCATCTCAAAAATCCCCATATCCTTTTGCCATAACAAGCTCCTTCCCTCCTCCCAGAGTTAAAGACCACCCGCATCCCTTACATGCACGCATCACTAAAAATACGCTCTGGTTGTGCCACCTCCTGAATTCACAATATATACAGTCCTCCAGTCAACACTGTTTTTAAAAATGCATCCACACTGCTGCCAGGGGCTCTGGCTCGTTAAATTTTATTGCTTTATGAATACACATAATTTATTTTTTTAATGTTTACTTATTTATTTTGAGAGAGTGTGAACTGGTGTGTGAGCACGCAAATACAGGAGGGGCTGAGACAGAGGGAGAGAGAGGATCCCAAGCAGGCTCCGCACTGCCAGCCCAGAGCCTGCTGTGGGGCTCAATTTCCTGAACTGTGGGATCACGACCTGAGTCGAAATCAATAGTTGGACAATTAACCGACCGAACCACCCAGGCGCCCCACACATAATTTAACTTTTAACTCTTAAGGGAGAGGAAGGCTCCCTGGAAGCTCGTGATGGACTGGCTTCTCTTAGGTGTGAAGAGGCAAAACTACATACTAGGAGCCCCAGTTCTCCCAGTTCTTTTTAAAGTAAAATTGTCTTGGGGCGCCTGGGTGGCTCAGTCGGTTAAGCGGCCGACTTCGGCTCAGGTCACGATCTCGCGGTCCGTGAGTTCGAGCCCCGTGTCGGGCTCTGTGCTGACAGCTCAGAGCCTGGAGCCTGTTTCCGATTCTGTGTCTCCCTCTCTCTGACCCTCCCCTGTTCATGCTGTCTCTCCCTGTCTCAAAAATAAATAAAAACGTTAAAAAAAATTTTTTTTAAAGTAAAATTGTCTCATTTTAGGAGAATGAAGGTGGGATCGAGAGTTCACTCTCCCAATTATGAACTTTCCACATGCTCTCGTTTCAGTCATATTTCTAACTAACGTCACCCTCTCTCCCACATGCACACCTGGGGCTTGGAGCTATCTCTGCCTGGGGGACAGTTTCCCCCTCAGCTGCAGCACATCTCTGTGCATATTCCAGGTTGTGGTTTTCCTCTAGTTTCTGGCTTCACACTCTTCTACTTGTCTTCTGTCTTTGCAAAAAATGTTGAAATCTCTTAATTGTTGCGGATACGGTCTTAAAAATTTTAATACCATCATTTTTTCTAACTTTTTAGTGTTTATTTTTGAGACAGAGAGAGAGCATGAACGGGGGAGGGTCAGAGAGAGGGAGACATAGAATCCGAAGCAGGCTCCAGGCTCTGAGCTGTCAGCACACAGCCCGATGCGGGGCTCGAACCCACAAGCTGTGAGATTATGACCTGAGCCGAAGTCGGATGCTTAACGGACTGAGCCACCCAGGTGCCCCCCATCATTTTTGTGTCTTGTCAAAATGGAGAAGAGCCAAAAGGATCCTCAACACATCTTGAATCAGCTGTTCCCTAGTTACAGTTCCTAACTCTTTTGGTCTTCCCCAATGCCTAGAGTCCCTTTTGCAAGTACAATCTCCCTAGTCTCTCCATGCAGGAAAGGAACCCCTATCTAATATGACCGTGAATGCAAATTAGATAGTCCAGGGTCTTGTTGCCACTCTGCAACTTAGTAACAAAGTACTTAATCGCTACAAATTGCTCATTTATAAGATGAAAGGGGTAATTGTTTTAAGTTTATTTAGAGAGAGAATGTGTGCATGCATGTACGAGTGTGCAAGTGAGTGGAGCAGGGATGGGGAGGGAGAATCTCAAGCAGGCTCCGCCCTGTCAGCACAGATCCTGATGGGGAACCTGATATCACAAACCACAAGATCATGACCTGAGCCAAAATCAAGAGTTGGACGGACGCTTAACTGACTGAGCCACCCAGGCACCCTGAAGTGGGTAATTCTACATCAACTACACATTCCTCCCACTCTAACACTTCATCATTTTCCAAGTACTTATCTTAATTTCTCTCCATTATTGTCATTAATTTTAATTAAGAAAATAAAAATCTGGCTTTCTTTTTTAAAAAAATCAAATAGTAATTTCCACAGTCCTACAATAATGAGATAACTAGTTTTAAATCTGTCAAGTTTGACAGTAAAAGAAAACCATACTAAATCATTTTTAAAAATTAAATGTGGCCTTGATAGCACGAAAAAAGACAAGGTCCCTCCCAAACAGTGTTTCCCTTATTTACTACCAATGTCAGCTCTGCATTAAAGTTGAAATAAAATAACTATGGTATTTTGTTATAAAAATCAATTTTTCTTTTCTGTCCAAACAGAAATATCAAATGACGTTAGAGGTCAGGTTTATTAGGCAATACAATATAGCTTCTTGAGTATTTTTAATTTGGGAAGGGAGACTGTCAACATCCAAATCGTTTTTTCAACTTTTTTTTTTTTTTTATTAAAAATGAGGTCATATTTTCCTCTTAGAAAAAGAAGAGTTCAGCGAGGACCTCCAATTTCCTGATCTGTAAAATAAGAATACCAAATCAGCTGACTACATTCATTCAGAAGTCTGTTTCCTTGAGTTTATCTGACGATCATTAAGGTTCTCTCTACATCTAATAGTCTATGGTTCTAAAGAAAGGAAAATACATATTACTGATGACATGTTTTCATTTTCATTTCTTAGAATTCAAACGTCTACCTTTCGCCCTGGTCTAAGCTAAGGAACCACTGAGGGGAAGACAGAATCCATGTATGAGCTTAGCCAGTGCTGTAATCAGGCTTCCGCCAGATAACCACCACAGTTTAAAAAATAATCTGTGTATCTCTAAAGTGATAACATTGTACCTGTAATGCTTCTTGCTTTAAACTGGTTTTCTCAGGCTCTTCTTGAACACTTTCAGAAGAATCTTCGACCTCTTCAATTTCTGAGGAAGAAGGACTCTCTACTGTCACAGTCACAGGAAAATTCGATTGCTTAGAGAAAGGAGACAGGGTTGTAGAAGAGATAACAAAAGCCAGAGAGTGATATTACAGAACATTTAACAAAAGTGATCTGAGGTATCATTATTTATAAATGTCTTCCACTGCACCTTAGTCAAAAACAAGCAATGACAAAATAACAGTAACTTATTTTTGCTGTTACAAAAATATTCTGTTAAGTACAGTATTCTGTTGTTAAGATTAATATTTGAAATCACCCATATTATTTTATAAAATTTCTTTCACATAAGCCAAGTGAGGAGCCAGGGTAAACATTTTTCTCAGATCAACTTTATACTGCAGACAAGAAATTTATTTTCCACCATTAGGCACAGAAGTCTAAAACAAAATGTAGTTTTGGAGGAAAATCCATCAGTAGTGGGACTGATAAAGAATTAGTAGAATAATTTGAAAGTCAACATATCTAGTGAATGCTAAACATGAGAATTTTAAAAAATAAATCACTTACACATACACAACTAAAACTGACCCATTAAAAACTTCATTTTATCATCCTTAAGCCACCTCAAGCCAAAACTAGGGTAAGAGTAATGTAGTTCTCCTGTAAAATTTCACTGCCACTGGAATGCAGTTGAATATGATGTTTCCAAACATTAGAAAAATGACTTCGTCACACCCCATAAAAAGTCTACAGATTAAAAAGAGGTGCACTGGGATTCCGTAACTGCAGAGAAGACACAACACTAGGGTCCCATTACGACCACAGGTAGCAAACCCCACAGGGCAGGAAAATCCCAACAGTAGGAAGAGGTGTGTGCCCCTTCTTCTGGGCATGCGGGGGGCAGGGCTCACACCCAGGGCGCTCTTCTCTCAGTCACAACAGTGTTACCTTATTCAGAGCAACTACGCAGTCTCCCAGGACAAGGGGAAGGAGAACCTGACACTCTGAGGGGATCGGCTGGTTTTAAGACCAGGAGACAGTAGGATAGGGGATGTGTGTGGTGTGGGTGGGAGAGGGAGAAGTGCTCTGAGAGAGTGGAAGCTTTGGGACTGGCCTCTTTATTTTGCCTTCAGGATCTGGAACTTCTACATACAGCCCCCAAACAACATTTCTTGGAAACAGAAGGACATTCCTGAAAATGGTAACTCCACATGTGGGGTCAGGAATGTCAAATTTGTTTCACTGGGTAACAGGTGACTCGTGAACTGGAGAATGGCTTCCCTGTTTACAGATGAAACCACAAGGGCCCCAGCATGTGCCACATCCACACAACTACACAGTGTCACTGGGAGAGAGCCCTGACAAGTTTCAAATGGATTTATTTCAGGGAGGGAGATGTTCCCTGTAAGGTTCTGTTCAGTTTATTTTTTTATTTTTTGAGAGAGAGAGAGAGAGAGAGAGAGAGAGAGAGAGAGACGGGGAGAGAGGCCGAGGGAGGGAGAGAGGGAGGGAGGGGGAGGGGGAGGGAGAGAGAGAGAGAGAGACAGAATCTCAAGTAGGCTCCACGCTCAGCTCGGATCCCACGACCCCTGGGATCGTGACCTGACCCGAAATCAAGAGTTGGACGCTCAACCGACTGAGTCACCCAGGAGTTCCTGTTTAGTTTGAAAAGCAAAGAGAACGTCCTCCCACCTTTCCCACTTCAACCTTCTACATACTGTAAATATGAGAACTACATACCTGCAAATGATTATACACGTCACGAGTTTTGATTAACGGAAAACCCCTGAAGAGATACCAACAAGTTCAGTTATACTTTGATGTGAAAACATCACCAGTTAACCTCAGTTAACAAAACTTGTATCATGTACAATAATACTATTAAGAATACATACGAATTGTGTATAAACATGAGTAAGTTCAAAATAAGGACCTGGGAGGCTCCGCTATGGAGAAAATTGAACAGAATTTAGCAGACTGCCTTGTGGTAACTCTCTGAACCGCTGAGAGGTGTGTCCACTTCCTATGTTCAGGATGGTTGATATTTCCAATCTAACTTCTTTAACTGATAATCATTCTCCAGTTGACAACTCCTTGTGATCAGAATGGACTCGAGATGACTAAGTATCATGAGAAGATATGAAACCACAAAGCTATAAAACTAAAGTGCAAGACTGGGGACTCAGAACTATAGTTTACACAACAATAATTCACATCACCATTTGTGAAAAGGTACAGCAGTCACTTGCCCAGCGGAGATTATATTCATCAACTTAACATGAGCTACTGCACGGTTAATTTACACAGCACCTACTTCAAGCCTTATTGAAAATCAACTCTTTGTTTTCTTAAGCAATTGCTCATCCTCAATTTCTTGACTACTACCAGGTTAAGTTACTTGAAAATAATCTATAGCAAGGCCTATAGATTTACTATTTACTCTGTTTACTCAGCAAGCCTAAAATTGTAGTTTAATCGTGTAAAGAGACTTTATAAAAAAATTTTTTTTAATGTTTATTTATTTTTGACAGAGAGAGGGACAGAGCATAAGCGCGGGAGGGGCAGAGAGAGAGGGAGACACAGAATCTGAAATAGGCTCCGAGCTGTCAGCACAGAGCCCGACGTGGGGCTCTAACTCACAGACCGTGAGATCATGACTTGAGCCGAAGTCGGACACTCAACTGACTGAGCCACCCAGGTGCCCCCGTGTAAAGAGACTTTTATACTTCTAGGACAAAAAATTATTCTGCACAGTTATCCCCAGGTAAGTACTCAGCTAAAACTAGTTATATCTAGTTTGTTTTGCTAAATCTGATTCACTGAAAAGAGTTAAGCCGGGTGACCGAGTTAGATTAAGTCTAATTCATACTCCCCATCATCCATTCTGCACTAAACTATTCTCCATGCCTAAAATGTCTTTTTTCCCTATTCCTATAAATCCAAGCTCCTACTCTTGCACTGTAGGGACTGGCTCAGTCACAACTGCCTTTAATGAAACCTTTATCACCTGCCCAAGTGAAGATAATTTTATCTCCTCTGGATTCCCACAGGGTTACCTTTGTTGTGACACTTAAGAAATAACTTGAAACTCCCAATTATAATTTTTTTGTTTTTGCTTTTCTTCCTTAAAGGACTCATTAGGCAGAAGTGTGAGTTATCGTTCTTCCTCTACAGAAACCACCAGAGACCTCCCACATAATAGAAGCTCCAAAATGAAGAATGGTGAATGACTACAGACAGGGACTAAAGATGCCCTACCTGCTCCTTTTTGCACGTTCTGCTGTGCGCCACGGCAGGAAACCAGACACACCAGGAGGCAGAGGTTCAGGAGCATAATTGTCTTTACCAAGGGAGTGTTTTCTTCCGTTACTTACAGGTTTCTTTGTACCCAATCCTATGTTTGCAAAGCATTAAAAGAAAAAATCAAGATGCACTAAAGGGCAACAGAGCAATCATCACATGTTCACACTTTTAAAAGAATAAAACAGGCAACTGACGATGATGCAAAAGCCATTAAGAACAAGATTTTGTAAAAACACTGGTAACGTTTAAAAATACAAGTCCTCTCCAGTAACAAGTTACCATTTTAACTAAAATATTAAGTAGGTGGAATGTACAAAAGATGCAAAAGTAAATAAAAAATATATCCCAAAGAATGAAATATGCATGATACATTTCTTGTATCATGCAGAAACATTCAGTTTGCTGACTCTCAGAATAGCTTTGGTATATCTGAGTCTCCAAGGTAGAGCAACACTGATAGATCCGTGACTCCTGCCAAACGGGATCTGAATTAGAACAAAATTTCAATTTAAGATTCATTTTTCTATGTGAAAATGATAAAAGTAACAGGACTGAAGCTTGTAACAGGCAGATGAGTCAATGTTACCCTCTTCAAGTCTGCTGACCCTCATTACTCATTTATTTTCATATAGAAAACAAAAGAAACCACTGGATAGAAGAGCAAGATATGGAGACTTAGCCTATATTTCAATACTGAAGAGTCAAGTATCCTTATGAACTATCTGGTAACAAAATTAGAACTACATGCTAATATACTTTATTTAGAATAAACCATATATTAAAATTGACCTACATTTAAAGATTTATTTTTTTCTATGTTACTGAAAACAAGTAATATAGGTTGGTTCTATTCGTTCTTCAAGTCTGTTTCACTATACTACTTTAGCAGCATCATGAAAGTATGTGAAATAAAGTGTAAGGGGTAATACAGAGCAAATATTTCATAGAGTATAGCTTACTGGTAATCACCACATGACCCCTGTATGTTTTCTCTGGATACATTTACGCGCCTCTTAAAATACACAGAAGCTCCATTCACCATGTGCTATGTTTTGTTGTCTAACTTAATTACTCTCAAGCCAAATAGTGTTCATCATGTATGTGGTTTATATGTATACAACTTTCCCCTTACTTTCAGAAACTAATGCAAATGTCATTTTTAAGTAAAACCAAAAGAATTTACGCTTATCTTGTTAGGAGATTTAAAAAAAAATCCCATAAAAGTTCCTATCTTCTTTCTGCACACACAATTACAATATGAATATGACACAACTCACACAATTATTTAACCCCTATACTCACCTGGATCTAACTATATAGCCAGACGCTGATTTGGCTTACCTCTATGTCTCCATATAACTGAGGCAAATACAGAAAAAAGCCCAAGAAATAAAATTACTCTTAAAACAGCTCAGTGAGCTTGTAAACTTCAGTCACATTTCCACTTTGTTTAATCATGCTAAGAAAAAATTTTTAAATTTTTATTCTCATTCCACAAAGTCCTGTTATATACTTCCAGGTACTAAAATTACAGGAATCTGAATATAACATATAGATATACTTCTTTTTCCTATAGATAGCTCTACTTCTAATATTATATCAAAATACCGACTTAGACACTTTTTTCTTTTGAGAGAGAGAGAGAGAGAGAGAGAGAGAGAGTGAGAGACAGCGTGCACCAGCAGAGAAGGGGCAGATGGAGAGAGAGAAAAAGAATCTTAAGCAGGCTCCATGCTCAGCAGAGTGAGACGCAGGGCTGGATCCCACAACCATGAGATCATGACCTGAGCCAAAACCAAGAGTCGGACACTTAACCACGTGAGCCACCCAGGTGTCCCCCAACTTAGACAGTTTTATAAATGTTTTACACACGACGTAAACTTTTAAAAATAATACATAGTGTGATATCACAAATATCAACTTTTTTGTATATATTAACTACTAAAATATCAGTTTTAAAATAAAAATTGGTAGATAACTGTAAGCTTTCTTTTGATTTAATAAACACTCTTAACTCCTATTTAATATTTTGTTGATCAAACAAGCTGATTAATGGAGAATCAAAAACATGTATCTTTTAGTGGTAAAAAAAGCAGTTAAACTTATGAAAATGTTTACAATATTTTTCACTAATTTATTTATTTTTTAAGTAGGTTCCATACCCAATGTGAAGCTTGAATTCATGACTCTGATATCAAGAGTCGTATGGTCTACTGACTGAGCCAGGTATGCACCCCAAATTTTTCAGTAATTAAAAAACTGGACAAATCAACTCAGTGAAACCTTGTGAATACATTAAAAAGTATAACTATGAACCATACAGAATTTAAATTTAGTTTAAAATGAAGTGAAAGGGGGTGCATAGGTGGCTCAGTGGATTACGTGCTCGACTTCGGCTCAGGTCATGGTCTCAGGGTTCATGAATTTGAGCCCAGTGGCTCTGTGCTGACAGTGCAGAACCTACTTCAGATCCTCTGTCCCCCTCTCTCTGCCCCTGCCCAGATCACATGCGTGCGCTCTCTCTCAAAAATAAATAAACACTTAGGGGCGCCTGGGTGGCGCAGTCGGTTAAGCGTCCGACTTCAGCCAGGTCACGATCTCGCGGTCCGTGAGTTCGAGCCCCGCGTCAGGCTCTGGGCTGATGGCTCGGAGCCTGGAGCCTGTTTCCGATTCTGTGTCTCCCTCTCTCTCTCCGTCCCTCCCCCGTTCATGCTTTGTCTCTCTCTGTCCCAAAAATAAATAAACATTGAAAAAAAATTAAAAAAAATAAATAAATAAATAAATAAACACTTAAAATAAAATTAAAATGAAGTGAAAATAGAAAAGTGGCAAATTATACTTAAGCCACATGGAATTGTGTTAACAGACAACAGAAGGAGAAAACGAAAATCTTAACAAAGAAATATATTCAAAATAATGAATTTTCTATGAAACATAACGTTGCTTAACTAAAAAAATGGAAACATTAGTATCTCTTTTTAAAAATTATTTCTACATTCTATAAATTCGCATCATCTGTATAGAACATTTACAGTCTTTCTAATCTGCACATCGTCAATATTGGTTGTTACCACTGATGTCGTATAATGAGAAGAGATTTCAGTTTTAGCACCCGGGAACACATAAGGGGTGTAAGCTCTAGTAGGTGCTAAAAAGCCAGGCTAGAAAGAGTTACCGATTCTAATAGTAGCTTTCCCTTTTCGACCACTTCCCAGAACTATAGTTCTCTTTTTCTGTCTAGCAGTTTTGAATGGTTCCTTCACTGATGGAGAAGTGATCCACTGGTACTGGAAGAGAAATAATACATACGCATTTCAGTTACAGGTAATTTATGAGGTTTGATCTCAACTGGAAATTCAGATATTTTAAGTTAATAAAAGGTTTGCTATCTGCATTTCTGAGACCGTATATTAAAGAATCACACAATTTTTTCAAAACCAGAAGGCCATTTGATTTGACTTATTTGGTTTAAGATGGCAGAAAAATGCCTTGATAGTTTTATTAGGAAAAAAAAAGAAAAAAGAAAAACAGGCAATTAACGAAAAATTCTTCCTAGAGAACTACGTGTTACCTCTGACTTGGCGCTCCTTCCATTCTGGAGAACTTTTTTAATAACTGCTTTCATCACAGAATGATCTAAAGTGAAATAAAATTGAAATTATAGTAACTGCTTCCCAATGAGTGGTTATGCCCATTTAAAAACAAAAGCCAACTAATTACTGCTCTTCACATAAAATTAAGTATAAGACCCACATTATGCAGTTACTTACCTATTTCCCCCTTTGAGTATTCTAATTTCTTCCTCAAAAACCTAAGATGAAAGTATGCCTCCTCCCATATGGTCCCCGATGACTTCTATTTTGGCAGCAGCCGAGATAAAATCTAGACACTTTGTGTCTAAAGTGGCTTTGATAGCTTTGGCTACAAAGCAAAGAGTCTGGGGGCACTGTCCAGATGCTTAGATACCTAACAGGTGCCTAATCCATCAAACCAAAGTCCTGAGTCTCTCAAAGCTGCCCCTCTCCTCAGCCCCCCTTTTCTCAGTGAGTGGTACCACCAGCTGCACACATAATTATCCAGGACTTGCTTATTACTATCTCTTTCATACCCCATATCTGATCTATCCGTAAGTCTTATTAGCTACACCTTCAAAACACAACCTGAATTCAACCGCTCACCAGCTCCAACCTTCCACCCTAAGCTAAGCCAGAAACAGCCCCGATTTGGACTCCTGACTGGAGTGACAGTCTCCTGACTGGTCTCCCCATTTCCCTTCTTTATCCCCCACGCTCATTCCGAAGTCTATTCTCTACACCAGGGTCATCTTACTGAAACGCTATTCAGATCAAGCCTTTCCCACCTCAAAACCCTCTGCTCACACAGAGTAATTCATGTCCTTACTGGGGCTTTCCAAGACCTTACAAGATCATGCCCCTGGCCACCAACATGACCTCACTGCATACCATGCTCTCCTTCACTCAGTGTTCTGGCTATGGTGGCCTCTGCACTTTTCCTGAATACTTTACCCACCCTGCCACCTATGTACCTGCACACATAGCCTCCTGGTTCTGGAACGTGCTTTCTCCAGGTCTCCCATGGCTTACCACTTTTCACTTGGGTGTCCCCTCAAATGTCATTTCTCCAGTGAAGCTGTCCCCTGACAAATCTAATACAGCCCTACTGCCCCATTCAATGTCTTCACCTTAAGGTGTTTTTGTACTTCTTGCTATCTAAAAGTACACTACTTATCTGTTTACTCATTTCTACCTGAACCCTTCCACTGGAAGGAGGACAAGACTTTTGAATATCCAATTCACTGCCACATTCCTAGTGCCTAAAACCTGTGTCTGGAACACAGAAAGGATTCAAAAATTACTCGGTAACTTAGAAATGAATGAAATGCTCTTTCCAAGAATGCAAAGGTTCCACAAGGAGGAAATAGCTCTCTTGGTGGAAGCAGGTTCATTATCTAGATTCAAGTCTATACAGAGTGGCGGCCAAGAGCAATTTACAAGTATCAATTCACTTTAATTAGTAAATTATCCACTAAAAACACAAGGGAAGTACAAGATTCAAAACAGTATAAGATTAGGAAAGTAAACACATTAAATTTTAAACACTGTCAATACATGAACAAATTCTTTGTTTTGCCATTCGTTAATCGATTAAAGAAGATGCGACATACCAACAAGTGGATTTTTTCTTATATCCAGAATGACCAGAGTTCTATTGGTTTCCAGGGCCTTTAGTAAAGCCTTTGCTCCTTCATTGGTGAGGCCACATTGCTGCAGGTCAAGTGCTTTTGATGAAAGACAAAAGGTCACTTGCCAACTCTACACAGATTTAACACACAGTCAACTGTCATGTATTCCTGCATGGAAGATTTTGGTACAAGCCTAATCATGGCAGGGTTTTAATCTTGGACGTGGAAAAAAGAAAAACAGAAAAGTATACACACACATAATACAAAATCCAATAAAAAATTCTTGGATGTGCCTCAATTATCCTGCCCATAGTAACAACATATCACCCAACATATTTTACGATTACATAGTTGAAGAATGACTGGATACAGTCTATGAGTGAAAAACATCACAAAAGGAATCCCAGCTCATAATTAGCAAGAATGCTGGTGGCAGTGGGGACCTCATATACAAAAACTCGGTGGAGCTCAGAAACTGCACTGCATTCTTTTGATATGATCTTGAGCTCCAAATCACTCTTGAAATGAGTTGAAAGAAAAAAGCCAAATAGAAGATTTGTAGTAAGTATTAGTTTTAGAACAAAAAAGATAAAGAAAGATGTCTCAAGAGGATGTAAACAATAACAAATCCAAACAATGTGTGAATAGGGAACATATGCTGAGAACTTATCAACAAAGAATGATAGTCAAGAACACACTCTTTAAAAGGTCAAAGAACAGAACAAGTGATCAGAAACACTAGTAGTTCATTTAAACCAAAGGGATCATCACAAAAGCACAGGCATACAAAACATTACATAGGAGGAAACTATCATATGAGCCCTTTTCTAAAAGTGTCGTGTAAACCATTACATTAAAGTAACTGGAGGCTTCTAAAACCCCAGGGTACAAAGAAGTGAGCCAAATATATGGAAATGATATGAAGCAACCCTTACAAACTCTTACTATAGAATGGACAGAGGATACAATTAATCAACTAGCTAAATTACTAACAATAGTTAATTGTCACTACTATGCACACTGAATACAAATTAAAACAATATACTATGATTGTTCTACCAGATTAGGTCAAGATCATATAAACAAAACCTTTAGGATGTGCATGCCCTTTTGACCCAAGAACTCCCTAAGAATTTAACCAATAATAGATGTAGGCAAGGGTATGTATCAGAGTACTGTTTTTACGTGAAAAACTGCAAAGAGCTCCTATATCTAGCAAGAATGAGTAAGCTGAGGGTACTATGGCATATTCATGCAATGGAACTCTGAACAGTCACTAAAAATGATGTGGTAGATAGAAATTTAGTGACTCATTAAGTAGCTCATACTAGATGAAATGAGAAAAGTTATAAAATCTGGAGTAACCCTACTTGCATAAAAGAGGGAGGGCTACTAACTTTTGTTTGTCTTATAGTTTTTAAAAATGACACAAGCCAGTGCTTGTGAGGGTAGAGGCCTCACGGACACTGTTAAGGTGGATTATAAATTGGCACAGAATTTCTGAATGGTGATTTGGCAACATGCAATAAATGTCTTAAAAATGTCATCTGATGAGGTCATTCCACTTTTAGTAACTTAATCTACATAAGTAATACCAGTGGATGCAGAGATGTATGAACAAAGTTTTCACCACACATTGTTTCCTACAGGGAAAAGCACAACTGTCTACATCTATTTACAAAGAATGATTACATTATTGCATGTCAATATAAATGGAGTACCACAGGATACATCATTAATTACAAGAGCATGAATTAGTAAGTGCACTATGAGTCCACTTTTTTAGTCTCTGAAGTATACGAGGATATTTGTAGAAAAATAAAACACTGAAAGTATACCAAAAATGAACAGTGATTGCGTCTAGGTATTAAGATTATGGGTAATTGTGTTTTCTTGTTACTCTGTATTTTCTGTGAAGAATAAATATATGTAATTCTTAGGAAAGCTGTAAAGCACAGTAAAAGGTATTGGAAAAATAAGGCTTTGAAAAAAATCCTATGACAATATCATGCCAAAAGCTAAGCATATTTAGCATTTAAAAATTCACTATTTTCCATTTTAGAATTTACCTCTAAGCCATAAATCATCACTGAGAGATTCTGCAAAAGCACCTGCGCCAAGGTCACCAATGAGCGTGTTGCAATTCAAAGTGATACGCCTCAAACCAGCCATACAGTCCAGGTCAGGTCTCCTATAACGAAGACTCTCAGCCCAGGTTTCTTCGTGCCTTCTCATGGTCTGATACTTCAAAGATTTAAGAGGATGAAATGAAGACGTTTGAATAAGGAAACAGGGGAGGCCTACTGAAGATGGCTTAGCATGTCACGGTCAACCCAAGAGATTTAACAGTCAATTCAAGTTTAGGAGTCCAGTGACCCAGATTCTAGTTTGCCAGCGATTGGTTAGATTGTAGCCACTGGATGACCGCTGATCAGTTATATAAACTTTGGCAATCAATTACATTCTACAAATTTTATTTTCCTTATCTCCAACTCAGGGAATTAGTTCTAAATTCTGTTATTGCTGAGGCTGTATCATTCTGTCCTCTGGTGGTCTCCAAACACCTGATTGGGCATCCTGCAAGTGCACTTTGTGCAACACATATCTTATTGATTGAAAAATTATACACAGGAATTTCTGTACATATATTCCATGTACATTATAAACTCTCAAGGTATTTTTTATTTATTTTTTTTATTTTATTTATTTATTTTTTTTTTAATTTTTTTTCAACTTTTTTTATTTATTTTTGGGACAGAGAGAGACAGAGCATGAACGGGCGAGGGGCAGAGAGAGAGGGAGACACAGAATCGGAAACAGGCTCCAGGCTCTGAGCCATCAGCCCAGAGCCCGACGCGGGGCTAGAACTCACGGACCGCGAGATCGTGACCTGGCTGAAGTCGGACGCTTAACCGACTGCGCCACCCAGGCGCCCCTCAAGGTATTTTTTAAATGATACAAAAACAAATATAGGGGGTCTAATATTTTCTTTCCCTAACCCAGGGGATCTTGCTTACTACTTTAAGGTATGTACACTAACTTCAGTGGCCTGCAACATGCAAAGGCAGTTTGACATGCTGTAGGAAATTGATGGTTTGAGTTTTAACCAGAGATATAGTCAGAAAGATATATTTATTTCCCTACATTCATAAGATAAATTTTGGTTACAGGGAACACTGACTTTCAAAGAAAGCAATCTTACTACATGCTCGAACAACAAAAGACTCAAAGTTCCTGTGACACTCTAAAATGGAAAATCGTTGGTGTTTTTCTATTAACAATAACCTATAAAAGCAACAAGTGGGAATCACAGCAAAACACTTACATGGTGCTTGTTATGTGCCAGGCACTATTTTATACAAATTAGTTAGTTTAATACAAAGCACAGAGGCTAAGTAATATGTCCATGGTCATAAGCTATGAAATTGGAGAGTTGGAATTTGAACCTAGGCTATTTGGTTTCAGAATCCATGCTCTTCACTGTTTTCTGTATCCTGGGTCAATGAACTTGGCTCTGTATAGGCCCAAAGGTAAAATTTTCAGCTTTGGGGGCCATACAGTTTCTGTTGCAACTACTCAGCTCCACTGGGATAGGACGAAAACAGCCACAGTCACTATATAAGCAAATGGGTGTGGCTATATTCTAAAAAAACTATTTATCACAGGTGATGGGCTATTTTCAGTAACTCAAAATACATGACAGTATTGTTTATGATGTATTTATACATGAAATTTCTTATTTCTAGGAATAAGTGAACTACCTTCACTAAATGGCAAATCCCAAACTGAAAACTGGTCATATTCTTTCAATAAAACTAAAACTGCAAGCACATGTATCAAAGGACAAAAACAAAACAAAAAAAAACCCCTGCCATCTTGAATCAAAATAATAATGTTTCAATCACATATGTTTTCATGAAAGTTTAAACGTAAAGTCACCTTTAAGATCTTGGCCATGTGATCTGCTCCCTGCCACGTCAGATTACAGCCCGTGAAGTTTACTGTCTTAAGAGTGATAGAGTTCTTTATACCTTGACAAATAACTAAAAGGGAAAACAAAAAAAAAAACAAAAAAACACACATACAATAAGATGAAGAGCCTATACAGTCTGGTCAATCCTGACATCTTTGCTTTTCCTAAGCCTATTGGAGGTTTACAGCTGTATTCTTAAATTCACTATCTACAGTCTTCCCAGACAACTGATGGATTGGTGCATTCTAAAATATGTCAGCAACAGAGGCTCCTGGGTGGCTCAGTCAGTTAAGCATCCGACTTCAGCTCAGGTCGTGATCTCACGGTTTGCGGATCTGAGTCCCATGTGGGCTCTGGGCTAACAGCTCAGAGCCTAGAGCCCGGAGCCTGCTTTGGATTCTGTGTCTCCCTCTCTCTCTGCCCCTCCCCTGTTCATGATCTGTCTCTGTCTCTCAAAAATAAACAAATGTTAAAAAAAAAATTTAAATATGTCAGCAATAAAGTGTTATTCCAGTTTACAACAATAGTTTAATTCTATTTAGATGCTAAAAATGAATACTCCAAACACTGAAAACTTTATTCCCAACTAGTCAGTAAAGTACTATATACCTTTTGAGACATAAGAAAGAGAAACCTAAAAAGCCTAAGACCCTTCCTAGTTTCATTTCCAGTGATACAACCCAAACTCGGTTATCAATCAATTTAAATGTCAACTATAAACCCAGAGTTTTATTAGGTGCTATGAAATATACTAGAGCAATATAAGATGGAAGATGTCAAACTCTTAGTTCCTTCAAATTAAAATGCAGCCTTCCTTACCACCTCAGACTCTACTGGACACAGTGAACACACATCAATTCTTCAGGACCCCAATCAACAATCACCTTCTCCGTGATTATTTCCATGATACGCTCCTCCCAACACCACTGAGTTTGCTGATCTTTGCATATGTTCCCTATTTTAGTACATAACATAGTGCATTACATAATTATGATTGCATATGAATAGTTTTAACTATTTAAAGATAATGATTTTTTTTGTCTTTACATCTTTCTATTTCCTTTCCCATAACATTTCTTGAAAAGAAAAAGGTGAACAAACACAAAAAAACAGAATAGTATATATGTGTGTGGCTGGTAGCTTAACAAAATCTTAAGTCGAACTGGTTCAGAGTATACAGCATGACAGACTTTTGGCGTACAAGTGAGATGAGGCCAAGGTTTTAACAGGCACAAGAGACAACCCAGGTAGAGCAGCACCAAGAAAAGGTACAGACAGCAGTTAACATGCGTGCAGGGAAACATGAGACCAGTCTGACGGGAGGAGATTTAAACAAGATTGAAACTTACTCTCTAAACCTCCATCTCCAATTGGACAATTTGCAAGAGACAGGTGCACCAGAGTAGCTGATTTATTTAATCCCTTTAAGGAGGAGAAAAAGTTAAAAATTTTACAGGCTCGGTTTACCCTCTAAAGCAAATATCCAGTGTTTGCAGGACACACTGGAGAAGGCTTACCTTTGTCAAAACAGTTAAATCTCTCTCTCTCAGAACTAGTCCGTTTAACTCTAGGTTCTTCAGAGCGTTTGATATACTTAAACAGCATTTGAGGGCTTTACATAACTGGAAGGTCACATCTTTGCTTCTTATTGCAGGAACACGACTTCTGCAAACTTTATTTCTGTCAGAACCTAAAACAAAAATTATTGTAAAATATGTATTGTCATCATTAGAAAATATCTACTCAGCGCTAAGGTACAAAAATGAATCCTGCTCTTAAAGTCCTCCTTGAGGGACACATGTAAACTCAAAAAGTCAATCACATGACTTACAGAAACATAAATTACATGCAAAGAGGTTCCTGTGAAAACAAAAAGTTTTATCTAAGTGATGGCTTCAAGGCAACGCTGAAGTTGAATCTAGAAAGAGGAGAATGACCACATAAAGTCTGCGTGGGAAGTGCAAAGACGTCCGAGCCTGGCACCTGCCGGCCACAGAAAATACTGCAGGTGGGGACATCTAAAGGCCAGGGTGCAAGGGGGAGGAGAAAGAAATTAAAATGGAGAGGTTGGTCCAAATCAGCCTGGGATAAAAAGCCGATGGCTTTTATCTCATAGGTAAAGAGGACCAGGGCTACCAGGGGCACAGTAAGGGTGCCTCTACAGGTTAGAAAAACGTACCTAAATCAGATAGATTAGAAAAAGCATCCCTGGGGCGCCTGGGTGGCGCAGTCGGTTAAGCGTCCGACTTCAGCCAGGTCACGATCTCGCGGTCCATGAGTTCGAGCCCCGCGTCAGGCTCTGGGCTGATGGCTCGGAGCCTGGAACCTGTTTCCGATTCTGTGTCTCCCTCTCTCTCTGCCCCTCGCCCGTTCATGCTCTGTCTCTCTCTGTCCCAAAAATAAACAAAAATTAAAAAAAAAAAAAAAAAAAAAAAAAATAAAAAAAAAAAAAAAAAAAAAGCATCCCTTCCCCAAGGTCAACCAGCCCCTTGGGGCTTTAGTAGAGCACGGCTCAGATTCCATACTTCTGTGTAGGACACAAGCTGTGCAGCCAATGCACGCTGATCCTGTGCCAGTGAGCCATTATGAGCATTATTTTAAGGACACGTTTTCATTTTAGAAGATCACGGAAGCCCAGTAGGCAGATGAACGGAGAGAGAAACTGAGCTCAGTGGCAGCAACAACTGGTTACAAGCTGGTGAGAATAAAGAACAGACCTAGGAGGACAAAATGTATAGTCTGGACCCATGGGATGCAAGAGAAAACAAAGGTTCAGTGAAGGAATTCTGAAGAGAATGGTCTGTGTGATACATTTTTCATACACTCACTGTGAAGTATGAGGCAAGATTAAGTACAATGGCCTTGACTTTGAGATCCCTTCCAACTGTAATTTCTTCTGATTTCTAAGTTATTACTTTGGTTAAGTCAAGTCGCTCCAGAGGAACAGAACAGTTCCTAAACCTGAATGAGATGTAGACAATAATCTCACTTCTCTTCACCAGAGGACAAATTGAGATGTCCCTGCAGAAGAGATAACAGATGACATGAAACCCAGAAACTAGAAAAGGGCCAGGCACATGACGAGTGTTCAGATTTAAAAACAAATAAAATAAAATCAAATAAAAATTAATGTTTATTTATTTTGAGAGAGAGCGAGCGAGCAAGCGAGCTTGAGAGGGGAAGGGCCAGAGAGAGAGGGAGACACAGAATCTGAAGCAGGATCCAGGCCCCGAGCTATCAGCACAGAGCCCGATGCAGGGCCCGAACTCACAAACTGTGAGGTCATGTCCCCAGTCGAAGTCGGAAGCTTAACCGACTGAGCCACCCAGGTGCCCCTGAGTGTCCAGATTTTTTAAAAAAATAAACCAGTAGTTTATTTCCTCTCCTGTATCTTCACACCTTCCCTGTGTGCTGGCTACTTTGCGTCAGCTTATAAACATACTCAAATGTGCCCATTTAAAAAACATCTTTTAGGGGTAGGATTTTCTAGATCTTCTTTGTGGGTTACCTTAGTTTCTCCCATGCCTTCAAACACTCCCCCATAGAGCCCAGATCTGCACCTGGAGCCCAGAGTTATCTAGACACACGTTTGGATGCCCCACAGGGCCCTCTTAAAGCATTAAGGATGAAGCGAGATCTTCTCCCTGACCCCAGACCCCAATCCGCTCCTGCTGTGTTGTGTCTCACAGAAGGGTGCTCCTATAAATTGTCACCCAAGCTTGCTGTCCCCCCGTCCTTCTAACTGGTCCCCAGGCTCCATCCATTTGTCTCTTTGATATCTCAGATTACAATTCACCCTCCTCCCAATCAACTTGCCCTCCAGATGGAAGTCAGAGCAAGCTTCTAAATCAAAAGTCCACCTCAGCATCTTTGAGTGCCTCTCACAGCCGTTAGGATAAACATCCAACCACTGGATAGGACAAACAAGGCCCCTCCCTGTGTGGCCCCCACCAGGTTTCCTGTCTCAGCCCTCCCTTCTTTAAACCCTAAATTGCAGTCCTCTACCTTAGTTTTGCCGTATTTTCTTACATTTCTCAAACCTGGGCACACGCAGCTCCCTCCTGCCATTTGAGCAGCTCCCACACAACCTTACAAAGGAGGCAGCCCCTCCAAGAAACCCTCCCTAACTTTCCCTTCTAACATTCTCAGCTTTACAGCACCAGAGCTCACTTCTTCCAGAGCCCTAACTTTGGTGCTAGTGTTTACTTGCTGCCTCTCCCAGCAGAAGAGGAGATCCTCCAAGGCAGGAACCTTGTCTCCTGCAGTGCTGGGTGCTGGCTGAACTCATTCCAGTGCCAGGACACTTGTATACCAACAACCTGCTTAATTTTTAGGGGTAAAAAGTATTTATTGATTTATTAAAGTTCCAGTATAGTTAACCTACAGTGTTATATTAGTTTCAGGTGTACATTATAGTGATTTGAGAATTCTATACATTACTCGGTGCTCACCACAGTTAAGTGTACTCTTTAACAACCCATGGAAATGTTAATTTACAAGTGTGGGGATTGTAGTTTAAAAGTAACTTGCTCCCACCACACAGAGTGTAAACCCTGGAATTCAAACCCTAGGCTGCCTTCCCATCTCTGCTCTTTCCACTATGTGTGATTAAACAAACAAACAAACAAAACAAAAACTTTTTTTGATTAACAGCCATGTCTTATTCAAAAGCAAATGGTGCAAAAGGCTGGGATGTATTAGTTTTCCTAATGCTTTGTTCTGTATCAGACTAAATCATAGGGTTTAGTCTGGATTAAGGGTGAAGTGGGGTATCCAATCGTGCGTGCTAGACAGCTCTGGGCCCCAGGTGCAGATCTGGGCTCTGTGGGCGAGTGTATGAAGGCATGGGAGAAACCAAGGTAACCCAATAGGTAACATACGTCGAATGCTTAATTATGTCCCAAACTGCGCTAAGCGCTCTACAAGCATTAACTTGGTGCATCTTTGTAATCGCCAGGCACAGCACATCCTGTTAGTTTATATTACGAAAGAGACCGCTGAGACCCGCAGGCCTTAAGTGACTCACCCCGGGCCCCCCGAGCTGGTAAGAGTCCTAGGCCGCACGCCCCGTGTGCTGCACACATACCCGGGCAGGGCACACCCGTGCCTGCGCCCAGCCTCCACCTGGCACCGTCTAAAATCTCGCGCCGCGGCACCGACACGAGGACCACTGTTGGCGGGAACTACAAACCTGTTTCGCCAAGCCACGGCTGGAAGAAGCTCTTGATGGAGATTAGGGGCAGATCTTTGTTAATCTTGAGGGTGCTCAGGAGGGGCGCCCAGTCCACGACGCGCAGGCGGTCTGCATTGAAGTCCAGCACGCCCTCCCGCAGGCAGGCGCGCACCGAGGGCAGCGGCACTGAGTCCTGCAGCGCGCATAGGTACTCGTAGTGTGAGAAGAAGTCGGCCGCGCTGTCGCGGCGCAGCTTCACCGAGTCGATCATGGCCCGGGGACGGCCTCGGGGGACGCCGGCGGCGGAGACAATGCCCGCTGGCGCCCCAGAACGCCGGGTCGTCGAAGGCCCGGCTGCTGCGATCCCACGGCTGCGCAGGAGCGGCGGCTCGGCCAGAAGACTCACAGCCCCCGGCCCCAGCTAGGCCCACCGACGCCGCGCTCGCGCGCCGCCCCCAGCCCCGCGGCGCCGGCCGTTGGCTCCCGCCTCACCGTCCTCCGCGGCGCGGGGCTGCAGTTCAAGCCGACGGGCGGGGCCTGTGGGGGGCGGGGCGCGGAAACGTCAGCGCGCTCGCTGTGCGTCCGCACGCAGGCCCCGCCTCTCCTGGGGACGGGGCCTGAGGACGAGAGGCGGGACGTTCGAGGCGGGACGTTCGAGGCGAGGAAGGTGCGAAAGGTAGGCTGTTTTCGGAATTTGGGGTTTGCAGAAAAGGATTTAACTGGTTGATCGAATTAAAGGGAGAGACGGACGTAGCATCACATTTACAAAGTAGTCTAAACTTCTGACAAGTGTCTATGCTTGCACCGCCCAGGAGAGAGGACCCCTGGTGAGGGATGTGCAAACGACCGAGTGAATATCCGCTGCCGTGCATGTGCATTAAATCTTTGCTGTCTGTATCAATTTCTACAAGTAACTCTTCACTTGTGTTGTTTCTACTTACCTCACGCGGTTGTAGGCATGTTGTAAAGACTTCCATGAATTCAGGACATTGTTGTGATTACTAATAGTCACTTTGTTTTGTATTGACAGCGACGGTTAACTCTCTCATAATTAGTGCTTTCTGTCTCCTAGGCATCCTTTTAAGCATTGTTTAAGTATGAAATAATTAAATTTTCTTAACAACTCGCCAAGGAACGTAACGGTTGTATATCTACTTTACAAAAGGGGAAACCAAGGCAGAGGAAGTTGGGTACCTTACAGCTAAGTAAGTAGAACTCAGATAATTGGCCTCAGAACCTGTGTTTGTATGCATTTTCTAGAACAGTGATAGTCCTTTGGTCAGGCCTTAGGCATTATGTTTACAGCATTCCTCTTCCACTGTAGAACCAAGCTAAAGGGTAAATCATTTTTGTTAGGGACGGAATGGAGATTTCAATTGCCACACATACGGGAAACTTAATCTAAGTTACAGGAACGTGTAGCTCTTCTCAGAGATCAGCAGAGCACGCCAGCCAATCCCCAAATGCCAAGTCTGATCATCCCTTCTCTGGACTTCCTTGTTCCCTTGACTCAGCTACCCTGATCCAAATAAAATAGAAGACCAGTAGGCAACCAATCCGCTGAAAAAACCAAATAACTTATGCATCACCCTATAAAAATCCCTTAACCTGTGAGCGACTCAGAATTGATTGCTTTCCTCGCTTTGAGTTTCCCAGGTTGGAGGTTGAAAGCCTTGCAACAAACTCATCTTACTGTTTTGTTTTATTCAGTGGGCGGAGTTTGGTTTTTGACAGCATCCGCTGGGCGAGTGGGATTTTTTTTACCTCTTATTCACTGTACTTCACTCCTGGTTCATCCTGACAACATTATACCCAGACGTCGAACCCAGCTTACCTTCCCATGGAGCCTCAGTGCAGATGCTCTCTGCTCATCTCCAACACTGATCTTCTCTGGACCTGCTTTCAGAGCAATGAGTTTGTTGGATCCAGTCCTGTCTTATTTTAACTGTCATGTGCTTCCCATTTCTTTTTTTCCACTCCCATAAGCTGTTCACAATGGCTCTTCCAAATCTCCTCCACTCTTCTCGTGTCACCACTAGACTCTGTGTCCCTGCTCTCTGACCTGAAGAGGTATGAGGAGGTATGATACCTCTTATTTCAGTGGGAAAATAGGTTTTCAGACACAGACTTCCTCATCTTTTTAAGTTTGTTTGTTTGTTTGTCTGTTTAGAGAGAACGAGCGGGAGAGGGAGAGAAAGAATCAAAGCAGGCTCCCCGCTGTCAGAACAGGGCCTGACTCAGAGGTCAAACTCACCACCGAGGAGATCATGACTGAGCTGACATCAAAAGTCAGCGGCTTAAATGCCTGAGCCACCCAGGCGCCCCTCTTCATCTTCTCTCCACGAACTCTGGCTGCCTTCCAGTCCATGCTCTGTAGTGCAGCCACCACCACTTCCTGTTCAAATCCTTCCATGACTTCCCGTTGCCCTTAGCATAAAGGCAGCCCTCCTCACAATGGTCTAAAATACTGCTCCTCAGTGTGGAGTCACAGACTAGCTGCTGGGTGAGAACTGCTACTGTTTTATAAGATAAAGAGCTTGCTTCAGAACGTAAATCAAGCCTGCACCAAACATACTCATTCGTTCAGCAGGCAAGACTTTCTTGATGAAAGTGGCAGTGTGCGAGTTAACATTCGAAAACAGGCTCCTTATCTCATTGCACACTGGCACTTTGAGTGCCCTGGTCTACAGGGCACTGCATCCCCTGAGCATGATGGGGGCATGATCTCTGCAGTCTCATCCTGCACCCTTTTGTATTCAAGAATCTGGCCCACAGTGGACTCCTTTCAGGCCTACATGCTTCATGGCTCATTGTCCATGCTCTTCCCTCTACATGAAATATCCTTCCCTCTGGTCTGTATGTGCTTAATGTCTCTTGATCCTTCTCAGCTCATGTATCACATTGTCAAGGAAGCATTCCCTTAACCTACTCAACTCATCAGGCCCCCTGGCCTGAGCTCTCCAAACACCATGTACCTCTTCTTCATTCAGGCCTTCATCACATTTCACAGCCGTTTTAAGATAGATATTGACTATAGGGTCCATCAGGAAGAGATCACATTGTTTTACTTCCTCTTGCATCTCCGGGGACTAGCGCAGTTACTACATGCTACATGTAACTGAAGCACTAGTTATAACACGTGTTGAATGAACAAGTGAATGGACCTAATCAATGAGCAAGCCCTGGCAGTTTTTCCCTTACAGCATGCCTGATACTCCTTCCATCTGCCTTGCCATTACTCCAATTCCACTATTTATTATTTTACGTGTGGATTATCATGCTTGCTTCAGAGAATACCACATTCAGGCTCAACTTAACATCATTTATTACACCTCCCAAGGTTCATAGATCATGCTGTTGCCCTGTTCCAAACCTTCCATTGATGCATCTTGCCAACACAGTAAAGCCCAAATGTTTAAGAATGACATTTAAAACTTTCCATAACCTGGCTTTAGTTTCACGTTCTGGACTTTTAAAAAAGTTTTTTATTTATTTATTGAGAGAAAGAGAGAAGGAGGGAGAGGCAAAGAGAGAAGGACAGAGAATCCCAAGCAGTTTTTGTGCTGTCTGCACAGAGCCTGATGCGGGGCTCCGTTCATAAACTGTGAGATCATGACCTGAGCTGAAATCAAGAGTCAGATCCTTAACCAACTGAGCCACTCAGGTGCCCCTCCAGACTTGTTTTTAATCGATGAGTCTAATTATCTCTACATCTTTGCTCCCTTCCAGCTCGTGTATTATAATATTAAAAACTCTTGTAGTCACCACTCTTATGTCTCCTTCTCTGGGAAAACCTCACTGAGAATCCAAGCAAGATATGGATCCCTTCTCTTCTCTGAACTTGCGAACAGTTTAGTAGGATACGTCTGGAGCTGCCATAAGGCATCTACATTTTATCTTCGCCGCTGGTATCTAAGCTCTCATAGAGTGTGGATACAACTCTGTGCTCTGTGCACTTCTTACCATGGTGCTATACACATGGTCAACCTGGTCAGTAAATATTTGGTGAATGAATGGATGAATGAATGAATGGATGAATGAAATGAGTTCCCCAGCCCTTTCTCTCCTTCTCTACTTTTCAAGGTTCTGTAGTTACACTTGGACAATAGGCTGCTTCATAGCAACATAATAACTAAGCTCACAGAGCGTTGCAAATAGTTGCTAAGAGCATCCCTCCACCACTTAAGAACAACTTGTTCTCCCTCTCTAATGGAGAGAGCAGGTTTCCATACTTATTAAGTGCCTTTGTTTACTTGGCATTGAGAGACACTGGGGGCATCAGTGCTCTACTTTCAGTGAAATGCCCATTTTGATTGTAATTTTCCCCTGTGAATAACAGCTAGCTAAAAAGATGTTCCTGTACAATTTTTCATCCTTTTATATTCATAAAAAGCATCTTAACTACATACAAGCAGAAAATAAATAGAACTCTACTTTATATTTAATAAAAGTTTAGGGAGATGTCTTTATGGCACATTACCAGACTTGTTTGGGGGAAACTTTAACCATGTGAAATATTCTGGAGAGGCACCAAGAGTTCAAGAATTCTCAAAATTTCTGAGTACGCAGTTGCCTCATATATAGGCACAGTGGTAGCCATCTAGGTAACAGTAATTTGGAAGATATTCTGTTAGTCCACTCATACTGTAATAATGTGGAAGAAAATCATCCTAAAGCTCAGTGACATCAACAAGAATTTGGGATTTTTTGATTTGAGGATTAGCTGTAATGACTCTGTTTTAGACCTCCAGATGTCTAGTTTTGCTCCATGGTTGGGTCCATTTGAGGTCTGTCCCACATATCTGACTCAAGGGCCCAACCGTGGGGCAGCAGCTCCTAGGGCACACTCTTCTCACCTTGGCCACTGAAACACAAGAGGAGAGCCCACTTAAGCCCATTTAAGACCTCTGCTGGCATCATATCCCCTCACACTCCACTTGCCAAAATGGCAGGAGACAATCAATATAAGTACTGCTATTGAGCATTAAGCATAACTGCTGCTTCTAGAATGAGAAGTAAATGAGGGTTACACAGGAAAAAGTATCACTTCTAATGGCTGTGTGCTCTGACAATGCAGGTATCAGTCCTATAAATGACAGAGGAGGATTGAACAAACACCAAATGAAGTTAAAAGTGTTTTCAAGCATTGTTTATTAAACATAACATTGAAATTGCAATTCCGAGTCTGTTCTATGAGTCATATGGAATAGGACGAATGAGAAATTATGGATTATTATAGTTATAACATCTACTATGAGCTAGGGCAATAGGGTTCTCAGGATGTAAGAAAAAGAATACGGAGATAATATAGAGGAGGTTTACTTAAAACTGGAGTGCTGAATTAGGATTAGAATTATCTGTGATTCATAAAGTATTTTAACCGTATTTATATTTATATAGAAATTTAGGTCAATTTCTGTATAACTATAAATTTATATAAAACTATATACTATCTATGTATATGATTAAATATAACAAATATATGTCATATATATTTGTCACACACACACACACACACACACACACACACACATACACACATACACACACACACATCCTATATCTGTCTGTGAATAGGCCTAGAACCAGTGACCAACCCGATAGCAAAAGACATCCATAGGGCCCAGATTATGGTCTTGATATGGCTGATTTCAGGTCTGTGGTGCATCTGTGTGAGATGAACTTGGAAAATTTTGTGATACCAAATGACAAGTTATCAAAGAGTACTAAGGTCATTTCAAAAGGATTCAGGAGCCAAATGTGCAGAGGCTCTCTGTGGACAATAGAACATTTTGAACTTCAGTAGGATAAAATTACAATGAATTGAAACCCATCAACTATGTTTAAATCCACAGGTTTCTATGGATATCAACAACAACAAAAAAAAGTCAACGTATGAGGGTAATTGGGAAACATTCATCATAATGAAAATGGATTTTTTAAATAGTAGGGGTGGGATTGGGTGGGGTGGGAGAATAACCAAGTTTTTATCGTGCCTTTCCATTGTGAACTATATCATTGTGTAACCAAATTATAGATGAGGGGATAGATCTCTTCATAAAAGTATTTCTGCCAATAAATGGAAAAGAAGTGATCAAGTTGGAATATCACAATTTTGCAGTCTCTGATAAGTTCATGTTGGGATCTGGCAGAATTCAGAAATGCAAGATTAACTAGAAGAAATGGGGGTTCTGGTGATTGAATGAAAAAGTTGTGTATTCACTGAGTATCAGCGGCTGCCAATATCACATAAAGAGAGATAACCAGATATTATCTGAGGAAATAATACGCCACAGTCTATAGTCTTCCCAAAAGGACTGATCAGTTTCTTATTTTGTAGGAAATATAGAGGACAGAGGAACATGTGTAGCTGCACCATGAACATGTACTCAGCAAGATCCATATTGTGGGGAACTCTACAGGTCAAGTGGCCTGCATTCTTCAACAGATAGATTGACGGGCAGTAAAAGGATGGAAAAATGACTTACAGATTACAAGAGAAAAAGTCATTATTTAAAACAAGAAAACTAAACCATGCTGTCTAGGGAGGCAAACTTGGATGATACATTTATAAAGAAATTTAAGGATGAGTCAATTATAAAAGTCAGGAAAATGATTACTTTTTAGAAGAAAGAAATCATAATTATATCAGGACACAAGGAGGGGCTTCAGGCAAAGTGCTATTTCTTGCATTGGGTGTGATTACAAGGGTACTTGTCTTATAAGATCATTAAGCTATCTATTTACCTTTTGTGGTTTCCTGAGTCTGTAACTTATAACAAAAATGTTTTAAAAAATCAAGCACCTAGGAATAAATATAACAAAAAGTATGAAAACTCTACACAGAAAACTGAAAAACTTTACTGAGATAAATCAGACACAAATAAATGGACTGGTATATCATGGGTCATTGATTGCATGATTCAATATTGTAAATCGGTAATCTTCAAACTTTCTACAGATTCAGTGCAATAGGAATCAGAATTCCTTCTGTAAATTGACAAGCTGAATCTAAAATTTACATGGAGACTTTTTTAAATTATTTTTTAAATTTTTAAATACTTAAAAAATTTTTAATTTTATTTAAATCCAAGTTAGTTAACATATAGTGTAATAATGGTTTCAGGAGTAGAATTTAGTGATTTATCACTCACATATAATACCTAGTGCTCATCCCAATAAGTGCCCTCCTTAATGCTAATCACCCATTTAGCTCACCCCCCCCACCAACCTCCCCTCCAGCAACCTTCAGTTTATTTTCTGTATTTAAGAGTTTCCATCCATGTTGTCACAAATGGCAAGATTTCATTCTTTTTTTTTTTTTAAGTTTATTTATTTTTGAGAGAGAGAGACAGAGTGTGAGCGGGGGAGGAGCAGAAAGAGAGGGAGACACAGAATCCAAAGCAGGCTCCAGGCCCTGAGCTGTCAGCACAGAGCCTGATGTGGGGCTCGAACTGATGAACCCTGAGATCATAACCTGAGCTGAAGTTGGACGCTCAACTGACTGAGCCACCCAGGTGCTCCAAAATCTCATTATTTTTGATTGCTGAGTAATATTGCATTTTATACATACCCCATCTTTATCCATTCATCAGTCGATGGACATTTGAGCTTTTACCATAATTTGGCTATTGTTGATAATGCTGCTATAAACATTGGGGTGCATGTGCCCCTTCGAATCAGCATTTCTATAGCTTTTGGTTAAATACCTAGTAGTGCAATTGCTGGCTCATAGGGTAGTTCTATTTGTAATTTTTTGAGCAAACTCCATACTGTTTTCTAGAGCAGCCGTATCGGTTTGCATTCCCACCAGCAGTGCAAAAAGGGTTCTGCTTTCTCTGCATCCTCGCCAATATCTGTTGTTTCCTGAATTGTTAATTTTAGCTGTTCCTCTCAGAACAGAGGATTTTAAAATTATTTTGAGAAAGAGAGAGAATGAATGAATGGATGAATGGGGGAAAGGAGAAGAGGGGGAGAGAGAGAGAATCTTAAACAGGCTTGGTGCTGAACATGGACGCGGGGCTCGATTCCATGATTCTGTGATCATGACCTGAGCCAAAATCAAGATTCAGATGTTCAACTGACTGAGCCACCCAGGCACCCGTATTTGGAGATTCTTAAGGTCAGTCATATTAAGGCATGAAAAAGAAGAACAAAGTTGGAGTACTTAAACTACCAGACAACATGACTCATTAAAGGTATGATAATTAAAACAATGTGGTATGATACAAGAATAGAAATAGAGCAATGGAAGAAAACAGAAGGTTTGGTCCCTACCCAGAGAGATAAGGTCACTTCATTTATGACAAAGATGACAATATAATGGATAAAGGATTTTTTTTTTTTCAATAAATGCTTATGTGTCATTTGTGGGAAAAAATATTGATCCTTCTCTCACTCCATATACAAAAGTCCATTCCAGGGGCACCTGGGTGGCTCAGTTGGTTAAGCATCCAACTCTTGGTTTCAGTTCAGGTCATGATCTCATGGTTCATGAGATGGAACCCCATGTTGGGCTCTGCACTGACAGCGTGGAGTCTGCTTGGGATTCTCTCTCTCCCTCTCTCTCTGCCTCTCCTGCTGCTCATACACTCTCTCTCTCAAAATAAATATTAAAAACAAAAAACAAAAAAACCCCAAAGTCAACTCTAGATGGATTGTTGAACTAGATGGTCAACAAAATGATCACTAAAGAGTGGAAAGGCAAATCAAAGAATGAGAGAAGATTCTTTCGATATCTACTTCTGGCAAGAACTTGGTTCCAGAAAAAGTAATTGATTCCAGAAAAAGACAACCCAACAAAAAAATAGGCAAAGCTTGAATAAGCACTTCACAGAATAGAATATGCAAAATCACCAAAATAAAACAAAACAAAATAAAACACCATGACAAAGTGCCCATCCTAATGAGGGGAGTGAAAATTAAGTAATTTAATTAAACATTTAAAACACGAATTAATCAGGGATATTAAAACCATAACGGGATGCCACTATATGTGCACCATAATGGTCACGTTGAAAATGGAGCTGATGAAGATGGGGAGCATCTGGAAGTCCCGTGTGCTGCTGGTGACCTGGCCATTGCAGGTCATTGACCAGGCCATTGCACTCCTAGTATACACTCAGGACATGTGTGTGTATGTATGTCCCAAGAGACATGCGGAAGAGTGTTCAAAGAAGCACTATTTAAATAGCCCCAAACTAGAAATAGCTCAGGTATCTATCAAGAGCAGAATAAATAAATTGTAACTTTATGCACTGGAAGACAACGAAAGTGAATTAACTCTTGCTGCATGCAAAAACACAGCTGAATCACAAATTTAATGCTGAGTGAAAGGAGCCTGATGCAAATGCGTGCATACCACATATTATCTGTTGCTCCATCACAGATTACCACAACATTTAGCAGCTTAAAACATGCATTTATTTATCTCAGATTCTGTGGCTCAGGAGCCCAGGTGTGGCTTAGGCGGGTGCCTCTGCCTCAGTGCTGCCATTCAGAGTGTCAGCTGGGGCTGTCATCTTGTTTGAAAACTGAACGAGGGAGGATCTGCTTCCAGGTGTGCTTGTTTTGTCCTGGACAGGATTCCTTCTTCGCAGGCGACTAGGCTGAGAGCCTCAGTCGTTCCCTGGCTGGGTCTGTGACCTCCTTGCCGCAGAGTCTCTGATAGTACAGCTCACGACATGGCAGCTGTCTTCTATCAGAGGGAGTAAGAGGGAGGACAAGGTAGAATCTTTGTAACCTAGCCTTGAAGTGCCGTCCCATCACTTTTGGCGCATTCTATTGTTATAAGTCACTAGTTCCAGGCCATACTCAAGGGGAGGGAATTACACAAGGACACCAATACCAGGAAGTAGAGGTCAATGGAACTCATTTAGAAGCTGCCTACCACCCGATGTGATTCCATTTTTAAAGTTCTGAATCAGGTGAAATAAATCCATGATGATAGGCTCAGGATTGTGGTGGATCTTGATGGAGCTTTGGGTTGCTAGTAATAGTGCAAAGATCTGGTTACACAGGTGTTCTTTATAAAAACTCATTGATACTTCTTTTTTTATGTTTATTTTTGGGAGAGAGAGTAGGGGAGGGGCAGAGAAAGAGGGAGAGAGAGAGAGAGAGAGAGAGAGAGAGAGAGAGAGAGAGAGAGAG
>NW_024412430.1:3307620-3405037 GCF_014898765.1 Herpailurus yagouaroundi
AGAGAGAGAGAGAGAGAGAGAGAGAGAGAGAGAGAGAGAGAGAGAGAATCCCAAGCAGGTTCAGTGCTGTTCGTGCAGGGCCTGATACAGGGCTTGAACTCACTAACCGTGAGATCGTGACCTGAGCTGAAATGAAGAGTCGGACACTTAACTGAGTGAGCTACTCAGGCGCCCCAAAACTCACTGATATTTCTAATTTGTGCACCTGTTCCCAAATGCATGTTACATTTCTATTTTAAAATGTACTGAAAAATAAAGAATTAACTTTCTCCCCTACAGACTCATCCTGTTGATAAACAGTTTTCATTTTCCATAATCATGGTCTCTCCGCCTCTCCTGGGCCAGGCAGTAAAATGCAAACCAATTTATACTCTGCCACTTAAAAGCTGACAATTTAGCAAAAGTGCAGGCAGCATTGTGTTTGGAAAAGCTAAAGAATGAGGAGTCAGACTAAAGTTCAAATCCAAGTTTCTGGGTATGCACCCTTGGTCTTTATTTTCCTCATCTGTATTATTATGCATCAGAGGATTGCATGGCAAACTAATAACTGGAAGTCATACAATATACACCTTAAAGTTCCTCCAAAGGTATATGACTTAAATTTCCTCCAAAGATTCATAATAGTTTCTAATTGCAACACCTGTTCAATTTCCTCACATTACTATGGCCTTTGTGCTCAGTTTGGCCTGACTCCAGATCTCTGCTCATCCTCACCCAGACAGAATAATCTTAGGTGTAACTTTAGGTAGATTGCTCTACCTTTCCCTACATGTCTTCATCCTAAAACAGTGATCCTCTCTTGGTCAGCCTCAGAGAATATACTCACACACAGATCTGAAGAAGCTACTTACTTGCTTTATTTTCTTCTCAGATATTTTCTTTTAGGAATCACTGATTAATCAAAAGGCAAGTGGTTAAATGAATTACCCCATATCCACTTTATGGAATGTTATGTGGCCAATAAAATATGTAGCAAATCTGCATATGTTGATGTAGCAAGCTATCCAAAATATATTTGAAAGTGAAACAGGTGAGATGTAAAATGGTCAGAAAACACTATGCCCACAGAAATGTAAGATGTGTGAGAGCAGGGGCTCCGGGTGGCTCAGTCGGTTAAGCGACGGACTCTTGATTTCAGCTCAGGTCATGCTGTTACTGGTTCATGAGTTCGAGCCCCGAGCTGGCCTCCCGTGCTGACAATGCAGAACCTGCTTGGGATTCTCTCTCCACCTCTCTCTCTGCCCCTTCCCACTTGCGCACGTGTGCTCTCTCTAAATAAACATTAAAAAAAGATGTGTAAGAGCAGAGACTAAGTCCATCTTACATATCTGCAGCCTCTAGTGGACACACAGTGGGCACTCGTAAATATTTGTGGACTGTGAGAGCACAGAAAATGACCTGGAAGAACACACATCAAATCGAATTGATATCAGGGTTACCCTTCTCTGGAGGAGCACTTTTTGTTTGCTACATTTCTGATGCTTCAGGTAGTTTTATTAGGATGTATTTATGTTTTATGCTTTCTGGCACCTAGGGTGCTTGGCCCTGCAGCGGTCAGCACCTGTGTCTCCTTGTTACTAGGGTGACTTCAGGCTACCAGAGACAGCTTTGCTTGTGGCCTGGGGAGCCAGACGTGACTGGTGGTTCCTGTTCCTGTCCCCACCCAGCTTTTAAGTAACTGACAGATGCAGTGTACAGACTCCCACAGTCTAGCCTTGCTTGAGCAACTCAAAGGCATGCATTTTGATTCTATACAGCTCCCCTGTGATTCACCCTTAAGTGACTTCATTGACTTCAGGGGACTTTCCTTGAAATTGCACTTTCCTTCTGGCCTCCTTCCAGTTCCAGCTCCCCCAGATTGTCTTAAAACAGCTTCCCTCTCAGAGTCTGCTTCTGGGAACCCAGTCTAAGTCACTTGTTAATTAAAAACAATAAAAACATTGGTGCCTATTAGAGGATGATGCAGATGACCTTCTCACCTCAAACTTTTCACATAGCATAGCTTTAAGTTAATCAGGAAAAATGTCCAGGCACAGCTCCATAACTTACAGGGCCCAGGGCAAAGTGAGAATGGGGAGTCCTTTGTTTGAAAAGCAAGAGAAAAGTGGTGTTAATAGTACTCAAATATAAAACCTTTTCCTTTTTTTCCCCTCAAAGTCTCTGTCTTTCAACTTGTCAGGGTATTTTTTATTTGCTTTTGACCATTGTTCTAAGTGAAGAAAAATTAAAATTTTGCACGATTAGCATGAATTTTATCGTTCACTTTTATACTGTACAAGGTGAGTTTTAAGTGCAAATGTAAGAGCTTTTCATTTAAATGCAAAATTACCAAATTACACAATTTAGCCTTCATAGACGATATATGCATATGTAGTTCTTTCTTACCTATGCTGTGGAAGCGCTGCACAAACCTAACTGAGCAGTTGCTTTAAGTTTATTTATTTTGAGAGAGAGAGAGAGAGAGCGTGTGAGAGAGAGAGAGACTCCCAAGCAGGCTCCATGCTATCAGTGCAGAGCCCAACTCGGGGCTCGATCTCAATGCAATGAACCGTGATGTCATGACCTGAGCCAAAATCAAGAGTCGGACGCTTAACCAACTGAGCCACCCAGGGGCCCCGCTAAGTCAACAGTTTTAATTTCACTTTTTGACAGGTACATTTTCTCCCCTGATTCCTACCTTCAGCTCATCGTTGTATGAAAAGAGCCGAAAGGAGAAAGAACTATGGGCTGCCCTATCTTTCCTTCTGTGTTATCATTGCCACTAAGCACTTGACTAATACAGGGAAGTAATTGAATAAGGAAGGCTAGGATAGATAGGTTCCTTGGTTGTTCATGTTTCTTAGAACCCATTGCCTTCCCTGTGTCCGAAGGACTTTGGTGAGCGTGTAAAGCACAGCCTCTAGGGGCCGTCAGCACCTGTGCGTACTCGGATGTTCAGGTACTGGGTACCGGCTCTTGCTCAGCTGCCACCACTGCAGGCCCACCTGAGTGCTGTGCACATGGGGCATTGTGACTGTTGTGCATGAATGGGGCAGCAAAACAATGGGCATGCGATTGCACGGGCTACTCTTACATGCCTGTTCCACTGTCCCATAAACTTTACTTAGAAAACACAAGCTGAGAAATAAAATTAAGAATTTCAAGAAAGATGACAATAGAATATTAAACCAAGGTAGGGGGTTCTGAGTGTGGGACTCTGGCTGACTGCTCATGAAGGTAACCCTGGCTCTCCAAGGCCCAGGCCCTGCTCAGTCCTGTGGACGGTTAACCCACGCATCTCTTGGTTTCTGGTTTTGGCGTACTTTAGGGCAGCTAGGGCTTCTGTGTTGACACACCACTCTTGTTTCAGCACTTAAGAAATTTATTTCAGACCATCTTTATTTTCTTTTGAGCTGAGTAGGACATATAAAAGTAGATTTGCTCCGGTTTACCCAGGATTTGGTATTTTGGTATTTTGTGATGGGAGAAACCTTCTTGTTAAATTCATGGAAATGGAAATCAGAGTACATTTTTTTTTTTTTTGTCTACTTATTTCACAACAATCCAAGTCTTTCTTAGGTTTCACAAACCTCTGAAGAATGCTTGTTTTTATCTTGGATGTTTCTTAAATGAATTTTAATTATCAGAGTAATTCATGCACTTTGAAATGTCAGATTTTGCTAGAAATCCTATAACCAAAAATATAAGTCCCTTCTCCCCCACCTCCATCTATCTCAAGTCCTGCTTTGCAAAGGTAGTGGCTTTAAATTCCTGCAGTCATTTCTTGCAGTGTTAATCTCCATATTTTTAAATAGTATGCTTTTAATCATTATTTTATTGAATCATCAGTTTTAGACCTTACAACATCGTCCTCTTACAAGGGAAACTGAGAATACTGCTTTCACCACCAGCCCTGTTTTCCCATATCCTCATAATACAGTTACTTTATAATATATGGTTAAATCAGTATTCAGTTTTTACATTATTATTATACATTATGACACATGGCACATCATTGTACATTGCAAACATAATATTCAGTAAATTGTATTCTTTATATGATTACATGTGACCAGATAAATATTGTTAACTGTTGTATCCAGTAGGATACTATAATTGTGTTAAATTTCCAGGAAAATATTTTGTTCTTTATGCAGGAAATATATTTTAAATTTACACATATTATTTTTAATTGATCAGATTTCCTTTGTATCCTAAATTTCATGCCCATTTGCTATGTGCTCAAGACCATCAAGCAATCATTGCCTTTATTCCCCTGAAGACAGCCCTCCATCCTCGTATTCAATATGGACTACTTGTTTTCTGAATCTGCTGCAAAGTTGCCCCCCAGGGGCTCCCATTCCATGCACTCATATTCCAGGACCCCATTTCCTGTATGCTAAGTTATACTTTTTCTTGTTTTTCTCTCTCACTTTAGTGGTGACACATCCTCCAGGAGTTTCCTAACACTAAGGGAAAGGGAAGTCAATTTTCGGAGACCTCAAATGTCTGAAAATGTTTTTTTTTAATATTTATTTATTTTTCAGAGAGAACACAAGTGGGGGGAGGGCAGAGAGGGAGATACAGAATCCAAAGCAGGCTCCAGGCTCTGAGCTGTCAGCACAGAGCCTGACGTGGGGCTCAGACAACCATGAGAGCATGACCTGAGCCAAAGTCGGACACTTAACAGACTGAGCACCCCCCCGAAAATGTTTTCATTCTCTTTTTCTCATGATCGTTTGTCAAAGTAGAGAATACGGGTTTGGAAAGAATTTTCTGTTAGGATTTTGACAGCATTCTTCATGACCTGGCTTTCATAGCTGCTACTGAGAAATCCCATGCAATTCTGATTTCCCTATGTGGCTTTTCTTCCGATACTGTAAGTAATTCTCTTTTTATTCCAGCTGGGTTCTTTGAAATTTCCTGTGGAACTGCCTGATTGTGGATCTTTCATTTTTGTTCATAGTACTCAGTGGCCTTTTTATGTTGATAAGCTCATATGGTTTCTGACCACACCATATGATATGTTTATAAAATAATTTTTCTTGGGGTTCCTGGGAGGCTCAGTCAGTTAAGCATCCTGCTTTTGATATTGGCTGGGGTCATGATCTCCTAGTTGTGGGATTGAGCCCTGTATCGGGCTCTGTGCTGAGCATGGAGCCTGCTTGGGATTCTCTCTCTTCTCTCTCACTGCCCCTCCCTGCTCTCGCGATCTCTCTCTCTCTCTCAAAATAAATAAATAGACTTTAAAAAAATAATTTTTCTCCCTTCTGTCTTCTGGAGGACTTATTCAGTTGGATTCTTGTCTTTTTGGGCTAAGCCTCTAGCTTCTAATCTTTTCTCTTTCTGTCTTTTAGTTCACTTCTTTGGGACATTTCTTTAAAGATTGTCTTCTGTCCTACCTATGAACAATTTTCCAATTTTCAGGTCTTTATCTTCCATGTTTTAGGCTTTTCTCAAGTGTACAGTGAACTTTGGATTTCTTCCCATCTTTAGAATAAGACCTTAGGTATATGGAGACTCTGTGCACCAATGTGTAATTTACTTCAGAGGAGTTGGGTAGAAAGCTTCTTTTTGGGACTGGACGCTCAGATACCTGTATCTGGAGGGCTTTTTTCTGGAATTTAAAATTTTCATGGGTAAGGCCCACTGATGTCCTGTCTTGGTTTCTGTAACTGTCTTGGTTGCTGGAGTTTTTAAAGCAATATTGGGTGCTTGAGGTATGTGCTAAGAGGGGAACTCCCATTCTGAAGGCACTTTCAGGTAATCCCTGCACCTCACCGCATACTCTGCTGTACTTGGATCCCTGAGCTCAAAGTGATAAATTTTTCCAGTGATAAATTTTATCACTTTTCCAGTGATAAATTACCAACCGTCCACTCTGCTTGAGGCAGGGTGCAGGGATGGGGAGGAGGTAGAAGGAAACCAATTTTGCTGTTCAGTGATGGGTAGAAGCCCTTCAGTTAAGGAAGGGGGGGAGGGTGCATCTAATTACCCAGATCTGGAACTAGTCTCTTATTTATAGCCTCCTTCATTCCCACTTATTTCTTATTTGGCATCTCTAAGGCCTGAGTCATCTGGTGCTTTGTGGGCAGTATTTTAAAACATTTTATTTGGAGGGGCACCTGGGTTGCTCAGTAGGTTAAGCATCCAGCTTCAGCTCAGGTCATGATCTCGTGGTTCGTGAGTTCGAGCCCTGCGTGGGGCTCTCTGCTGACAGCTCAGAGCCTGGAGCCTGCTTCAGATTGTGTGTCTCCCTCTCTCTCTGCCCTCCCTCTCTCTCTCTCTCTCTCTCTCTCTCTCTCTCTCTCTCTCTCTCTGTCTCTCTCTCTCTCTCTCTCAAAAACAAATAAACATTAAAAGAAATAAAATAAATAAAAAAGTTGCATGAATTTCTGTATTTTAAAAAATGTTATCCCATTACTGTGTCCCTATATTAATCTCTTTCCTGAATATTTGACAATAAGTTGCATATGTCATGGTCCCTTTCCCTGAGTCTTTCAGAATGTGTTTCCAAGATAGACTTCTCCCTCCCTCCCTTCCTTCCCTCCTTCCTTCTTTCCTTCCTTCCTTCCTTTCTGTTTAATTTTTTTTTCCTCCCCAAGATGGGGAGGAGGCAGAGAGAGAGAGAGAGAGAGAGAGAGAGAGAGAGAAAGAGAATCTGATTCGGGCTTCACGCTCAGTGCTGAGCCCAATTTGGGGCTCAATCCCATGACCCCAAGATTGTGACCTGAGCAGAAATCAAGAATTGGACACTTGGGGCTCCTCGGTGGCTCAGTCGGTCGAGTGGCTGACTTATCAGCTTATCAACTTTAGGAAATCACATTAATACAAATTTTATTTAATCTACTATGTATATTTCAATTCTTTCTACTAATGTCATTTCTTTCAATTCATTCTAGTAATGTCCTTTATAGCATTGTTTTTCCTCAGGTTCTGGATCCAGCAAAGATTACACAGGTATTTAAATATAATGTCTCTGTGGTTTCTCCAGGTTTAAAAATCCCCAGCCTTTCTCTGTGTTTCAGGATATTGACATATTTGAGAAATACAGGTGATGGACCATTCCTATAGTCCTTTATTCTCATGTGAAAATTTTATTTCTAAAGCTTAGCTGTGTTTAACCTGTGAAGAACATGTGATATATGGGGTCCTGGAGCCTTTGGATTTTTGGGGGCCACAATGAGACCATAAATGCCAAAGCCAGAGATATTGGCATGTGTGGGGGAATTTGCTAAGAATCATTTTACACTGAAGAGAGAGGAGAGTAGGTGTGTCTGGAAGGGTGAGTTCTTTGGAGGATGGCTGATTTTGTGGGAGAAGACAGGCGCACAAAAGAGGTTTCACCTTACATGGAAAGGAAAGGTTTGGGTGTCCTAATTGTGCATGATCTGTTAAAACTAGCAAGAGGATTGAGGACATCAAAGCAAAGGAACAATATGGTGCTAGATTTCCGCAGTGTAATATCTGAAGGAAGCTGTAGGCCTCACAGCCCCTGTAGGTGCAGGGCTGTCAATGAGACATCTCTGAGCCTCGTTTACCTCCTGCCCAACCCCTGGCCCCCTGAAAAGGGGTTCGTCAGTGACCTGCTTGTGAGTTCCCAGCATCTAGTGATGACACAGGTAGGTGAAATATGTGTAGTTACCTCAGTCGTCTGTAGTTGGGAACTGTAACCCAGGTGAGATGAGGGGTAGCCTCCTGTCTCCTCTCTTGCCTTCCTCAACAGGAGGATGCCGGAGGACGAGGGCAGAGGAAAGTCTTGGCAGAGCAGGGAGAGGAAGAGGACATTCCAGGGTTGGGCAAGAAATATTTGTGTTTACAAGTAACACTCAGGTCACTTTCCTGTTCCAGACGAAAACCGGATTCAAAGCCATGAACATGATGAATACTGCCTCCCGGCCGGGTCCAGCTCACCTGACTGCCCATCCTTGATAACCATGCAAGAACAGCGCTGAAGGGGCTCAGGTACAAGGACATTTTGTTGAAAACTTGTCCCTGTTTCTGTGTTCTAGCAAATGTAGCCACTGTCCAGTGAACAGAGTGGGCCTTGGGTGAGGGTGTGTGTTGTAGTGTGAATGTTGCTCTGACTGTGGCTGGGAAAGCTGGGGCAAGGCCTAGAAGGAGGTTCTGTTGTGTCTAGAGTGTTGAGCTGTCTGGAAACCCATCTGAACTCAACCTAGGTCCCCTGCTGTCTGGGTATCTTCTCAAAGATGAGGACTTCCTCACACAATCTCTCCGTCATGCCTGGCTTGGTGACTTCATGCAGGACAAAGGCATCGCCTGTTCATTTGTGATGGGAGTGTACATGGTACAGCCATCCATGAAGGAATTTGGGGGAAAATGAGACAGAGGGTGAGGGTAAGCTTGATGGATGTTTGAGTCAGAAAGAATGAAAACATGAAAGTATGAAGAAGCGGGTGGGATGGAATTGGAATTCCTCCTTCCTACTTATCCCTGGCTCTCATCTGCCTTCTCCTGCCCTCTTCTCCACCCACCCCCAGCCTGATCCAGGCCACAGGACTTTGTGCCTGATCAGGTGAGTGTGCAGCACTTGGGTGCCATCCCAGCAGGGATGTGAATGGCTTTATATGTGAGCACAAGAAAATGTCTTCAAGCATGGATGTTGTCATGGCAGGCATTGCCCTTTCTTGGGAATGTGATTTTTTTTTCCAGCCATGTAGGATGACAGTTCACCAGATCTTGTCCTTGATGTGAACTGTTAGCTCATCAGGGTTGGTTTCCACCTTGTGAGTCTTTATGAACTTGAAGTTGCCAAAATTGGTGTTCTCCAGGGCCCCTTTGCTGATGTGGGCCTTGTCTCTTGTGCTCAGGGTTCAGTGGTGCTGGATCACCCTGGATCCCTATTCGGCCTTAAGTCAGTGTCTGAAGGCACTGTTTCCTCATCTGTGTCATATGGGACACAGCTTTCTTCAAGGACTGAGTGGAACAACTGCTCTCAAAGACTCCAAAGAGGGCAAGACCACAAAGAAAAAGGCAAAGGAGGTATGGGGGTTCTTCATGAATATGTGATGAAAGAAGCCGCCAGAGCCACCCTTTGTACCAGTATTGTCTTTTACTCCCAGAAGGGTTGAAAATTCAGGGGCGGTAGGGCTCACCTGGCCCCTCCAGGCTCTCCACCTGCCCTAGCAACCTTTAACTCCTATCAAGTGGGGCAGTCTTAGAGAGCATGTACAGCCTAGAATCTGAGAAATTATTTCATTACTTTAATAATTTTTTGAACAATACTGCATACCTTTCATTGTGTTTGAGTTTTCCAACTTGAAGTTCTAAGATTTTCAGCGACCCATTAGGTGGAAAAGGCAGAACTAAAAGACTCAGGACATGAGTCTCCCATGCCAGTGATCTCTTTCATGTATTTGGGACTCAAGAACTTCTCACCAAAGGAGAGTTCATAGTTTTAAAGTTCTCAGAGACTGGCCTTTTGTTACATAGAAAGTAATTCCTGGATCCTGTTTCTTTGAGTATCTCCGTACATGCTTTTTATCTCTGATAAAAACAATCAGACAGGATTTCTATACCAGAAGGCTAGTATCAGAGAGTCCCAAATGGACAGTGGGAAATGTTTGTGGGGAAATGTCTCAGTCTTGCTCTGCTCCGGCAATTCTGTTTCCCTCTCTCCCCTTCCCCAACTCTTGCCTGTGTGGAAAAACATAAAAGTATTAAAGCTCGTTGATAGGGAGATGAGGACACTTGCACTAGGAAACATTTTCAACTTCTTTGTGCCCTCTTCCAGGGCTCATAGTTGGTATAACCTAAAGGCCATCATTCAGTTTGTTCAGAGTTGGACTGAGAGCGCAAAGAGTTGTTCCTTAGCAGTTGTCACTGACATTAGACACAAAGGGAATGGGCTCCCTGGGGTTATATATCACCATATCTCACACCCCACATCTTATGTCAGGGCAGCCAAAATGCATGAATTGGCTGCCCTTTCGGAATGAGGAGCACACAACATTCTAAGAGCCCAGCTTCTTGGACCACAAAGTTCTTTAAATTAGCATGGGCATGTGGATAAATGCCCTAGATTGTCACTCGTTTTATTTCAAACCATATAGTGAAGTCCATTCACAGCTCTCTTTATCAACAATAGCCAAATTATGGAAAGAGCCCAAATGTCCATCAACTGATGAATGGATAAAAAAGATGTGGTTTATATATACAATGGAATACCACTTAGCACTGAGAAAGAATGAAATCATGTCATTTGCAGCAACGTGGATAGAACTGGAGGGTAATATGCTAAATGAAATAAGTCAGTCAGAGAAAGACAGATATCATATGTTTTTGCTCATATGTGGAATTTGAGAAACTTAGCAGAAGACCATGGGGGAAAGGAGGGGGAAAAATAATTTCAAACAGAGAGGGAAGGCAAATAATAAGAGACTCTTAAATACAGAGAACAAACTGAGGGTTGATGGGGGTAAGGCAGGGGAGAGGGGAAAGCAGGTGATGGGCATTGAGGAGGGCACTTGTTGGGATGAGCGCTGGGGGTTGTAACTAAGTGATGAATCATGGGAATCTACTCCCAAAGCCAAGAGCACACTGTATACACTGTATTTAGCTAACCTGACAATAAATTATATTAAAAAACAATAAGCATAAATAAATGTTGTGGGAATAAATGAAAATGGAAAATGTTTTCTGCTCTTGTTGCCTTTAAGAATATACATATATTTATATTCAGGTGTGTGTGAGTGTGTGTGTGTGTGTGTACACATACACACATGCATATATACATACATGTACATATATACACAAATATATGTACATATGTATATAATATAACATACATATATATACATAACATATACACATACGCTAGCCTCTACCGAAAGTTGGAGTCTCTTCACCTTTCCCTTAAAGCTGGGTGGGCCTTCCTAGCTGTCTCAGTGAGTAGAATGCAGCAGACACCAGTGAATCCCTTTCTTAGGGCTCCCACAGCAAAGTATCTGGGTGAATTAAACAACAGAAATGTATCCTCTTAACAGTTCTCAAGCATAGAATTCTGAAATCAAGACATCATCAAGATTCATTCCTTTTGGAGAGCTCTGAGGGAAAGTCTGTTCCAAGTCCCTTTCCTAGCTTCTGGTAATTGCCAGAAAACCTTGGCATTCTTGGTTTGCAGATGCATCATTCTAATCTCTGCTTCCATTGTCACATGGCATTCTTCCTTGTGTGTGTCCATGTCCAAATTTTCTTCTTTTTCTAAGGACACCAGTCATTGGATGAGGGCTTACCCTAATCCAATATGGCCCCATCTTAATTTGAGTAAGACCCAATTTTTAAAGAAAATGGTACACATTCATAGGTACTGGGGGGTTAGAACTTAAACATGTCTTTTGAGGGGACACAGTTCAACCCACAAGAGTGAGGTTAAGTCATTTCCAAGTTTAAGTTATGAGAGGCAATCCAACCTCTCTCTGGATTTTTCTCTCTAAGGGTACTCACCTTTGCAACCCAACTACCATTTTGTGAGGGAAGCCCCAGACACAAGAAGAGGCCACATTTGGGTGTTCTGGCAAACAGCCCTGGCTAAGATTCCAATTATAGAATCACCAGTCATGTAAACTGAAAAGGCCTTCAGATGACTCTAATTCCAGGCTTTGAGCTGTGCTAGCTCTTACTGAGATGAACTGTCTGTGCTGATCCCTGTCCAAACTGCAGATTCATGAGCAAAATAGATGTCGTTGGTCTTTTAATACGTTAAGTTTTTGTTGTTGTTGTTGTTAATCCATTAAGTTTTAGGTGGATTACTGGAACATCATCCAATGTCCACGGCCCTACCCGAAGCATCTGAGTCTTCTGTGCTAAGATGAAACTCTGTAATGAGAATGTGGCCTTGGGATCTGGCTGTGGGTTTATTTTGGGTTCAACAACCTTCTCTCAGGACACAGGTGAAGTAGGTTGACTAGGTAGATAGACATTATCTGTTTCAGCCTGGCTTAAATAAAATGTAGCCACGTGTTTAAAGTTTTCATTACTGACTTTGCTAGTGAGGCATCTGTCCCACTCTCTGGAGTTATAATCAGTGGCATAGAAGCGTAGCTCTGACACTTAACTGGTTGTGTGATTTGAGGCAAATTACTTTAAACTCTTCAAGCTTTAGTGTCCTCATCTGTAAAATGGGCATAATGATATCCACCTCTTTTATATAAGCTTGTAGCTCAATATCTGGCCCATTGTAAGTATTCAATAAGAAAAAAGTGATTATTTTGATTGAAAGATGAAATGTTTAAAGTTTTTTGTATGCAAGATAATCTTGTTGTTGGATGTTGTACAAATTTGTAGGACATATCCATAGTTAGTAACCAACTGTAAGACTATACTACTTTGAAATCACAATTCTTAGGATCAAATAAGGGACAGTAAATATTTATTACAGCAATATGGTTTTTGTTGATACAACTCACAAGGATATATTTATTAAGATTGGTGGCACTAAGCCAAGAGTAACTATTAAATTGACAAGTTGAAAAGAGTTTTCTTTTTTTCACTAGCTTCAGTCCCCTTATAAAAAAGAGGCGGGGGTGGGGTGGGGGGAAGGCCTACATCAAATGCTTGGGAAATTCTAACACTCTGTGCTCCTTTTTAGTCAATCTCTGTTTTCTGATGGAAATATTTATCCTCTCTATTTGAAACACACGTGACATGAGACTTTGAATTTTGCTGTGAATTTAGAGTTTGAAAGCTATAGGATTAGCTAGGTTTTGGGGGAGCACTTAATTGGTCCTGGAATCTCCAGTAGGAGCCAAAGCTTAATGCTTCCAAGCCTGCTGTTTTTATATGTGAGATTCTAGTCTGGTAATTTTTATTCATCCTTTTGTATATGCCAGGGACTTGGACATTTTATGAATTGCAAAATAAATATGAATTTCATCCACATAGCTCCTGGCAGAAAAGTTTCTTTCAACAAAGTCTATTTAGTTTTGTTTGTTTTATTCTCATACTTACCAGTGCATACTAAAGGGAATAATCCATTCTTATTTATATTACTCTCCTTTTTTAGAGATCCTTTCTACTTTTCACAAACTTGGGCTTTACTGGTAAATGACTTTTTGTCCCTGCATTCCATGGAAGGCTTACAGACCCTGAATGATAAGTGGAAAGTAATCAAAACCTGAACTTGCAAATCTGTGCACTTGAAAATGTGTAGCCAGAGTCAGTTCTTTGTCTGGAGTCTTGATTCTGTTGCTAGGTGGCAATGTTCCCTTAACAAAACGGCGGTTAATGAGTCTGCAGTCAGATCCCTTTCTGAAACAGAAAGGAAAACACGGTCTTATTCCTTCTTCATTAGCAATTTTTCAACCAGGTTTCCTGGTTTTAGCCCACAAAGAGGCACTGGGGCTGTCAGAAATTGCCAGGCTGGAATGATCAAAACAAAATTTCTTCCTGCTACCCACTGTACCTTGCAAAACTGGGCAGCCTATGGTATAAAGCACATGGTTGTTTTCAGTAACTGTAAAAATCCACTGTAGGCAGGGATCAGAGCTGTCCCAGGCCCTAGTAAACAAGTGATATAATCTCACTTGTCCAATGACTGGTAGTAGGTATAGTATTAAGTTTACAAAAGAGCTCTAGCATTGGTTATGAAACATCTGTGGATGGTGTGCCTAAGAATCACTGAAGGTTCATTTTAAAAAAAGGAGTCAATTTCACAACACAGGATAGGGTTGCCAGATCTAGAAAATAAAAATACAGGAAGACCAGTTATATGTGAAATTCAGATGAACGATGAATTTTTTTAAAAGTCAGGTTTATTGAAGTGTAATTTACATATAATAAAATTCACCCATTTTAGGTATACAGTTCTATAAATTTTTACACATATACATCATGTAACTACTACCACACTCAAGGTACAGAATAGTTTCATCACCCCCCGAAGTTCCACTGTGCTCCCTTTTAGTCAATCCCTCACTTACCCTCCACCCCTGACAACCACTGATCAGATTTCAGTCTTTGTAAGCTTACCTCTAGAAACAACACAGTGTAAGTGGAATCATACAATATGTAGCTTTTTGTGTCTGGCTTCTTTCATGTAGCCCAATGCTTTTCAGATTCATCCATCTGGTTGTAGGTAACACTGATGGAATTATTTTATTTTATTTTATTTTATTTTATTTTATTTTATTTTATTTTATTTTATTTTATTTTATTTTATTTTAGTATGACCCATGGAATAATTGGGTCTCACTTATAATAAAAGAGTACCTGTTTTTTATTTGAAAATTTCTCAATCATTGGGCCGGGAGTGGAACTTGGAACCTGCATCTTAACAAAAATCCCTACTGTTTCCCATGCAGGTGATACTCACACTTTCAAACAGTGAGGATCTGAGGCAGTTGGGTCATGAATCTCCTTGAGATTATGCTTAATTCAGTCAAGTCTTTTACCAGAAAAATATTCATGGAAACTCAGTACTTCTCACACAATTCAGGAGGTTGCAGGATTGACCAAAGCTCATCAACTTCATGAACTCCAGAGTGAGAACTGGAGAGTTATCATGTCATGTACTTTACTGGAAAGCTCAAGTCTTCCCCAGAAGTGAGAGGAACACAAGCTTGTTTTCATTTCTCCTGCTGTTTCTACTCGTCATCTTTCCCAGTGCTTCTCAGAGCAAGGGGATTTTTCTTTTTTGTCTTTCCATAAGCTATAAGGCCTTTCCATTACTATTTAAATGTTGGTTTTATTAAAGCAAAAGTGGATTACCTATCCACATTTACCTATCACAAAAGCCATACATAGTGAAACAAAAAGCTAAAATTGCAAAGGAAATTAGAAAATGCAAAATAGTAATGCATGGTCTTCCCGCCCAAAGAGGTAGCAAGGTAATAATTTTATTGAATTGTCTACATTTTTTTTTCATAGCTGTGATAATAATGTAATGATGCCTGGGTCCTACTCCAAATATTCTGATTTACTTGGTATGGGGTGTGTTCTGTACTCCGCGTTTTTCAAAGTCTTCTTCAGTGACTGGAACATGCAGCTGAGTTTGAGAGCCACGGCTCCAGGCATTTGTCATGGATTTGCTCTCCAGATTCTTTCTATATTCTCGGTTGGCTGGCCTTGCAGAATGGGTCGTAGAACCCACTGGGAATCAGTTATTATCACAACTGTGCATCCACACAAAAGGGAGAAATCTAATTACTAGCTCATGCTGGAGGGATGTCTACAACTGGCCATTCATGATGAAGAATAAGGGAGCCCAGCTTGAAGAAATAAGATTAGATCTGAATGGGAGAAAATTATATGCTGGAATTATTAGATTTCACCAGAAACCCCGGGAGTGGCCTGAATTCCTGTGATTAGTGAGAGGTAATCAGGGCTGAAGAAGAAAAGCAGACAATGACTGCAACGCTCCAAGAGGAAGATGTAATAATACAGTTAAGACTCCAGGCACAAGATAGACCCAAGTCCCTGGAAGTGGTATAGGCACGCCCCAGTGACTTGCAATCCTATCTCCAACAAGCAAATATGTCAGATAGGGGTATCCTTACAAGGAGAGCCTCACTGCTCCCCTAGTCCCACGCTTTCCCAAGGCTGGCATAGGAGACTCCAGTTTGCTTTCTGGGTGTTAAGAGTTATTGCAAGTGAAACCGCTGTGTAAGTCCAAACACCAGTCCCCTAGTGTTCTCTAATCCAAGTTGCAAGGGTGTTTAAATTCAGTGGCAACCTTTAGGTTGGCCCTGAACAATGGGAAAGGGATTGAAAGAGTCTTGAGGTTTATTTTATGAGAGGTCTCAAGATTGTAACCCTCAAGAGCTCCATAATCACAAGGACTTGTCCCCATCCTTAGACACCCCGGAGGGAAACACTGGAAAGATCAGGGGCCTTCTTAATGCTTCTCATGCATCAAAACAAACATGCTAGTTCTTATACTGATGGTGGAAGAAATGGGTCAGGGGCTCAGGATGAAGATTTTTTAAATTATTGAAGTGTAGTTGACATACAATATTGTATTAGATTCAAGTGTACAACACATAAATTCAAGATTTATGTAGACTGTGATGCAATCACCGTGGTAAACTGACTATCCTCTGTATTCAAAGTTGTTACAATATTATTAACTATATTTTCTGTGCTGTACATTGTACCCCTGTGTCTTATTTATTTTATTTTAAATATTTTTTAATTTTTTTAATTTTTAAAATGTTTATTTATTTTTACTCGTCTCTACACCCAATGTGGAGCTCAAACCCACAACCCCGAGTTCAAGAGTCACATGCTCTTCCAACTGAGCCAGCCAGGAGCCCCTTATTTATTTTATAACTGGAAGTTTAAAAAAAAATTTATTTATTTTAAGAGAGAGAGAGAGCAAGTGGAGGAGGGGCAGAAAGTGAGAGAATCCCAAGCAGGCTGTGTGCTGTGCTATCAGCAAGGAGCCCGACACAGGGCTTGAACTCACAAACTGTGAGATCGTGACCTGACCTGAAATCAAGAGTTGTATGCTTAACTGACTAAGAGACCCAGGTGCCCTTATAATTGGAAGTTTGTGCTTTTTAATCCCCTTCCCCTATTTCACCCATCTTCCTCCCCTCCTCCCCTCTGGCAACCACCAGACTTTTCTCTATATATGAGTGTCTTTCTGTTTTGTTTTACTTATTTGTTTGTCTTGTTTTTTTTTTTTTTTTAGATTCCACATATAAGTGAAATCATATGGTATATGTCTTTCTCTGCCTGAATTATTTCACTTAGCATAATATACTCTAGGCCCATCCATGTTGTTGCAAATGGCAAGATCTTATTCTGTTTATGGCTGACATAAAGTATTCCATTATATATATATACATACCATATCTTCTTTTTCCATTCATCTGTCAATGGACACTTAGAATGTTTCCCTATCTTGGCTATTGTAAATAATGCTGCAATTAATATGGGGCTGCATATATCTTTTTCAAATTAGTGTTTTTTTCCTTTGGATAGATATCCAGAAGTGTCATTGCTAGATTTTATGGTAGTTCTATTTTTAATTTTTTGAGGAACCTCTGTACTGTTTTCCATAGCATCTGCACCATTTTACATTCCTACCAACAGTAAACGAGGGTTCCCTTTTCTCCACATTCTTGCCAACACTTTTTATTTGTTGTCTTTTTTGATAATAGCCATTCTAAAAGGTGATATCTCATTGTGGTTTTGATGGGATGGTGAACCATCCATGCATATCCCATTGCAGTTGTTGCAGACATCATGTAATACAATTTACTATAAAATTATGGTAGTTAGCAGACCAGCTGCCGGATATTGTTATTTATTAATAAAGCAGCACATTAATTACCAAAACATATTATTTTGTATTTTGACAACTGTATTTCAATGTTATTGGAATTCTTTGTAATACGATGTATTTTATGTATTTGCACACATGAACAGGGCTTCATTTTGTATTATTTTGACTTGTGATTCTTGTCACTTCTGTCTTTAGTTCAGAGGTAATTTAGGAATCAGGAGGTGAAAACTAGGGAAATAGAGAAATGTACCTTGCTATAGCTTACATTCTTTTATTCTACACTTTATTTCCTTTGTTCCCAGGGTATTTTTTTTTATTGGATAGTATGATTTACATATGCTAATTTGCTTTCTATAAGAGCTACATTTGAATTACCTTTCCCAGTGAATAATTATTTGCTTCCCAATGGGAGGCTAGGATGACTCCTGCTGGTTCTATTGCCGAATCAATGATAAGGTACGTTAATGAGTCTCAGAATCACTCCCACGAGACTGTTTTCCTCTCTGTGCTCTATCCCGTTGATGTGGCCTCTCCTTTTCACAGTATTGGAAATTCACGCATGATACTTATTAACTTATTCTGTATGTCTTCAGATCACAGGTGGAGATGGGACTTTCCAAACCATCTCATATTCAAAGTTCCAAAATCAATAGCATAAGCCCAGAGATGGTTTATGTACCAGCACTGCCCCCCCCAACCTCCTCGCCACTGATATTTTAGGAATAAATGTCAAGAGTAGAAATGGAAATTATCTATTCCAGGAGGCCTAATCGTAAACATTCTCAGGGCTATTTTTATGGGAGAATGTGCTGTAACACTGTTCCTGAACTCTTTTCTCAGAAGGACACAAGCCAGATTGGCACCTCAGAGCCTTTGTTTTATCAGACATAACAGTAAAGGAAACTTACGTTAAATACTAGTGAAAGTTAACGTTCAAAACAAATAATGAAATGTATTTGTTTATGTGCATGTTAACATCTCCCAATATAATGAAGAAAATTGTATTTTTATCGTATGCTTTTGTGTGTCTTATGTAATTTTCTACTATTTGTCCTGGTATGATACAAGGTTAGCCCTTTTCATATTTAACACCTTGATGAAATATCTTAGAGACAAAAGAAAGGGTGCAGGGGTGGATTAGTATGAAATGCTGTGAAGGTAGTTATTTACCTCTCTATTCCCTTCATCTTTTCTTGGGTTAGGGACCTTAGAGGAAGCTCCAGCTGTATCCTTTCAGCTGTTGGCATTAGCTGTACGAGAGGAGGATGATAGCAAGGCCAGGGTAGGAGATTTCTTGTAGAGAACACTTTCCTGCTTATTTTTTAAAAAATGATAAGTCTTCTGTATATATTTTGCACCTACTTTTATAGATGTGATGCTATTTATTTTTGTTGTAATGATGCATTAGGTTTATGTATGCATACATATTAAAATCCTTCTAATGGAGAAGGATCATGGTGAGGGAGTATTTTCCATAATCTGTCTCTTTCTCTCTTTTTTTTTTAACAAAAAGGGCACAAAACAGTTTTGTTCTCAAACATTTATTAAAACAACTTTTTGCACAGGGTTCTGTTTGAGCAAATCAACTCATCTTACACTCTAACAGATAATAATATTGTGGAGAAGCATAAACACAATTGAATATGTCAGCGCATATCTCTATGAAAGGCAGTGTGCTGTGTACTGCAGGGTTTTCAAGGACAGTCTCTGCCTTAATAACCTTCGAATCTTATAATGGGGAGGACATAAGTGCATACACAAAGCACAAAGCAGAGAGGCAAAATGCTAGAGGAGATATAGCTAAAGAACTTTTGGAGTTCTAAGGGAGATGAATATCAGGTTCCAGGCCTCACCCACAGAAACTTACTTAGAACATTTGCCACATGGCCCCCGAATCTGTGATAGGCATTTCAGAGCATCTGATGCAGGTGGTCCCCAGACTGCATTTTGAGAAAGACCAATCTAGTGGTCTTTCAAACAATACATCTTTCCTTTTTCTTTTGCATAGCTTCTTCTTGTTCAGTTTAAGTACTCTACTGCATTAGCAAATTGCAATATTATCCAGAATATAGCGCTTACTCACTGTGAGAGCAAAAGCTCTGTGCCACACTTTCTGCTAAATGGCTACGAGGTCCACAGTCTCTTATCTGCAAGTGTATTGGATAAATGCGTTCCAGACTTCAGAATTTTTCATATAAAAGTTCTAAACAATCCATTTCTAATAAAACTGTTAGCTTACATTCAGCATCAAAATTCTACAGGACCCATGACCTCTCCCTCCTCCTCCCATTGGGACTCTACCCTCAGCACTCAAAATCTCCCCACACTGCTTCTGAGAAGTTCCATGTTTTTCTGAAATAATCACCAATTTATTTTAGATCAAGTTTTATCAAATTATCAAATTCTATCAAATGTTATTATCATACTTCTATTGTTACATTATGTTTCTATTCTCATTGATGTCAAAACATTGGTATTAGGCCACTCAAACTTAGTATCAACAATTTTTTAGTATCATTTTTATTCACTATAGCATTTTTATTTGATATATTTCTCTTCCTTGGGTTATACCTTATTCTTTCTGGAATACATTCTTGCTCAATTCTGAATAAAGGACTTTATGGGTGATAAGTTTTTTTTTAATTTTTTGTTAACGTTTTTTTTATTTTTGAGACAGGGAGAGACAAAGCATGAACGGGGGAGGGTCAGAGAGAGGGAGACACAGAATCTGAAGCAGGCTCCAGGCTCTGAGCTGTCAGCACAGAGCCCGACACGGGCCGCGAGATCATGACCTGAGCCAAAGTCGGCCGCTTAACCGACTGAGCCACCCAGGCGCCCCATGGGTGATAAGTTTTATAGAAAATATTTCTTCTGCCCTCAGCCTTAAATACTGGTTTTAAGTGATACGGAACTCTAGGGCAAAATTTCCTGCAGAAATGGAAAGACATTATTGCTTCACCCTCTGGTGTTCTGCATTTCAAATGAGAATTTTGAAGTCAATCTGATTCTTGACCTATTGTAATTTTTTAGTGTCTGGATAATTTAGTATTTTCATCTAATACTTGAAATTTTACTAGGACTATGGTAGGTATTTCAATAATTGTTTTTCTTGATTGCCATTTGGTAAGGCAGATTCTAATCAAATGGATGCTCAATGTTTTGTTTTGTTTTTTTAACACAGGGAGATATTTCCGTTTTTCGATTTTCTTCATTCCATTGTCCTGAATCTGAGACCTTAGAGCCCCCATGTCTCTTATCTTTTCTTCTTTTTTCTCTTTTGTATATTCTCTGCAAGAATAAGGTGATTAATATTCCAGCTCACTAATTCTGTCTTTTTAAAAAAATTTTTTTAAATGTTCTATTTATTCTTGAGAGAGAGAGAGAGAGAGAGAGAGAGACAGAGCACGAGCGAGGGAGGAGCAGAGAGAGAGAGGGACACACAATCTGAAGCAGACTCCAGGCTCTGAGCTGTCCACACAGAGCCCGATGTGGGGCTCGAACTCATGAACAGGGAGATCATGACCTGAGCTGAAGTCAGATGCTCAACTGACTGAGCCTCCCAGGCACCCCACTAATTCTGTCTTCAGTAGGGTCCATCCTATTTAGCCTTCCATTGAGCTTAGTTTTGTGTTTCTGGAATTATGTTTTTAATTTCCCAAATTCCTGAATGCTTGTTTTTCACAGCAGCCTTTTCCCCCCTTAATAAAATATCCTATCACATTTCTCTCAGGTTACCAAGTATATTCTTCTTCTGTTCTTTGTATTAACTCTGTTTCTATGAGGACTAGTTCTGTTTGCTGAGTTTAATTAATTTTTCCGTGAGCAAGTATTTCTTTTAATTCAAACAGTTTCTGAGCTGGGCATATTTCAGGGTTCTCCTGTAATATTCCCTTTTTTCTTATATGAAGTTGAGAGTTCAGCTCTGTTGGGTTTTGCCATTAGTTTATTTCCTCTGTTTTGTATTTTCTAGAAATACGAAATGATATTGAACTATGATGGCATACCTTCAGGCTTGCCATACACAGGTGTGTTTATGGTTGTGTATGGTTTTTGCCATTAATATAGAGATATTTTGTTTCCCATTTGGTTATTTCTTCTTGTACATATTTGGTCTGAAATCTCACAAGGAGGAGCGGTGAGTGGTAAACAATTAGGGCAGGATTGTTATTATCATAATAGCATATGACCTTTTTCACCAAACAGGTACATATTGACATCCAGTGTGGGCTCATGTGGATATCTACATAAGAACTGGTAATTGGACCAGGTACTATTTAGGGAGACTGAGTCTCCTGGTGTACCTATGAGAACTGACACTGTCACTTGAGTTAATGTCAGATTATTAGGAAAAGAGGTGCTTTGTGGGGTCAGAAGATGGTCATCTCAAGATAGGGAGTGCTTCAGTATACTGTTTTAGGTATTTTAGGTGTTTTAGGTACTGGTAGGTACAGTAATTTTTTTTTTTTCACAAGAGCTCTTTTTCCCTTTGTTGTGTTATTCAGCCATTACTGTAGCCAGTATTTTAAACTGTAAAAGCTATTTAATTCCTGAAGATTTGGAAACACTAATGTGTGAGACATTTGGGATTTGAATTCTTAGTGCTTGGCATGGGTAGGTGGCACTAGGATGGTAATTCCAAATCTCATTTCTCTTCATTTCAAAGAGGATGCAAGGAAAAGAAAATCACTGTGGACTTCAGCTTTGGATTCATGTGGGTCATTCTCAGGTCCTGGAATTCACTACCTTGGCCCCTCACCATCGGGGTCTCTACCAGCCCATTCCCTCATGCTGGTTCCAACTTGTTCATTTCATAAGCTCAAATCATAGATATGAGTCAAGCTTGTGAGTTCAGCTGTGGTGGGGTCAGGGTAAGGGTTGGCATGGAGGGTTTTTTTGTTTTAAGCAGATGTTTAAATGGAAACCGTTACTAGTCAGGTTGATGTAGAGAAAAAAATTCAATGATATTGTTAAAATTCTAAGGACTAGAAAGGAAATTTAAAAGCTTGTGCCCAAACACTATACCTTTAGGACTCAGGTTTGCTTCAAAAGTTAAAAACGAATGTGATAATCTCATAAATTAGGTGTTGGTCTTAGAAGAGGAAGAATATAAAACACATCTTTGATTTTCTTTCTGCCATTTTCTTTGCCTACCCACCTTTTCCAAGAAAACATTAAGTCTCTGCTATGTTCTTTGACTGCCAACACAACTGTGGTCTGGATTATACCATATGCTGGGATCTAGAGAAATAACTTTGCTTGGATAGAAACTACTGTCACGACTTGGTATTCGTTTGTATTCTTGGGTGTAGCACCCATTGATGTTTTTATGTGTTCTGCTGATCAGTATGAACTTGAGAAAACCAGAGCAGTGAGGTAAGTCAGTTTGCATTAACCTAATTTTAGAGGGTTTGAGAGAGCTTCACCCATCTAAGTGGAAGATGTTCTAGGCCATAGCTGCAAACAAAGGAATTAGGACTCCATGTGAGTGAAGCAACTCTAACTGGGAGTGAACAAAATAAGAAATTAGGATGGTGAGAAAAATGAACTGTAAGTTCTTTCAGATTTTAATTTCACTAGAGGGAGAGGGATTTTGTTTTAGGACTTCCATTTCACTCTAATGAATTAAATGGGAGAATGAAAAATATGAATTTGTTTACATTTAGGGCCAATTTTTTATAGTCATTCAGTCATTTATTAATTCTGTAATCATTTATTGAGCACATATTTGTTTCCATAGTCAAAGATTCCTGTAACTCACGGGGCTTACAGCCTACAGCAGATCAGGTAGTAGTATTGCCCTGTTGTTGCTCTGGCCATGTCCCCTGACTTTATCGCCTTAGTTCACATCATCTAACTACCTACTGCCAGACCTGCTTTTTTTTTTTGCTTCAGGAATTTCTCTGACCATAAGTTGTACAGACTTGTATTCCTCAAAGTCCTAACACAATCATTACCTTGAATCTGGGAGGGCTCTGTGACTGCTTTGACCAATAGAATATAGCAGGGGTAAGTCTGTAATATCTGGGCCCAGGCCAGAAGAGATTGCTAGCCTGCACTTCTTATCCCTTGGAACATTTGCTCTTAGAATCTAGACTCCATGCTGTGCAAAAGTCCAAGGAGCCTCAGAGAGAGACCAATATGGAAAGGACCCAGTGCCAAATTGCAGTATCTAGCCACGAGAGTGAACTAGGAAGAGGATCCTTCAGCCTTAGTGTGATGCCGTGTAGAGCAGGAATGAACTCTCCGCCGAGCCTAGCCTGTATTGCAGATTGACAAGCAAAATGCACTATGTAGTTGTTTTCAATCTCTAAATTTGGGGAGTTTTTTTATTGAAATATAATTAACATACAATCTTATATTAGTTTCAGTCGTACAGCATGTTTATTCAACAATTCTAATAATTACTTAGTGCTAACCATGATAACTGTAGTCACCTGTAGTCACCATCCATCACCATAGTGTTAATACAATATTATTAACTATATTCTGTATGCTGTAATTTTTATCTCCGTGACTTATTTAATTTATGACTGGATGTTTCTACTTCTTAATCCCCTTTCTCTATTTCACCCATCCTCCCACTCATCTATTCTCTGGCAACCACCAGTTCTCTTCATTTGAGAGTCTGTTTTTTGCTTCTTGTTTATTTACGTGTTTTGTTTTTTAGATTCCACTATAACTGAAATTATATGGTATTTGTCTTTGTTTTATTTCATTTAGCAAAATACCCTCTAGGTCTATCCATATCGTTGCAAATGGCAAGATCTCATACTTTTTTTTATGGCTGAGTAATATCGCATTATCTACCTATGTATCTATCTATTTACCTCTCTATGTCTTTTTTATCCATTCATCTGTGGTGTGCACTTGGACTGCTTCCATATCCAGGCTACTGTCAATAATGCTACTATAAACATACGGGTACCTAGTCTTTTTGAATTAGCATTTTTGTTTTTTTGGGTAAATACCCAGTAGTGGAATTACTGGATTGTATGGTATTTCTATTTCTAATTTTTTAGAGGAACCTCCATACTGTTTTCCACAGTGACTGCACCAATGTTCATTTCTGTCAGCAGCACCCAAGAGTTAGTTTTTCTCTACATCCTTGTCACCACTTGTTATTTTCTGTCTTTTTGATTCTAGCCATTCTGACAGGTGTCAGGTGATGTCTCATTGTGGTTTTGGTTTGTATTTCCCTAATGACTAGTGATGTTGAGCCTCTTTTCATGTGTCTGTTGGCTATCTATACTTGTCTTCTTTGGAAAAAAGTTTGTTTAGTTCCTCTGCCCATTTTTTAAATTGAATTATTTGTTTCTGATTATTGATTTGTATAAGTTCTTTATATATTTTAGATATTAATCCCTTATTAGATATAACATTTGCAAATATTTTTTACCATTCAATAGGTTGCCTTTTTATTTTGTTCATGGTTTTCTTTGCTGTGTAAAAGACTTTTTGGTGTAGTCCCAATAATGTAATTTCGTTTTTGTTTCCCTTCCCTGCAGGGATATATCTAGAAAAATGTTGCTAAGGCTGACGTCAAAGAGATTGCTCTCTATGTTTTCTTCTAGGAATTTTATGGTTTTAGGTCTCATATATAGGTATTTTTTTAATGTTTATTTATTTATTTTTGAGAGAGAGAGAGAGAGAGAGAGAGCAAGCGAGAGTGCAAGCAGGGGATGGTGGGGGCAGAGAGAGAGAGGGAGACATAGAATTCTAAGCAGTCTCCAGGCTCCAAGCTATCATCACAGAGTCCTACATGGGGCTCGAAGCCAGGAACCATGAGATCGTGACCTAAGCTGAAGCTGGATGCCACCCAGACACCCCTCACATTTAGGTCTTTAATCTATTTTGAGTTTGTTTTGTGTATGGTGTGAGAAAGTGGTCCAGTTCCATTCTTTTGCATGTATCTTTCTACTTTTCCCAGCACCATTTATTGAAGAGACTGTGTTCTCCCCCAATGTATATTCTTGCCTCCTTTGTTGTAGATCAATTGACCATATAAGTGTGGGCTTATTTCTGGGCTCTCTATTCTGTTCTGTTGATCTATGTGTCAGTTTTTGTGCTGGTACCATACTGCTTTTATTATTACAGCTTTGTAGTATATATTGAAATCTGGGACTGTAATACCTCCAGCTTTGTTCCTTCCCAAGAATACTCTGGCTATTCAGGGTCTTTTGTGGTACCATGCAAATTTTAATATTATTTGTTCTAGTTCTGTGAACAAATACTATTGGTATTTTTATATGAGTGAGTAATATTGAATCTGCAGATTGCTTTGAGTAGTATGGGCATTTTAACAATATGAATTCTTCCAATTCATGAGCGTGGAATATGTTTCCATTTGTTTGTGTTGCCTTCAATTTCTTTCTTCAGTGTTTTATAGTTTTTAGAGTACAGATCTTTCACCTCTTCAGTTAAGTTTATTTTTAGGGCATTTTATTCTTTTTGGTGCAATTATAAATGGAATTTTTTCTTAATTTCTCTTTCTGCTACTTCATTATTAATGTATACAAATGCAACTGATTTCTGTATATTCATTTTGTATCCTGCAACTTTACTGAATTCATTTATTCTAATTGATTTTGATGGAATATTTAGCATTTTCTATGTATAGAAATACATTGTGCAAATACTGACAGTTTTATGTCTTCCATTCCAATTTGGGTGTCTTTTATTTCTATTTCATTGTCTGATTGCTGTGGCTAGGAATTTCAGTACTATGTTGAATAAATGTGGTGAGAATGAGCATCCTTGTCTTGTTCCTGATCTTACAGGAAAAGCTCTGTTTTTCACTATTGTGTATGGGTTTGGCTGTGGGGTTTTCATATGGTCTTTATTACATTGAGGTATGTTCCCTCTAAACTTACTTTGTTGATAGCATTTATCATGAACAGATGTTGAATCTTGTCAAATGCTTTTTCTGCATCTATTGAGATGATCATATTTTTATGCTTCATTTTGTCATTGTTGTTAATATTTTGTTAACGCATCTTTCATGATGTCAGTGTATCATATTGATTTGCAAGTATTGAACCATCCTTGCGTCCTTGGAATGTATCCAATTTAATCATGCTGAATGATCCTTTTACTGTATTTTTGAATTTGGTTTGCCAGTATTTTGTTAAGGACTTTTCATTTATGTTTATCAGGGATATTAAACTGTAGGGTTTTGTTTTGTTTTGTTTTTAATGTCTTTGTTTGCTTTTGGCATCAGAGTAATGCTGAGCTCAAAGAATATATTTGGAAGCTTTCCTTTCTTTTCTATTTTTTGGAATAGTGTGAGGAGAATAGGTATTAACTCTTCTTTATTTATTTTTAATTTTTTTCTCTTCAAATTTTTATTTAAGTTCTAGTTAGTTAATAAATCTTCTTTAAGTGTTTGCTAGAATTCATCTGTGAATCCATCTGGTCCTGGACTTTTGTTTTGGGGAATTTTTTGATTATTGATTCAATTTTGTTGCTAGTAATTGGTCTGTTCAGATTTTCTGTTTCTTCCTGATTCAGTTTTGGACAATTGTATGTTTCTAGGAATTCATCTATTTCTTCTAGGTTGTCCAGTTTGGTGGCATATAATCTGTGTAGTAGTCTCTGATAATCCTTTGTATTTCTTTGGGATTGGTTCTTGCTTCCTTTGTTTTATTTCTGATTTTTTTTATTTGGGTCCGCTCTTTTCCTTGATGAGTCTGACTAAAGATGTATCAATCTTGTTTATCTTTTCAAAGAACCAGCTCTTGGTTTCATTGATCTTTTCTATTGTGTGGGAGGTTTTGTTTTGTTCTGGTTTGGGTTTTTTTGGTCTGTATTTTATTTATTTTTTCTCTGATCTTTATTATTTCCTTCCTTCTACTAACCTTAGCCTTTGTTCATCTTTCTCTAGTTCCTGTAGGTGTAAGTTTAGGTTGTTTATTTGAGATTTTTCTTGCTTTTGAGGTGGGCTTATATCATTACAAATTGCTCTCTGACAATTACTTTTACTGTGTTCCAAAGATTTTTGACTTTTCTGCTTTTCTTTCCATTTGTTTCCATGTATCTTTTTGTTTGTTTCCATGTATTTTTTTAATTTCCTCTCTGATTTCTTTGTTTACCCATTGGATGTTTAGTAGCATGTTATTTAGCCTCCATATGTTTGTGGCATTTTTTTCAGTGTTTTTCTTGTCATTGATTTCTAATTTCATAGTGTTGCAGCTGGAAAAGATGCATGATACTATTTTAATCTTCTTAAATTTATTGAGACTTGTTTCATGGCCTCAGATGTGATCTATCCTGGAGAATATTCCATGTGCACTTGAAAAAAATGTGTATTCTGTTGTTTTTGGGTGGAATGTTCTATATTTATATGTTAAGTCAATCTGGTCTAATGTATCATTCAAAGACACTATTTCCTTATTGATTTAATGCCTGGATGATCCTATCCATTGATGTAAGTTGGTGTTGAAGTCCCCTACTATTATTGTATTATTTTCAATTTCTTCCTCTTTGTCTGTTGATCTTTGCTTTATGAATTTTGGTGCTTTAATGTTGAATGCTTAGATATTTACAATTGTTATGTCCTCTTGTTCGATTAGTTGCCTCTCTGAGCCAAAAGTTGAACTGAAATGAAATGCAAGAAAATGAAATGAAAGAAAAGGAGGCAGTAATAGTAAAGTCAAGATCATAGGAGCATAGGAGATTGCTAAACTGAGGCTGTCTAGTGCTGCTTTTTTGGGAAATGTTTCAAGACTACCATTCTTCCCACCACCACCCTCAGTCCTGGCCCTGCCCATGTTAACTGTCCCTATGACTACCACTACTCCTCCACTACTCCTACTACTACTGCTGCTACTGCTGCTGCTGCTGCAGTCCTCACACTTATCACATGCTCTACTTGTCTGCCTCTTGAACTCGGGTGAGTCCCCCCTAGATATCTTTCACATATGTACTCTTAAGCCTGGCTTAGTGCTTGCCTCATAACAGAAACTCAGTAGGTGTTCTTTGGATGGATGGATGAATTCTGGCATGTATTGTGGATGCACAAAGAACCTTATCAGTTAGGCTAGAGATACAACTATTAGACACATGCTGTCTCTGAACTGGAAAACAGTGCAAACATTATAAATGAAGAGGTAATGAGCTCTCCCACTCCACTTATCTCCACCCACACCTGACTCCCCAAGGTAATCCATCTTAATAATCCCATTGCACATCCTCACTCTTTTCTTCGTGTCCATACAAATTGAAACAAACACATAAATGCATTATGTACTTTTTTTGGCTCGTTAGCTTTTACTCAAATGTTGTCTTACATTCCATCTCTGGGAAATTTGTAAATTAGTGTATGGATAAAGAAAACACAGGTTCTAGAGTCAAACTGATTAGGCTTGCATCACGACTCCTTGTTAATTAGCTCTAGTATCTTTGGTAACCATCTTTGTGCTCGGTTTCCTTGTCCATAAAATAATGTGGGGGAAATAATTGTTCTCATTTTTTAAAATTATAAAATATATAGCACAGAACTGTTGCATAGTAAGCTTTCCATAAATGTCATCTACTATATCCACCATCAATAAATAGGGGTCTAACTCATTTTTAAATAGCTATATTCCATAGAATGGAAATACCAAAATTCATCTGACCATTCCTAATGATGGCCATTGGTTGTACCCAGTCTTGTTACCACTAAAACATTGCTACAGTAAGCATTTTGGGGAATGAATCTTAGTACTTTTATTTTCATGGAAGAGATTACTCAAAAATGGATTGCTGTGTGAGGGCATCTGGGTGGCTTAGTTGAAGCATCCGACTTGGCTCAGGTCATGATGTCACAGTTTGTGAGTTCAAGCCCCGTGTCAGCTCTGTGCTGACAGTTCAGAGCCTGGAGCCTGCTTCGTATTCTGTGTCTCCCTCTCTCTAATTAAATAGATCTATACCTGGCATAGGAGGACATATATCCTTCTCCATGCATCTAGGTCTCAGAGATTAACTACTGCAATCCCAGGCTGTTTAGAAATTAACTACTATATTGGGGCGCCTGGGTGGCGCAGTCAGTTAAGCGTCCGACTTCAGCCAGGTCACGATCTCGCGGTCCGTGAGTTCGAGCCCCGCGTCAGGCTCTGGGCTGATGGCTCGGAGCCTGGAGCCTGTTTCCGATTCTGTGTCTCCCTCTCTCTCTGCCCCTCCCCCGTTCATGCTCTGTCTCTCTCTGTCCCCAAAATAAATAAACGTTGAAAAAAAAATTAAAAAAAAAAGAAATTAACTACTACAGTCCCACTGTCCCAGAGACTGTGTAAGTATTGTCTATAGCTGGAAATCACATGAACTGCCGAGAGTCATATGTCTGTATCTTTGGTTTGAGGTCCAGATGTCTTGTTTTGATCTGAGATTCTAGCTCCTAGTGCTGAGAACTCCGTCTTTTCTAGGCAAGTTTGTTTTAATAGCCATGGAGGTAAGAATGTTGAAGAAATGCTTAGTTAATGAAGTCATACTAGAGCTATTGATTTCTTCTCCTTAGAAGAGCAGCCATATAAAATTAAAAACGCAATAAGAAATAATAGGCCAATCAATCCTCTACAAACTGGGCATACCATATTTTTTCATATCTAATGTGACTCAACTCATCTGATCTTCCACTTGGGAATCTATTGGTAATTCAAATAGCCCTGCATGAAAATGTCTGTGGCTTAGTACAGGAACTGTGTCCAGTGTTTCTTCTGGTGGAATAGGCTATTTCTTTTCTAAATTGAGTTCTTCTTGTTTCCTATTTTTCATTTCCTCTTTCCTTTGTACTTAGACCTCAGACCCTTGGATAGGCTTACAATACTACCCCTGAGATTTAGAAATAGATTACCTTCAAATTGCCATTTCCTTACAACAAAAGCAGCTTTTCTGATTTCTCAGGCACTGCGTACTTCAAAAGTTCCTAAAACAGAATATGCAATATTCCTTGACATGTTCCTGCTTATCACTGATCTTCCTTCCTAACAATTTTTTACAAAATATTTATTACTCCCCTTTTGTGGAAATAAAATGATCTAGCTTCCTTCTGCTAAGTTCTAGTGGAAATGAATACCAATAAGCTTCCCAAAATAAACAGGCCTTAGGCACCCATGAACGTAAGAAAGCACTCACCCATAGAGGTATTTGAATCTGTACTCAGCAGCCATTTTTTTTTTTTTTTTTTTTTTTTTTTTGGTCAGTGTAAAAGCAAAACAAAACAAAACAGGCCAAGCCCATAGGCTTTGTGAGTTACTCCCAGCAGCCTTTTGTCAATCTGAAACTGGAGAACTTGATAGTGTAAAGGAAAGTAAGCATTTCTAACAAACTTGTTAACTTCAGTGTTTTCTATGAGAGCCTCCAACAGCAGGCTTCTGACCACATTCTACATCCACATATTTTTTTTAACCCACTGATTTTCACTTCTAGTTTCTGGCCTTGGAAACAGAAGGGAGAGAATTTTTATAGCTGTTCAGACTGCTTACCTCAGCCACAAGAGCACACCTCCTAAGGACTGCTCTCTGAAAACTCTTAGATTAGGTCTCATTTCAGGATGTCTTTGTCTCCAGCTGGTTGTCCAAACTGCACATTTTCTTAGCACCTTTTGAAACACAAACAAATGAGCCACTGAAAATGTTTCTAATGTCTTGTGAAAAGACAAACTCCTACTTATGCAAATTATTCCTATCTTATCTTTTCCTAATTTTCTAGCTTTTCCTGGCCTAATTGTACAGATCTAAACAGGATGTAGCATTTCACCCACAGGAGGAGTAAAATATCCATATTAAAAGACACCGCCTCGGGGCACCTGGGTGGCTCAGTTGGTGGAGCATCTGACTTCAGCTTGGGTCATGATCTCACACTTTGTAGGTTCGAGCCCCGCATTGGACTCTATGCTGGCAGCTCAGAGCCTGGAGCCTGCTGTCTCCTTCTCTTTCTGCCCCTGCCCTGCTCGCATTCTGTCTGTCTCTCTCTCTTTCTCTCTCTCTCTCAAAAATAAATAAAAATTAAAAAAAAATTTTTTAAAGATACTGCCTTTCAAGAAAGATTAAAAATACCCCTTGAAAATGAAACAAAACAGAAGGCTTAAAATAAAAGGAGGGACAAAGTTATGTTAGGTGAGGGCTCACAAAAATAAAGCATATGACAATATTTAGAGTTAAAGATACCAGAAGTAAAAAGTAAAGAATTAAACTGAGAAAGGTTTTTGAGAAAAGGTAGAATCCTCCAAGGAGATAAGAGAGTTATAAATCTTTATGGCCCAAGTAACATAGGACCAAAATTCATAAAGAAAATACTAATACAGTTGCTGAGAAAATGAAAAATTCATGATGATAGTGTCAAACTGTAACAGCATTCTATTGGATTAATATATCAAGTGGTCAAAATTTAAATAATATACGACTTTGCAAATCTGAATATCCAGTTAGTAAGAATGATTTAATGGATATATTGTTAACAGTATTCCCAATGAACAGAGAATCATGTTTTTCTAATAGCTGTGAAAAATATACAGCACTGGACTAACCACTAGGCCACAAATAAAATATCAGTAAATTCTAGAGAAATATATTAGATTATGATTTTTGACCATAATCAAAAACATCTGAAAATTTATATTAAAAGGTAGCTATAAGTGTGTGTGTTTAAGTCACACATACACTCAGAATTAAGAAAGTTTTCTAAGTGAAATTTGGATTAGAGATTTTAAAAAGCTAAAATTACAAATTAATTGAAAATAAGTGATTATGATGAATGCATATACTATCAATAGGATGTAGCCAAAAATATAGACAAAAATACAGAGTTCAGTGTACAAGATCGGGATCAATTCACATGCAAAGAAGGAGACTGCAGGATTGGGCAAAGAGATAAACCAATCGATGGAGTCTTAAGGTAGATCTATAGGGTTGGGCTTTTATCCTCTGCCTTGATCAGTCACTGGCTGAGGTAGCTCTCTGTAGCTGAGGACCTAAGAACTGTGACAACAATTCCCCCCTTGAAAGGGGATCTGGGCGGTTCATCCCCATACCCACCACAACCTGATTTTAAAAAATAGTTACTTAGAATTCTTTCTAGTAAAGTTAGGCACGGTGATTGCTAATACTGCTACTATTCATCATAGCAAATCATGGACAATGCAATACACAGGGGGAAAAAAGCTGGCAAGAGGTGTACATATTGGAAAGTAAGAGACAACGCTATTATTTGCTGGCAGTACAGCTGCATACAGAGAAAATGTAAGAAAATTAACAACAGCAAAATAAAACCCTAATATTTGTTTTATAAGATTTGCAGAATACAAAATCAACAGACAGAACTTAGTAGCTTTTCTAAACATCCACTCTCCCAATTACCATCTGAAAAAAAGAAAAACATTAAGTGGATAATAAACGTTTATAAATAAAATGTTTTGGCAGCTTGGTAATCTGAACTAACGTAGACCCCTCACTTGTAACCACAAATACATTGAACTTCTGGAGAAAATACAAATAAAAAATATTAAATACTTTACAGGGCTCGAAACAAAAAAGGACATTCCCCAGAGGGGAGAGCTCAGATGCAACATAGTCTCTCAGGGCTACAGCTTGAAATTGAGTCCCTACCAGCTAGAGGAAACAAAGCACAATGTGAATGACAGTTATAATGACAGTTCTTAATGTGAATGGTGTTCCGCTGGAGGTGTGCAACAAAACATTCTCTTTGAGAAGGGTAAAGTCTGGATAAAACCAGGTCTCTGGAAGAGCTGCCACTTCTGGAAAAGGAAAACTGAAAAAACTATGGTCATGGGTCCTGGGAAGCCAAAAAAGAGCTTGACTCTGTGAGCCTCAAAATAGAAATCAAACATGCCTTTGGTAAGACATCAAAGGTCCACATCTGGACTCTGCATAGGATGGAATAAAAATTTATATTACACATTTAGTGTGGCATTCCCCACATGGAAATACTACTATTAAAAACAGGTCTTGGATTAGTCAAAACTCTTGGGAATCCCAGATGCAGCAAACGTTTAAACAAACCAATAATAAAACCATAGACCACTTTCACAACACTGTATTTACAGAATTCTCCACAGGGAAAAAAATTCCTAATGAAGGTTTGCTCATTATAAGATAATTACAAGTCGCAATGAGGAAGTGGTCAACTCTGAGAGGCAGCCAGCAGACAATCAGGAGTCTTATGACCCTAAACATGTAAGTAATAAAATAATCTGAACAATTCCTTAAAATAAATACTTATTTAACATTTACCTAGTTAGATTTTTCTAAAGGAATAGATACAATGGAACATATTCTAATTGTGTACAAAATAGTTATTTTTTCCAATATCTTGCTTGTTGTGGGATGCTACTTCTGTTTAGATTGTAAGCCGCCATGTACTTCAGAGGAGAATGGGTTCCTTCCCAGATGTAGAAGACAAATCATAATTGGTATAAGTCAGTTATGGTAATTTCAACACCTTCTAATTTAGGAAAGATGTGGCAAAATTCTGGTCAATAACGCATGAGGAAAACATTGCTGTAGGATTTTGGCGAAGTCTTCTTTGATCATATAAAGGGATGTTTGAAGAGGTATCCTTTCTGCCACTGGGCAACCTGCATAAGGATGAGATGCTTGGAGCCACTGCAGCTATTCTGTGACCATAAGAGGAAAAGGTTAAGGACAAAAGCCGAAGAAGATCAAGAGCAGAAAGTTGGAAAGACCCTAGGTCCTTGATATTCCTGATCCGCTGAATTTGACTGCTCTGGAGCTACCCTATCTCAGAATTTTCTATGTTGTCAAATAACTTCTCATAGTTTGAATGATTTTCTTAGTCTTTTGTTATTTATAGTGCAGATCAAAGCAACTGATAAATTATAGTGGAAAAAAAGAGGATCCTATTATTAAAAAAAGAACAAGAACAAGCATGTTTGAACAGAGCCAAATAATTTTCTAGAAATGAAAATGAGCCAACTATTAGACTGTAGTTGTAATTGCAGATTGTAACTATTACCATTACAAACTTATTGAACAGATTAAACAGCAGATTAGACAGAGCTGAAATGACAGTTAGTTAAATAGAGGATAGATTGGAGAAATCTTGCAAAATGCAGCATAAAACAAAAGGATATGAAAGAGAAGAAAAGCCTCAAAGAATGAAAGATCTAATTCACCTCTAAGTTCTCCAAAGGAAGAGAATAAAGAGCATGATGGATGAATGGCAATATTTACTTAATAATGATGGATAATTTTCAATAATTGATGAAACATATCAATTCTCAGATGAGAGAAAAAACAATTAATCTTGTGCAGGATAAATAAAAATAATTCCTCAATGGACACATTGAAAGGGAAAAGAAAAGGGGAAAACCTTGATCAAAGAATAAAATGAGATTATCTATATTGAAAAACACAGGGGCACCTGGATGGCTCAGTCCATTAAGTGTCTGACTGTTGAGCTTGGTTCAGGTCATGATCTCATGGTTTGTGAGAGGAAGCCCTGCATCGGGCTCTGTGTTGAAAGTGCAGAGACTGCTTGGAATCTCTCTCTCCTCTCTCTCTCTCTCTCTCTCTCTCTCTCTCTCTCTCTCTCAAAATAAACATATAAAAAATATATAATGAAAGATACAGTGGCCTCCTTCTCAAAGTGGTCCCTCTTTCTGAGTCCATAAACCACTGGCCTTTTTTCAAAACTTTTATTAGAACTCTGATTTTGTTCAAGTATTGGATGGAGATTTCTTGATTAATCAATAAAATCAAAGTCATTTCTAGCCATAATGAGGTAATTACTCTGTGATATATTATATATATATATATATATATGTTACTATATATGTAATATAACTGTTTGTATATATGTACATGTATATATTTTAAGAGAATGTTCAGTAGACATCTCAGGACTTATCCCTGAGAGAATGGAAACAAATGAAATCCATAGACACCCTGGATTTCTGCAGACACATCTTCTGCACAATGGTGCAAGGATAGGTAGCTTAAATAGAGCACAGCAGTCTCAATGAGGTGAACAGACAGAGATCAAAATCCAGGGACCCTAAGGTAGCTGGAATTTGTCTAGAAGGCTAATGTGGACAAGAATGCCTATATGTGCCTATAAAGAAGGCAACTTTATATGGAAGAAGATCCAGAAATCTGCACAGAAGACCCCATACATATTGACCAAATACTAACCTGTTCACGAACAGCATTAGTTAACATACAGTGTAGTATTAGTTTCAGGTGTACAATGTAGTGATTCACACTTCCCTACAACACCCAGTGCTCATCATAGCAAGTGCCCTCCTTTATCCTCATCACCTATTTCACCCATCCCCCCACCTCCCTTCTGGTAACCATCAATCTGTTCTGTATAGTTAAAGGTCTGTTTCTTGGTTTGCCTCCCTCTCTTTTTTCCTTTGATCATTTGGCTTTTTTCTTGAATTCCACATATGAGTGAAATCATATGGTGTTTGTCTTTCCCTTACTTACTTTGCTTAGCATAGTACTCTCTAGCTCCATCCATGTTGTTGCAAAAGGCAAAATTTCATTCTTTTTATGGCTGAATAATATTCCATTATATATTTATATATTACATCTTCTTTATCCATTCACCCAATGATAGACACTTGGGCTGATTATCGTAAATAACACCACTGTAAACATAGGGGTGCATGTATCTCTTTGTATTCTTTGGGTAAATACCCAGTAGTGTGATTGCTGGATCTAGGGTAGTTCTAGTTTTAACTTTTTGAGGAACCTCCATACTGTCTTCCACAGTGGCTACAGCAGTTCATTCCAGTGCATGAATGTTTCTTTTTCTCCACATCGTTGCCAACATCTGTTTCTTGTGTTGTTGATTTTAGCCATTTTGACAGGTGTGAGGTGATATCTCATTGTAGTTTTGATTTGCATTTCCCTGATGACGTGATGTTGAGCATCTTCTCATGTGTCTGTTGGCCATCTGGATGTCTTCTTTGGAGAATAAAGCTAGGGTTTTAAAGGAAAACATGAGAGGATAAATACAGAATACAGGAGAAATGAAAACAAACTGCTTTAAAAAAACCTGGAAGTTCTAAAACAAAAAAGCTAAAAAAAAATAGGGTGCCTGGGTGGCTCAGTTGGTTAAGCGTCCGACTTCAGCTCAGGTCATAATCTCATAGTCTGTGAGTTTGAGCCCTGCATCAGGCTCTGTACTTCGGATTCTGTGTCTCCCTCTCTCTGCCCCTCCCCGCTCATGCTCCCTCTTTCTCCTTCAAAAATAAATACTAAAAATTTTTTTAAATAAAGAAATTTAAAGAATTGGAAGTTCTAGAACTGAAAACTAGGATAAGAAATAAAAAAAATTACTGATTGACTGATATATTGCATACTACAAATGAAAAGATCAGCGAAATGGAAAACTTGGCAATATACACCATCCAAAATAAAGCATTGAGAGAAAAAAAGCTAAAAAGTAAATGAAGAGAGCCTCAGTGACCTATGAGCAAATATCAGACATCTAAGATACGTGTAATTAGAGTCCTAAAGGAAAGAGGATACAGAAAAAGCCTTGAAGAAATAATGGTTGAATAATTTTTCAAGTTTGGTGAAAGGATAAACCCATATATCCAAAAAGTTTAATAAACCCCAAGCAAGATCAGCATGAAGTAAACTGTATCAATGCACAGGACAGTCAACTGCTGAAGACCAGTGATAAATGGAAAATCCTAAAAGTAAGTAGGGACAATATCTTGCCTTTTTTTTTTTCCTCTTAATGGTATCTTTGGATGAGCAGAAGTTCTTAATTTTAGTTTGGTCCAATAATCAGTGTTTTTATTTATAAACTATAATTTTTACCCAACCTCAAGCTTATGAAAATTTTCTTTTAGAAATATTATAGTTTTACTTTTGAGATCCAGATCATCAGCCCATTTAGAATTGATTTTTTATGTGATATGATATTAGTGGCTAATATTTTTTTCCGCATATATTTTGACTCCTCACTATGGAAAAGTCCACCCTTTGTTGCAAATCATGCGAGTGTATTTGTGTGAGTCTGTTTCATGACTTTCTGTTATGCTCTACTTGTTTCTATTTGTGTACCACACTTTTTTTTTTGATTGCTATAATTTTGTAATCAGTCTTGATATCTGATGGAACAGGGATAGCAGGAGATCATTACAAAACTATTGCAGTAGGACTAGAAGAATTGATGGGGAGGACTGGAAATGGATGATGTAATATTGCCATCAAGATGTTCCCTTTAAGACTGAGAAATTTATTCCCCCAGATGCTGAAGATGTTGGTACCTGACAACTCTCAATTGGATCCTCTAGAAATTGCCCTTTGTCAAAGCCTGCTGTGCTCAATGTAATACCAGTCCCCAAGGGCAGCTCGCTTCCAATGACAATCAATGCTGAGATCTAAAGTCTAGTCCCCTTGCCTCCAGGCCTGAGGAAAGGACTGTCCCAGTTCCAGAACACCCAAGGCCTTTGTTGCAACTCCATCTCAATTCAGTTCTCCCTCTGCATATTCTACTCCCTTTATCCTTTGCTATTTTTATTCCAAAAGAATTCCCTAGTAAATTTTCTGCGTGCAAATTTCCATCTCAGAATCAGTTCCCAAGGAACTTAACTTAAGCCACAAGGCCAGTATGGAAGAAATAGAGGTGTTCAAGAATGAAAATATAAAAATATATTTGAAGCAGTGCTAGTGTGATTCCCAGATGGATGTGATGTAGGATGTGAGAGAAGGGGAATAGATAAGGTAGATTCCAAATATGAGACTGTGAAATTAAGTAAATGAAGATGCCATTAATCAAGTGGGAGAATAATTGGGGAGAAAAGAATGTATGGATTCTATTTAAGAATTAGGTATTGAACATTTTAATATTGAGATACCTATTAGATACGCAAGAGGAATCTCAAAGATGTAGTTGGATAAATAATTCTGGATATCAGGGAAGAGGTTGGGACAGGCACTACAACATTTAGCATGTTTTGTAGAAGTTTTCAGAAAATTTTAGAAAAGTCTTTCTAAGGCAAACAGCATATTAACAGATTAAAGAAAGAAGAATCTTATGACCATCTTGTTAAGATACAGAGAAAAAACTTATTCATTGAAATCCAACACGAATTCATGGTTAAAAATTCTTTGTAAATTGGGGTACCTGGGTGGCTCAGTTGGTTAAGCTTCTGACTTTGGCTCAGGTCATGGTCTCATGATCCATGTGTTCAAGCCCCATGTTGGGCTCTGTGCTGACAGCTCGGAGCCTGGGAGCTTTGGATTCTGTGTTGTCCTCTCTCTCTTCACCCCTCCCCTGCTCACACTCTGTCTCTCGCTCTCTCAAAAATAAATAAAAATTTTAAAAAAATAAAAAAATTATTTGTAATTTAAGCATAGAAGGGGATTTCCTTACACTTAATGGACCAAAGATAAGCACCAAAATATCACAGCAAACATCAGTCTCTTTATTAAAGGAGTACCTGTATGGCTCATTCGGTTGAGCGTCTGACTTCGGCTCAAGTCATAATCTCACAATTTGTGGGTTTGAGCCCCACAGCCACATTGGGCTCTGTGCTGACAGCCCAGATCCTGAAGGCTGCTTTGAATTCTGTGTCTCCCTCTCTCTCTTTGCCATCCCCCTGCTTGTGCTCTGTCTGTCTCTCTGTCTCTCAAAAATAAACATTAAAAAAATAAATAAAATAAATTTTTAAAAGATTTTATTTTTAAGTAATCTCTACACCCAATGTGGGGCTTGAACTTACAACGCTGAGACCAAGAGTCACATGCTCTACCAACTGAGCTAGCCAGGTGCCCCCAAATGTCGGTTTTAATAGGGAAAGTTTAGATGAGTCCTGTTTAAAATCAGGCATGAGACAGGATATCAAATTTTATCACTGTGTTATATAATTACACAAAAAGTGCCTGTGCAATAAATAGGGTAAGAGGAATAAGAACTGAAAATAGGGGAGCCTGGGTGGCTCAGTCAATTAAATATACAACTCTTGATCTTGGCTCAGGTCATGATATTGTGGCTTGTGAGTTCGACCACCGAGTTTGACTCTGTGCTGATGGCATAGGCCTGCTTGGGATTCTCTCTGTCTCCCTCTCTCTGCCCCTGCCTTGCTCATGCTGTCTCTCTCTCTCTTTCTCAAAATAAATAAATAAACTTAAAAAAATAGAAGAACTGAAAGTAAATTAATAAGGGGTTTGGCTGCATGTGACAGAAATTTTAAAATAATTTAAATAAGTCAGGAGGTTATTTTTCTCTTGTATATAAGAAATTTAGAGATGGGTCATCCAGGACTGGTGTGGCAGTTCTGCAAAGTCATCAGCCACCAAGATATCCTCTGATTTGTGTTTTGCCATCCTGAGTGCTTGATTTTCAGGCTCAGCATTCTTCATCTTCCAAGATGCTTCCTTGAAATTCAACAGTAATGTCTACATTCCAGGTAACAGGAAGAAAGGAGGTGAGAGGGATACAAAGGTATACCAGGGTAGCTGTCCTTCTGTGGAGGATCTATCTCAGAAATCTTACACATCAATTTCTACATATAGTCACATGACCATAGCAAGCAGCAAGAGATTTTTTTAATTGAAACTGTTGCTCTCCTAAAAAATATTTGCTTGTATTAAGGAAGATGGGAGAAATGTATATTGGTGGAAATTTCTGGCTATTAACTCAAATCCAGTCTCACTCTCTTCCTTTAGCACATGGCTACCTAGCTAAAGGCTGGTTTTCTAGCCTCCCTTGTTGCTACATACGGGCTCATGGCTAAACTCTGGCTTTTGGAACGGGCGTAAAAGAAAATCTCTTGCCCTGGTTATTCCTTTTCCCCTTCCTGTGAGCTGTAATATGGACCTGCAACAACCCAGCTTTGAACATGCATTGGAAGACAATCCTTTAGATAGAAGGAAAATTGGTTTTCCACAGGGAAAGAAATGATACTAGATCCCTATCTCACACCATCCATAAATATAAATGCCAGATGGATCAAAGACATACATGTGATAAAAACAAAACTTCAAAAACTTTTAGGGAAAAAATTGTATAGCCTCCAGATCAGCATTTTGTACAGCTTTTTGTACAGCTCCTCAGAGCTCCTTTCTAATTGCTAGATGGGATGCTGATTTATGAATCACTGAGCAAAGCCAGTTAGAACTTCAAATAAAAAACATAAGACATGGAAATGAAAATCATAGAGGAGAAGATTGAAAAATTTGAGAACACTAAACTCTAAAAGTACTTAAGGATAGAGGAAAATATAAACGTGTCAAAGACAAGGTAGGCTTATGACTTATGGCTAAACGCTAATATACAAACTATTCCTATTCTTTTGATAAGAAAACTACACAATGTAGTAGAAACATGGATGAACACTTGCAAACCAATGTAGAAAAGAGAAAATTCTAATTGGCCAAGGAACACACAAAATCAGTTCAGCCTTGCTGTTGATCAGGGAAATGCCAATTAAAACAAGGTATTTTTCCTCATAATGACAAAGATTGTAAAGATTGTAAACATCTGATGCTATCCCAAGAAAAGGAAAGACTACAAAAAGGGAAATTGTTGAGTAAACTGGGGTAGATTTGTGTTTTAAAATATTATGCAGTTATGAAGAGAGTGAGGTAACTTTCTACATATTTGGAAAAAAGTCTTGAATATTTTTAAATGAAAAAAAGCCTGTCTTAGAACAATAAGCATAGTGTCATATAATTTTTATAAAAGAACAGATCATCCTTCCCTTTGTTAGCAAGGAAACCCTTATCAGTGCATGTAAAATGGAAACATTGACATTAAATGGGTCCATTTATTAAGATAATTCCTGCATTACAACACAGGAGCTTTCAGGAGGCTGTGAACAATGTTCTTTCTGCCATTGGCACAGCTGTCCCATTTACTCGTTTTCTATTATTTATAAAATCTAATATGCAAGTTTTGGCTTTTATAATAATACCATTCCCCAAGGGCACAGTGCTAAGTAGATGAGGCCTTAGCAAAGCAATGTGCACAAGCTTGAATGTTCTTAGTGCTTCTTTAATACCTATATGAATATTCCTGAAAGTTTTCAAGCACATTCATATCCAGATCTTCAAAATCTTAAATCTGCTAAGAATTTTGTTCACAAAATCATTTTGATCTTGTTCTGAGATTGGGATAAGCCATTATTCAGGAAGTTTGTAGAAAGGCTATTAATCTTAGAGACATAATCTGGCATGTGGCCAAGTCACTTTCTATAAAATGTTTGACACTTGAGTAGTAACATTAACTGGTTCATTCCATTAGGATGCTATTATTTAGTGCACCAGTAATGGGCCAAATGATTCTCAGTGTAATGCCTATTCCCAGGGAGATTCTTAAGAAGAATAGAGTTCATTATGTTCACTGATGCTGCGATATTAGGAATCACCAGAGGAACAGAGTAATCACAAGGAGATATACAAGTGGTAGAGGGACAAAGATACAAGGCAGCTTTAATGCTATAGAAAATATGCTCTGCCTAGTGGTGCGAGAGACCTTTACTATAGATCAAGTTGTGCCCCTAACTGTGTTAAGTATGCTGCTGTCTCCTCATCCGAGAATGAAGGACTCGTCTTGGATTATGGATTTTTTAGCCAATGTTTCTCCAGTTCCTAGGGTTCCATGAGGCTTTCTCAGCAGCTGAGATGAGAGAGGTGGCATAAAGGGCTAACAGAACAGAGCTCTAGTCTTCTCAGGCCTGATCAAACCACAACAGCTCTGCCTCTCTCAATTCTGTATACCAAGGTTCAATGTAAGATTTGGTTGGAAATAACACAGTTTGAACACCTCTCTGCCAGCCTATTTCTTTGTTCCCGACTAGTTCTTGAAATTCTGTGGTTACAAAGATAGATGGAAGATGTTACAGTGGACTTTACTGAATTCACAGTTCTCACTGTGTCAACAGGAGTGTTTCTGAAATGCATTCTCTGGAACTCTGGTGTTAATAGAAAATGAGGGGAGGGCTACTATCTGGACAAATACGTTTCATAGAATCTTAACTGCAGGACTTCTCAGGATCTTTTATGTGTTTATGCACAATGTGAGTTTTAGACAGGCTGCTGTGACACTTCTCCATACTTCTTTGTGCTTTATCTCATGTGACCTGACTCCCACTGAGCTCTACTTCCCAACCTTTTACACTGTGTTCCCAGCGAGTTGTATTTCATATAGCAAATACCTCCACATCCCCTGCCTTTTTGTTGAGTGCTATTTTACCTTTTGATTTATCTACAATCTCTTTTAGTCCAAGAACCTTGGGATAAATAATGGGGCCACTGTTAACCCAACTTCCCAGTACCACATCTGGGGCATTATTATTCTGTATATTTCATATCCCCAAGTCTACACCACATTGATTTTAGTGAATAGCAACACTGTTGTGGTAGACTATTATATTATTCACAAGCATTTGTTACTCTCCTCTGGGGGTATTATAGTACTGCACCCCACTGGTGTTAGATTTGGCCATATGGCTTGTTCTGGTCAATGAGACGGGAGCAGAAGTGATGTTTATCTTGTTCAAACAGAAGCCTTAGCAGCCAGATCATGTTTTACCAGGTCTTTTCTTTCTCTTTTTCATAAAATAGGTTATATACCAGATAGATGCTACTCTGTCAGTTTGAGTCCCAGAGTAAAAATGTCATGGAATAGAGCCATAGCCAACCCACAATGGACACATAACATTAACAAGATAGAAACTTTTGTTGTTGCAAGCCTCAGCATCACAATCCACTGGGATTTGCAGGGGGTGAGGGGGTTGTCTTAGTCTGTTCAGGCTGCCATAACAAAAGACCACAGGCCAGGTGGCTTAAACAACAAAAATTTGTTTCTCACAGTTCTGGAGGCTGGGAAGTCCAAGATCCCCGTGCTAGTTGATTTGGTTCCTGGTGAGGTGTCTCTTCCTGGCCTGCAGATGACTGCCCTCTCACTGTGTCCTCACATGGTGGAGAGAGGGAGTACAAATGAGCTCTGTGGTGTCTCCTCTTTTAAGGACATTAGTCCTTATTGGATCAAGGCCCCACCCTTATGACGTCATTTAACCTTAATTATTTATTTACTTCAAATACAGTCACATTGGGTGTTAGGGCTTCAACATATGAATTTTGGAGGGACACGGTTCAATTCATACAGGGGTTATTTGTTAAAGTGGCATAATCTAGCCTCTTCGAATTCATCATCTACCTACTTGTTGAAGACAATAACAAGATATTATCTTTGACTTCCCCTTCTTCATTACCCTTCACACAAACAATTACCGAGTTCTGTTATATTTACCTTTTCAAGATCTCTCTAGAGCATTCGTCATCTTCATTCTCCCTGTGAACTAAAGCCATACAAAAGGAGCAGTCCCATGTATTTAATAATGCTTTCTATGCTTTCATTTAGATTCTCTTTCCCAGGAAATACAGTTGGGAAATAAGGTGAATGTGATGTGATGAAAAGGAAGCTTTGAGCCAATGGAACAGAGAAACAGTAGAGAAAAAGAAGGGGGTAAAGCAGATGCAATGTGAAGCAAAAATGAATGACCTCCTGTCCAGTGTGGAGAAGGGGAAGGTAGCTGTCTCTGTGCCTGGTGACTGTCCTGTTTTGGATTTCAGTCCCTGACTGTATTTCTTTCCTTGCCTCCATGTTTCTGCCCCAGTTCTGTGTGTGATGATCTTCTTCCTCCTTGCTGTCATTCTCTAATTCTACTTCTCTTGTGCTGACATTGTGCTGGTATTGATAACAGAAAATCTTCCAGAATGAGAATTCAAATCCCAACACAGCAGTATTTCTAGGACCCATCACAAGTATATGTATTGTCCAAGGAATCCTAAGAAAAATTTTCAGAATTGTATTCCATAAAAAACAAGGATCTCCAAAACTTGTAACCAGCATCTCTTTCTTGCTACTTGTATACGTTGCATGATGCTCCCCTAAAAAAGGATATACTTAGGTTTTCACCTCCAGTACCTTAGAATGTGATCTTAACTTGGAAACAGGATTTTGCAGATGTAATTAGTTAAGATGAAGTCATTACTGGAGTAGGATGGGCCCCTAATCCAATATGACTGGTGTCCTTCTAAGAAGATGGCAGTAAAGACTATGTGAAGACATGCAGGGAGAAGACAGCCATATGACAACAGAGGCAAAGATCAGAGAGATGCATCCAGAAGCAAAAGAATGCGAAAGACACTGGCAACCACCAGGAGCTAAAAGAGCAATGAAGGATTCTGTCCTAGAGCCTTGAAATAGATAGCATAGCCCTGCTGACTTCTTGATTTTCAGACGTTTAGCCTTCAGAACTGTGAAACAATAAATTGCTGTTGTTTTAAGCCACGAGTATGTTTCATTAAGTTTAAATTTTAAAATAGGTGATCTATTTTACCTACCCTCCCAACTCCTCCCCTCTGGTAACCATCAGTTTGTTCTCTATAGTTGAGAATCTGTTTCTTGGTTTCTCTCTCTCTTTTTTTTTCCTTTGTTTGTTTTGTTTCTTAAATTCCGCATATGAGTGGAATCATATGGTTTTTCTCTTTGACTGACTTATGCTTAGCATTACGCACTCTAGCTCCATCTGTGTTGTTGCAAATGGCAAAGTTTCATTTTTATGGCTGAATAATATTCCATTGTATCTGTATACCACATCTTCCTTATCTATTCACCAACTGGTAGACACTTGGGCTGCTTCCATATCTTGGCTGTGGTAAATAATGCTCCTGTAAACATAGGGGTGTGTGTATCCCTTTGAATTAGTTTTTGTATTCCTTGGGTAAGTACCCAAGTAGTGCAATTGCTGGATTGTATTGTAGCTCTGTTTTTACCTTTTTGAGAAACCTCCATACTGTCTTTCACGGTGCCTGCACCAGTATGCATTCCCACCAACAGTGAACAAGAGTTCCTTTTTCTCCATTTGTTGTTTCTTGTGTTGTTGATGTTAGCCATTCTGATATGTGTGAGGTGATATCTCATTGTAATTTTTTTAAAGTTTACTTATTTTGGGAAAGACAAAGACAGTGTGAGGAGAGGGGCAAGGAGAGAGAGAGAGAGACAGAGAATCCCAAGCAAGCTCTGTGCTGCCAGCACAGAGCCTGATGTGGGGCTTGAACCCATGAAACTGTGAGATCATGACCTGAGCCAAAACCAAGAATCAAACTTAGCTTACGTTAAACTTGACTGAGCCACCCAGGTGCCCCCTCATTGTAGTTTTGATTTGTATTTTTCTGATGCTGACTGATGTTGATCTTTTCATGTGTCTTTTGGCTATCTGTATGTTTTCTTTGGAGAAATGTCTATTCGTGTCTTCTGCCTATTTTTAATGGGATTATTTGGCTTTTTTTTATTTGTATAAACTCTTTATATATTTTGAATACTAACCCTGTATGAGATATGTTATTTGCAAGTATCTTCTCCCATTCAGTAGATTTCTTTTAGTTTTAGGGATTGTTTCCTTTGCTTGTACAGAAGCTTTTTCTCTTGATGTAGTCTCAATAGTTTATTTTTGTCTTTGTTTCTCTTGCCTCAGGAGATATATCTGGAAAGATGTTGCTATGGCCAATGTCAGAGAAATTTCTGCCTGTTCTCTCTTCTAGGATTTTTATAGTTTCAGGTATCACATTTGGATCCTTAATCCATTTTGAGTTCGTTTTTGTGTATAGTGTAAGAAAGTGGTCCAGTTTCATTCTTTTGCGTGTAGCTGTCCAGTTTTTCCAACACTATTTATTGAAGAAACTGTCTTTTTCCCATTGTATATTCTTTCCTCCTTTGTCAAAGAAGAATTGATCATATAATTGTGGGTTTTTTCTAGGTGTTCTTTCCTGTTCTGTTGATCTATGTGTCTGTTTTTGTGAAAATACCATACTATTTTGATTACTAGAGCTTTGTAGTATATCTTGAAATCTGAGATTGTGATACCTCCAGCTTTGTTTTTCTTTTTCAAGATTGCTGTGGCTGTTCGGGGTCTTTTATGGTTCCATATTTGTTCCAGTTTTGTGAAAAATGCTGTTGGGATTTTGACAGGGTTGGCCTTAAATCTGTAGATTACTTTGTATAGTATGGATATTGTAATACTATTTGTTCTTCTAATCCATGAGTATGGAACATCTTTCCACTTGTTTGTGTCATCTTCAATTTCTTTCATCAGTGTTTTATAGTTTTCAGAGTACAGGTCTTCCACTGCCTTGGTTAAGTTTATTCCTAGCCATTTTATTGTTTTTGGTGCAATTGTAAATGGGATTGTTTTCTTTTTTAAAAAAAAAAAAATTATGTTTATTCATTTCCTGAGAGAGAGAGACAGAGTGTGAGCAGAGAACAGGCAGAGAGAGAGGGAGACACAGAATCTGAAGCAGGCTCCAGGTCTGAGCTGTCAGCACAGAGCCTGATGTGGGGCTCGAACTCATGAACAGGGAGATCATGACCTGAACTGAAGTTGGATGCTTAACTGACTGAGCCACCCAAATGCCCCGGGGATTGTTTCCTTAATTTCTCTTTCTGCTGCTTCATTAATTAGTGCGTAGAAATGCACAAGATTTCTATGCACTGTGTATCCTGTGACTTTATTAAATTTATATATCAGTTCTAGAGGGCTTTTTTTTGTGTGGTGTTTCAAGTTTTCTGTATATAGCATCATGTCATCTGCAAATAGTGAGAGTTTTACTTTTTCCTTAACCAATTCGGATGGCTTTTATATCTTTTTGTTGTCTACCTGCTGTAGCTATGATTTCCAGTACTACATTGAATAAAAGTGGTGAAAGTGGACATCCTTGTCTTCTTCCTGATCTTAGGGTAAAGCTTTCAATTTTTCCTCATTGAGTATGATGTTATGTGTGGGTTGTTCATAAATGGCCATTATTATGTTGAGGTATGTTCCCTTTAAACCTACTTTGTTGACTTTTTTTTTTTTTTTATCATGAATGGGTGCTGTTACTTTGTCGGATGCTTTTTTGTGTTTATTGAAATGATCATGTGGTTTTTATGCTTTTTTCTCTTGTTGATGTGATGTATCATGTTGATTGATGCTAATATTGAACCATCCTTGTATACTGAGAATAAATCTCACTTGAGCACAGTGACTGATTTTTTTAATGTATTGTTGGATTCAGTTTGCTAGTATTTTTGTTGAGGATTTTTGCATCCATGTTCATGAGAGATATTGGCCTGTCATTTTCTTTTTTTGTGGTGTCTTCATTTGGTATTGGTATCAGGGTCCTGCTGGCCTCATAGAATGAAATTGGAAGATTTCCTTCCTCTTTTATTTTTTGGAATAGTTTTAGAAGAATAGGGATTAACTCTTCTTTAAATGTTTGGTAGAATTTGCTTGTGAAGCCATCTGGTTCTGAATATTTGTTGGAAGTTTTTTGATTACTAATTCAGTATCATTGCTGGTAAACTCTCTGTTCTAATTTTGTTTCTTCCTGCTTCAGTTTTTTTTTAATTTTTTTAATGTTTTTATTTATTTTTGAGACAGAGAGAGACAGAGCATGAGCAGGGGAGGGGCAGCAAGAGAGGGAGACACAAAATCTGAAGCAGGCTACAGGCTCTGAGCTGTCAGCACAGAGCCTGACATGGGGCTCGAACTCACGGAGTGTGAATTATGACCTGAGCTGAAGTTGGACACTCAACCAACTGAGCCACCCAGGCACTCCTTCCTGCTTCAGTTTTTATAGGTTATATGTTGGTAGGAGTTTATACATTTATTCTAGGTTGTCCAATTTGTCAGCATATAGATTTTATAATATTTTCTTACAATTGTTTTTTTGTGTGTGGTGTTGGTTGTTATTTCTCCTCTTTCATTTGTGATTTTAAGTCCTTTCTCTCTCTCTCTCTTTCTCTCTCTCTCTCTCTCTCTCTCTTTTGATGTGTCTGGCTAGAAGTTTAACAATTTTGTTGATTTTTTTCAGAGAACCAGCTCCTGGTTTCATTGATCCGTTCTATTGTTTAGTTTCTATATCATTTATTTCTGCTGTAATATTTATTATTTCTTTCCTTCTGCTGGTTTTGAGTTTTGTTTTTATATTTCTAGCTACTTTAGGTCTAAGGTTACATTGTTTATTTGAGATTTTTTTGCTTTTGATGTAGGCCTGTATTGCTGTAAACTTCCCTCTTAGACCTGCTTTCGCTGCATCCTGAAGATTTTGGACCATGGTGTTTTCACTTTTGTCTCCGTGTCATTTTTTTTCTTCTTTCATTTCTTGGTTGACTCACTCATTGTTTAGTAGTATGTTATTTAACTTCCATATATTTGTGCTCTTTCCATATTTTTTCTTGTGGTTGATTTCTAGTTCCATAGTAATATAGCTAGAGAAGATATGTAGTATAACTTTGATCTTTTTTAATTTTTTGAGACTTGTTTTGTGGCCTAATATGTGATCTACTCTGGAGAATGTTCCATGTGCGCTTGAAAAGAATGTGTATTATGCTGTTTTAGGATAGAATATTCTGAATATATCTGTTAAATCCATCTGGTCCAGTGCGCCACTGTTCACTTGTTGATTTTCTGTTTGGCTGATCTGTCTGTTGATTAAAGGGAGTGTTAAAATTTCCTACTGTTATGGTATTACTATTGGTTAGTTACTTTATGTTTGTTATTAACTGTTTTATGTATTTGGATGCTCTCATGTTGGGTGCATAGGTATTTACAATAGTTATGTCTTCTTGTTGGATTATCCCCTTTATTACACATTGTTCTTCTTTGTCTCTTATTATTACACTCTTTGTTTTTTAACTCTAGTTCATCTGATATAAGTATTGCTATCCTGGCTTTCTTTTCACATCCATTTGCATGATAAATGTTTTTCTATTATGTCACTTTGAATTTGCACCTATATTTAGGTCTGAAATGAATCTCTTGGAGGCAGCCTATAGATAGATTTTTTTGACCCATTCTGTCACTGTGTTACTCTTGGTTGGATTCTTTAGTCCATGTACGTTAAAAGTAATTATTGATAGGTATGTATTTATTGACATTTTATTACTTGTTTTGTGATTGTTTCTATAGGGTTTCTCTGACCCTTTCTCCTCTTGCTCTTTTTTATGCTTTGCTTCCTTTCTTTAGTGAGATATTTGGATTTCTTTCTCTTTATTGTTTACATATCTAATGTTGGTTTTTTATTTGTGGTTACCATTAGGTTTGTATATAGCATCTTCTGCATATAGCAGTCAATGGTAAGTCAATGATTGCTTAAGTTTGAACCATTTAGGTATATGGTGTGATATTTTACACCCTTTTATTTTGTGAATCCCTTGACTGATTGTTACAGATATACTTCTTTTTACTGCTTTTATATTTCCTACTTTTCATATTCTTAGTTATGGTCTTTCCTTTCCACTCAGATTACCCTTTAACATTTCTTGTAGGGCTGGTTTAATGGTCATAAACTAACTCCTTTAGCTTTTGTTTGTCTAAGAAACTCTTTACCTCTCCTTCTGTTCTGAATGACAGTCTTGCTGGATAGAGTATTCTTGCCTGCAGATTCTCTCCTCTAAGGACTTTGAATATATCATGACACTCCTTAAGCCACCAGTTTTTGGTACTTCATTACAGTAACCCTAGGCAATGAACATGCCACTATTCTGGAGGTCCAGGTCCAAGAGATGATAGTTAATCCCAGGAAGCCAAGGCTTGAGTTACTGAGGGAGTACTTAGGCTCCAAGTACTTATAGGCCAAGATGAGAGAGATGGCCATGCAGGTGGATGGGGAATAGGACAGCCCCACCAGCCTCCTCATTCCCCTTGGTCCACAGCAGACCCTTCTTGGACGACAAGACAGGTGAGGGGGCTTCATCTAACTTTACCTTACTCTCTCCTCTTCCCTCCCTGTCCCCACTGTCACTACCCACTGCCACAGCCACTAATGTCTATGTTTTCAAACAAAATTTACATGAAAGAGTTTTAAAGATACTGCAATCATGAGTATACCATTTGGAAATACAACATTTGAGATGATGGAGAAGCAATTTATAGATTTGGGCCAAGTGGTTAAAGGTCATTTGTCCCAGGCCATGGCTATCTCTTGATGTTGCCTCCCAAGCATCCTTACTCTCTGTGCTCTTAGCCTACAATTTGAGACTATTTCCCCCTAACTCTGCAGTTCTGACTTGCCACCCTTCCTGGTTTACCAGTTTGGCTCTGTGTGTATTAGACAGTAGCTTTCCTTTCTCAGCTGATTCCAAACTGTTACCACATTGAACCAGTATCCTTTTCTGTAGAAACTTCCACCCCTGGTGAACATTTGCTCCTTTGGGTGCTGAGATACATTTAGTTGGAGGAGTGAAGAAAAAAAAATGCAAACAGTCCATCTAGTAAAAGCCAAATTATCTTTCCAAAGTAGGGTGGACACATTCCATGCCAGATCACAGATTAGGGTTTCCAGGTATGGGAACAAGCTGCTGCTTCTCTGGCTGTATCATTACAAGGACTTCAGGATTCTGACATCTACCTAGCACAACCAGTTTGCTCTCTGGAGTAATCTGATTCTGTCATAAAATGAGTAAATAGCAACAACAACTGGAATTGATGCATATAAAATGAATCTAGAAGGAAACAGCAAAATGGCAACTGTAGTTTTCTCTAAAAAGTAGAACTAAAAGTGATTTTTTACTTCTTTTTTGGTACCTTTCTGAATTGCATGACTTTTTTTTTAACAGTAATAAATTTTAGTTTAGAACCAGACAAAGCTGTCTCATGTGGTTTGAAGGCAATCACCACCACCCAACTCAATGCAGAGAGTAGGTAATATGCTGATTTAGCTTATCTAAAAAGAAAATTTCTTTTTTTTGTTTGTTTTAGTCTTTTAGTTAGCCTATAGTGCAGCAATGATTTTAGGAATAGATTCCAGTGATTCATCTCCCATTTATAACACCCAGTGCTCATTCCAACAAGTGTCTTTCTTAATGCCCCTTACCCATTTAGCCCATCCCCCCTCCCACAGCCCCTGCAGAAACCCTCAGTCTGTTCTCTATATTTAAGAGTCTCATGTTTTGTCCCCCTCCCTGTTTTTATATCATTTTTGCTCCCTTCCCTTATGTTCATCTGTTTAGTATCTTAACTTACTCTTTTGAGTGAAATCATATATTTGTCTTTCTCTAACTAATTTCACTTAGCATAACACCCTCTAGTTCTATCCATGTAGTTGCAATGGCAAGATGTCATTCTTTTTTATTGCTGAGTAATACTCCATTGTATATGTATATCATATCTTCTCTATCCATTCATCCATCGATGGACATTTGGGCTCTTTCCATACTTTGACTATTGTCAATAGCACTGATATAAACATTGGGGTGCATGCCTGTATCCCTTGGATAGATACCTAGTAGTGCAATTGCTGTATTGTAGGGTAGTTTCATTTTTAATTTTTTGAGGAACCCCCATACTATCTTCCAGAGTGGCTGCACCAGTTTTCATTCCCACCAGCAGTGCAAAAGAGATCTTTCTCTGCATCCTTGCCAACATCTGTTGTTGCCTGAGTTGTTAATTTTAGCCATTCTGACTGGTGTGAGGTGGTATCTCATTGTGGTTTTGATTTGAATTTTCCTGATGATGAGTGATGTAGGGCATTTTTTTCATGTGTTTGTTAACCATCTGGATGTCTTCTTTGGAGAAGTGTCTATTCATGTCTTGTGCCCATTTCTTCACTGGATTATTATTATTTTTTTTTTTTGGTGTTGACTTTGATAAGTTCTTTATAGATTTTGGATACTAACCCTTTATCTGATATGTCATTTGCAAATATCTTCTCCCATTCCGTCAGTTGCCTTTTCGCTTTGCTGATTGTTTCCTTCACCATGCAGAAACTTTTTATTTTGATGAGGTCCCAGTAGTTCATTTTTGCTTTTGTTTCCCTTGCCTCCAGAGACGTGTTGAATAAGAAGTTGGTGTGGCTGAGATCAAAGAGGTTTTTGCCTGCTTTCTCCTCTTGGATTTTGATGGCTTCCTGTCTTACATTTAGGTCTTTCATCCATTTTGAATTTATTTTTGTGTATGGTGTAAGAAAGTGGTACAGGTTCATTTTTCTGCATGTCACTGTCCAGTTTTCCCAGCACCATTTGCTGAAGAAACTGTCTTTATTCCATTGGATATTCTTTCCTGTTTTGTCAAAGATTAGTTGGCCATATGTTTGTGAGTCCACTTCTGGGTTCTGTATTCTGTTCCATGGATTGGAGTGTCTGTTTTTGTGCCAGTACCATGTGTCTTGATGATTATAGCTTTGTAATACATCTTGAAGTCCGGGATTGTGATGCTTCCAGCTTTGGTTTCCTTTTTCGGGATTGGTTTGGCTATTCTTTTCTGCTTCCATACAAATTTTAGGATTGTTTGTTCTAGCTCTGTGAAGATTGCTGGTGTTATTTTGATAAGGATTGCACTGAATATGTAGATTGCTTTGGGTCGTATCGACATTTTGACAATATTTGTTCTTCCAATCCAGGAGCATGGAATATTTTCCCATTTTTTTTGGTGTCTTCTTCAAGTTCTCTCATAAACTTTCTATAGTTTTCAACGTATAGATTTTTCACCTCTTTGGTTAGGTTTATTCCTAATATTTTATGGCTTTTGGTGCAATTGTACATGGGATTGATTCCTTGATTTCTCTTTCTATTGCTTCATTATTGGTGTATAGGAATGCAATCAATTTCTGTACATTGATTATATATCCTGTGACTTTGCTGAATTCATGAATCAATTCTAGCAATTTTTTGGTAGAATCTTTTGGGTTTTCCAAATAGAGTATCATGTCATCTGCGAACAGTGAAAGTTTCACTTCCTCCTTGCCAATTTAGATGCTTTTATTCCTTTGTGTTGTCTGATTGCTAAGGCTAAGTCTTCTAATACCATGTTGAATAACAGTGGTGAAAGTGGACATCTCTGTCTTGTTCCTGACCTTAAGGGGAAAGCTCTCAGTTTTCCCCATTGAGGATGATATTAATGGTGGGTCTTTCATATATGGCTTTTATGATCTTGAGGTATGATCCTTCTATACCTGTTTATTGAGGGTTTTTATCAAGAAATGGTGCTGTATTTTGTCAAATGCTTTCTCTGCATCTATTGAGAGGATCATGTGGTTCTTGTCCTTTCTTTTATTGATGTGATGTATCACATTGATTGTTTTGCAGATATTGAACCAGGCCTGCATCCCAGGTATAAATCCCACTTGGTCATGGTGAATAATTCTTTTAATGTATTATTAGATCTAGTTGGCTAGTATCTTGTTGAGGATTTTTGCATCCATGTTCATCAGGGGAATTGGTCTGTAATTCTCCTATGTAGTGGGGTCTTTGTCTGGTTTTGGAATCAAGGTAATGCTGGTTTCACAGAATGATTTTGGAAGTTTTCCTTCCATTTCTATTTTTTGGAACAGCTTCAAAAGAATAGATGTTAACTCTTCTTTAAATGTTTGGTAGAGGGGCGCCTGGGTGGCGCAGTTGGTTAAGCGTCCGACTTCAGCCAGGTCACGATCTCGCGGTCCGTGAGTTCGAGCCCCGTGTCAGGCTCTGGGCTGATGGCTCAGAGCCTGGAGCCTGTTTCCGATTCTGTGTCTCCCTCTCTCTCTGCCCCTTCCCCGTTCATGCTCTGTCTCTCTCTGTCCCAAAAATAAATAAACGTTGAAAAAAATAAAATAAAAAAAAATAAATGTTTGGTAGAATTCCCCTGGAATGCGATGGCATTCTGGCTCTGGACTCTTGTTTTTCAAGAGATTTTTTATTACTGATTCAATTTCTTGACTGGTTATGGGTCTGTTCAAATTTTCTATTTCTTCTTGTTTCCGTTTTGGTAGTTTATATGTTTCTAGGAATTTATCCATTTCTTCCAGATTGCCCATTTTATTGGCGTATAATTGCTCATAATATTCTCTAATTATTGTTTGTATTTCTACTGTGTTGATTGTGATCTCTCCTCTTTCATTCTTGATTTCATTTATTTGGGTCCTTTCCTTTATCTTTTTGATCAGCCAGGGGTTGATCGATTTTGCTAATTCTTTCAAAGAACCAGCTCCTGGTTTCACTGATCTGTTCTACTGAACGTTTTGGTTTTTTTTTTGTTTTTTGTTTTTGTTTTTTTGTTTGTTTTGATAACATTTATTTCTGCTCTAATCTTTATTATTTCTTGTCCTCTGCTGGTTTTGGGTTTTATTGCTGTTCTTTTTCCACCTCCTTAAGGTTAGGTTGTGTATCTGAGAGCTTTCTTCCTTCTTTAGGAAGGCCTGGATTGCTATATACTTCAGTCTTATGACCACCTTTGCTGTGTCCCAGAGGTTTTGGGCTGTGATGTTATCATTTTCATTGGCTTCCATGTACTTTTTAATTTCCTCTTTAACTTCTTGGTTAGCCCATTCATTCCTTAGTAGGATGTTCTTTAGTCTTCAAGTATTTGTTATCTTTCCAAAAGTTTGTGGGGTTGATTTTGAGTTTCATGACATTGTGGCTGAAAATATGCACAGTATGATCTTGATCTTTTTGTACGTATTGAGGGCTGATTTGTGTCCCAGTATATGATCTGTTCTGGAGAATGTTCCATGTACACTGGAGAAGAATGTGTATTCTGCTGCTTTAGGATGAAATGTTCTGAATATATCTGTTAAGTCTATTCAGTCCAGTGTGTCATTCAAAGCTATTGTTTCCTTGTTGATATTCTGTTTGTGATTAATTGATTTATATATTTGTGTGCCTCTCGTTTGGAGGCAAATGTTTATACAAACACAAATGTTTACAATTGTTAGATCTTCTTGGTGGACAGACCCCCTAATTATGAGATAATGCCTTTCCTCATCACTTGTTACAGTCTTTATTTTAAAATCTCGATTGTCTGATATAAGTATGGCTACTCCAGCTTTCTTTTGTTGACCATTAGCATGATAGATGGTTCTCCATCCCTTTACTTTCAATCTGAAAGTGTCTTTAGGTCTAAAATGAATCTCTTGTAAACAGCATATAGATGGATCTTGTTTTCTTATCCATTCTGTTACCTGTGTCTTTTTATTGGATCATTTAGTCCATTGACAGAGTCAGTACTGAAAGGTATGAATTTATTGCCATTATGTTGCCTGAGGAGTTTGAGTTTCTGGTGGTGTTCTCTGGTCCTTTCTAGTCTTTGTTGCTGTTGGTCTTTTTGTTTGTTTGTTTGTTTGTTTGTTTCATCTTTTCTCCCCTCAGAGAATCGCCCTCAAAATTTCTGCAGGGCTGGTTTAGTGGTCACAAACTCCTTTAGTTTTTGTTTGGGAAAATTTTTATCTCTCCTTCTATTTTGAATGACAGCCTTGCTGGATAAAGAATGCTTGGCTGCATGTTTTTCCAATCCAGCACATTGAATATATCCTGGCACACCTTTCTGACTTGCCAAGTTTCTGTGGATAGGTCTGCTCCAAACCTGATCTGTCTTTCTTTATAGGTTAAGGATTTTTTTCCCCTTGCTGCTTTCATGATTCTTTCCTTGCCTGAGTATTATGATATGCCTTACTGATGGGCGGTTTTTGTTGAATGTAATGGGAGTCGTCCGTGCTTCCTGGATTTTGATATCTGTATCTTTCCCCAGGTTAGGAAAGTTTTCTACTATAATTTACTCACATAAACCTTCTACCCATTTTTTTTTCTCTCTTCATCTTCTGGGACTCCTGTGATTCTGGTGTTATTCCTTTTTAATGAGTTACTGAGTTCTCTAATTCTTATTTCATGCTCTTTTGCCTTAGTGTCCCTCTTTTTGTGTGCTTCATTATTCTCCATAAGAGGACCTCTGTATCGCTGATTTGCTTCTCTGCTTCATCCATCCTTGCTGCTGTGGTAACCATTCAAGATTGCATCTCACTTATAGCATTTTTAATTTCATCCTGACTGGATTTTACTTCTTTTATCTCCACAGAAAGGGGTTCTAATCTATTTTCAACCCCAGCTAGTATTCTTATTATCAGGATTCTAAATTCTGGTTCAGATGTCTTGCTTGTATTTGTATTGATTAAGTCCCTGGCTGTCATTTCTTCCTGTTCTTTCTTTTGGGGTGAATTCCTTTACTTCGTCATTTTGAAGGAAGAAAAAGAATTAATAAAACAAAAACATTAGAATTAAAAATTAAAAACAACACACAAAAAAATCAAAGGATGCCAGATCCTAGGTATGTTTTTGTCTGGTTGTTGAAAGAAGCTTGATACAATAGAGGGGTGTATGGGTGGCTCAGTCTGTTGAGTGTCCTACTTTGGCTCAGGTCATGATCTCACTGTTTGTGAGTTTGAGCCCTGCATTGGGTTCAGTGCTGACAGCTCAGAGCCTGGAGGCTGCTTCAGATTCTGTGTCCCTCTCTCTCTCTCTCTCTCTCTCTCTCTCTGCCTGCCACCCTGCTTGCTCTCTCTCTCTCTCTCTCTCTCTCTCTCTGTCAGAAACAAACATTAAGAAACCTTTTTTTAAGGAATAAGAAAAGAAAAAGAAAAAAATTGAATGGATGGACCAGCAAACATATGATTGAAATTACAATCAGTTTCCCCTAGATGTCAAACTATGAAGCACTTTATAGTTCCTAAACTAAGCAGGAGGAGAAACTTGTGTTCCTCAAGAGCACATTTGGCCCAGTTTGGTGGGGCTTGGTGTAATGGCTCTGTTCTCCACTAGATGGCATTGCTTAGCTTACCTAGGTGGGTTGTGGCACAGGTAGACATGTATGCACATGTGCAGGAGGGGGGAAATAGCATCACCCAGCTACCCAGTCTTTAGTGTCAGACCGACAATCAAGCACCCCTCCTTTGTCTCAGGCTTCTGTTCACTCCCCAACTTCTACACAGTCTGTGACCAAGCCATCAGGCTGTCAGGCAGCACCTCCCTCCTGAATCTTATTTCAGATGTGGCTGTGTTTCCCAACACTTCAATTCTGAGGGACTGTGGCTTTGACCCACTCATACCCTCTAGGAGAGGGTCTTGTTGAGCAATGGCTGGGTGCCAGCCTGTCCCCAGGAATGTTCACCAAGACCATGCTGCTGCTGATGCCCAGAGACTGCAGCCAGGTGCCAGCCCACCCCAGAAACAGTTCACACGATCATGTAGCAGCAACGTTTCAGGGATTATGGTAAATCAAAACACATATCTGGTACCAGGATTCACCCTTAAGGTCCTGGTTCCAACACCAGCGAATGTGGTGGTTCTTCAGGGTCTGCTGGGACCTTTGCCTGAGGAGAGGCCACACAACCTCTACCAAATTTCCTCCCTGCAGAGGAACCACTTCTCTCCATGTGACCTGAGGACCCCTTGGACCTTGCTCTCTGCTCCTGGGGATTTGCCCTTCCCACCGTAGCACCTCCAGGTATCCAGCTGTGGGGTTTCAGACTCTGTGGTCCCCTGTTTATAGAGTCTTAATGGAATTTAAACCCTCTCCTTTCTCTTTTCTCCCTTTTTTGTTCAGTACCTGCAGGTATTTCTACTCTTTCTCCAGCTGCTTGGGCAGGGCATTGTTTTTCCTGTACTCTATCCCCTTCTCTGTCTTCTGTCTGCAAACACAAACAGCTCCCTGCCCTCCGTGGCTTATCTCCCCCAGTTCATCTCTCCACTCTGCATGTCTGCCAAATTCTTTGGTTCAAGTTGTGCAGATTGTGGTGTTAATCCTCAAATCAATTTTCTCATGTACAGGATGGTTTGGTGTTGATCTGGCTTCATTTCAGGGACAAGGGATGCAATAAAAACTTCCATGCTGTTCCACCATCTTGGCCTCCTCCTCCTAAAAAGAAAATTTCTTGATTAGCCTGTAAATAAAAACAAAACAGAAAAGCAGCTGTTTATGTCACTGTTTACCAGCATTGGTTATTAAAATGCTGGGTTCATTACATAATTTAAACTTATGGATGTTTTTAAAGATACTTATGGCTTTAGAAAATAGAACATCAGACTAAAAGTTGTTTAAGTAATAGAGGTTTATTTTCTTCTTATAACTAGAATTTTATACTAGGTTTTGTACTAGGTTCAGCTTCTTTGTGATTCTTTTCGCCTCTCCTCGTTGTCACAATATGGCTGCTATAGCCCCAAAGATCATGCTCTCCAGTAACAGAAGCAGGAAGGAAAGAGTTTCTATTTTACTAAAGAAGAAAATCTTTTCTAGAAGTTTTCTCAGCACATTCCTCTCAGGTCCCATTGGCACAGTTGGCTCACTCGCCCATTTTCTGGCAGCAAGGAATGCTGGGAAACTGAATATCTGGTTTCCTCACTGTGTATTGGAAAGGAAGGAGTCTCCTTCCACTAAGAGGCATTATGGGAACCTGGCTGTGGGCTAGGCAACCAGGATTATCTGCCACAGTGGAGAACTTGGAGAAAGTCCAGAGAAGAATATATTCAAAATTATTAAGTCCTTTATAAAAACCTTCATAACAATTTAAGATTTCTTAGCCTGAAGAAAAGAGAGCTAATGATCAGGTTAATAACTTACTTTGAAAGTGTGACATTTTTATACCTCAGATAGATTCTCACTATCTGTCATATACAAAGCACTGTTCTAAGTGCTTTTAAAAATATGAAGGTGTCATGAAGGAGGGAAAAATGCCTACTACATGCTTACTGTATGTCAGGCACAATGGCAGGTGATTTAAATATATCATTTCTTTCCCTCCTATAAGGGGGGAATTACTGGATTTATTTTGCAGATGAAGAAATACAAATCTCAAGGAATTAGACCATTTTTGCCCACTTTCCTTCCCGAGCCCTTTCACCTTACACCAATCCCAGACTGAGCAATGCTCCTTCTGGGGAACAACCATGGCCAGATTACACAGGTGTACACAGAATAGGATTCAGTAACACCGTGAGTTTATGCATTGATGAAAGATAATGGAGGTGAGAGTGGATGATCTGAAAGTTGATTAGGTGCTATTTATTTTCTCTTTACGTTTACTTCATTTTAGTTGTGTTTTGAAAGATGAGAATGCAAAAGCATTTTTTGAAAGTTTTTGTAGTGATTCAGGTGAGGTGCAAGAGGAGCGTGCTTGGCCAATTGTAAATAGTTTATTTCCGTATTTATGTTGTTTTGGTGGTTCAAAAAAAAGAGTGGTATATATGTTATATACTTCATATGTGTTATATTCATATTGTATATTATATACTTTATATGTACCATGTTTTTATTCAACATAGAACTGGACGTCCTAGCCACACAATCAGACAACAAAAAGAAATACAAGGCATCCAAATTGGGGACGACTTTAGGAATTTTAAAGACAGTTTATACTGTCTTCTAATTGCCATTTCTATGTACAGACCTGTTTTTCTCTCTCTGAAAGCTTTTTGAATTGTAGTTCTGTCCCTTGTGATGTTCTTTGTTCGTGTGGAACATATTTTTTTTTACCTGTTATTCTTCACACTCAATGGCCCTTTCCACCCTAAATTTTTTTTTTAATTTTTTTTTCAACGTTTATTTATTTTTGGGACAGAGAGAGACAGAGCATGAACGGGGGCGGGGCAGAGAGAGAGGGAGACACAGAATAGGAAACAGGCTCCAGGCTCTGAGCCATCAGCCCAGAGCCCGACGCGGGGCTCGAACTCACGGACCGCGAGATCGTGACCTGGCTGAAGTCGGACGCTTAACCGACTGCGCCACCCAGGCGCCCCTCCACCCTAAATTTTCATTCTTTATTTCTGGAAATATTTCTTGTATAATTCTTCAATAATTTTCTCCTCTTTAATTTATCCGTTCTCACTTCCTAGAATGTCTGTTAGTACAATGTAGAATCTCCTATCTGATCCTCTTATTTTCTTCTCTTTTGTATCCAATTTTCCATCTCATTGTCTTTCTGTTCTAATTTCTAGAAGAACATTTCTAGATATCTCCACTTTATTCTCCAACCATTCTATTAATTTTTTTATATCAGCTATGATATTTATAATTTAAGTACAACAATCTGACCCTCTTTTGGATGTAATATTTCTCCCATATCTCTGAGGATGTTAAGGATTTGAAGTCTTCTGATTTTGGTATTTACTGTTTTTCCTTGGAGATTCCTTTTATTCCCATTTGTTCTGGTTTCTATGCTTACTCTTAGGGGTTGTCTCCAAATGCCTCATGATCTTTGGCTTTCTAAACATATTGAGGGAGGGCCTCAAAGGCTGATTGGAGGCTCTTTGTACAAGTGGTATGGTAGACTTTCCTAGAAGACAGTCTGGCTATTTTATGAAAACATACCCAATTGTCAATATCTGTAGGTCTTTTTTTAAAGCCAGAATAGAGAGCAATCCAGCCTTCAGCATAAAAAAGTGTATAATCTGAATTTGTCTTCTTGGAGGTGAGTGGGAGGAAATGGGATCACTTAGTTAATATCCTTTTTCTACTATTCCCCCATCCAGTAATTTATCTGAACCTCTTGACTTCCTCTGGTTTAACTCTCAGGTCAATAAATGTTTAGTATTTTGCCAGGGATTATCCCCTGGTTGGGTGGGCAGCAAGAAGACCTGTATGGTCTAAATGTTTTAAAAATAGACATTTGAGCAATTCTGTACCTCCACTATCGAAGGTAATCAACTTCACCAATTCCTGAGGCTTTAGGGGGTATGGTGGCATGAATTGGCTTCCTTTTTTGTTTAGGTCTTATTTCTTCAGTTTTCTCTGGTTTTCCAAGTCAGTTAACACTTGTGTATCACCTATTAGGGATCTAAATTTAAATGATGTCTCTCATCCACGGGCATCTCTAATGGCATTTTCTTTGACATCTTGGGTGTATTCTCTTTGTTAGTTTTTTTTTTTTTTTTAGCAATTATTTTGTCATCATTTAACTGTGGTTTCAGGAAGCAACAGAGAAATACTTTCAGTCTATAATGTTTAACCAGAAATCATATCTAATATTCTACATGCTTTTACTTTACGTAGTTAGCCATATTGATGAATGCAATTTAGTATCCTACTCTTTTATGTATTATTTTTATAAGCATCTCTCAAGATAACATGTCAGTACTTTTTAAACACTGGGATTATAGTCACATAATTCACTCTTTTTAAAAAAATGTTTAATGTTTATTTATTTTTGAGAGAGAGACATAGCGTGCAAGCAGGAGAATGGCAGAGAGAGAGGGAAACAGAATCCAAAGCAGGTTCCAGGCTCTGAGCTGTCAGCACAGAGACCAACCAATGCAGGGCTTGAACTCACCAAGGGTGAGATCATGACCTGAGCCAAGTTCCAATGCCCAACCAACTGAGCCACCAAGCGCCCCTAATTCACTGTTATTTCAAGTATACAACTGTCTTCTCTCCCCCCACCCCCCGCCCCGGCTCCCGTGTGTGTGTGTGTGTGTGTGTGTGTGTGTGTGTGTGTAACATATGCACGATGGTTCTGGGAAATGCTAGTGAACCATTTGAATGTAAGCAGAACCAATCATCTCACATTTATCTTGTTTGTTTGTTTGTTTATTTATTTATTTATTTATTTATTTATTTATTTATTTATTTTTGAGAGAAAGACCGAGGGTGATCGAGAGGCAGAGAGACCGAGAGTGATCGAGAGGCAGAGAGAGAGAGAGAGAGAGAGAATCCCATGAGATGCAGAGAGAGGGATAGAGAGTGTGGAGCCTGGCTTGAGCTCACCCGACGTGGGTCTCAAGCTCATGAACCATGAGATCATAACTTGAGCCAAAGTCGGATGCTTAACTGACTGAGCCACCCAGGTGTCCCTGCCTTACGGTTTTATGGAAATAATGTTCAAAATCCTTGAAGAGGGACAAAATTAACTTCATTTAACATTAGGAAAAAATTGATCTCTTATCAATTATGTTTGGTGAGCAGTATAAATACCGTTGGGCTTGGGTACTTTAAAAAACAACAACTCTGTATTACTTTTTTTTCTGCTGAGACTGCCTTTTGTATACAGCAGTACTTTAATCAGCTTTCAGTAGGTGGTCTTTTCACATTTGATATTCAAGATACACACAGCCAGCTTTTTTTTTTTTCATTCAGTTGTGTACATTCCTTTTCTGTAAATCCCAGAAGGAGCCAATATGCATATGATAGTAAACCATGGTCATGGAAAATATATTGCAGTTTTCAAAAATCATTAAACCTACTAAGACTCTAATCAATAATCAAGGCACAGGCCCTATTTGTATTTACCAAAGCACCCAAAATAATAGATACAGCTGCTTCCACTCTTCCACTTCTCTCTTTACATTACCAGACCAACTTTCCTCGAGTCTGAAACTCTTTGACCCCAACCTGGGGTTTTGATGGCTGTTGACGATATTGCCTATGTCTTGCTGCCCTATCCTTGCTATGTGAAATGATAGAGGAGGGCAAGACCTGGGAAAAATAACAGATAGTTCTCATTTAGCTATGAACATTGTTATCTAGAAAGAGTCATAGTCTGTACTAAAACCAAGTATATACATCCTCCCCATCAGTAAAATGGATTCAGAGGCCATTTGGATGAAATTAAACAAAGAGAAGACTAGATGGGGTGAATGTTATGAGACAATATATTTTACAGACTGCCTCAGAAATGCTTTCCTCATACAGAGTACAAGATTGGTCTAGAGACAAGATATAATAAGGATGGGGAACTTCTCCTGAACAGACAGATGTCTGCACAAAGTCTCAATCTTCTAAAAACAGAGCACGGGTGGGGCGCCTGGGTGGCGCAGTCGGTTAAGCGTCCGACTTCAGCCAGGTCACGATCTCGCGGTCCCCGAGTTCGAGCCCCGCGTCGGGCTCTGGGCTGATGGCTCAGAGCCTGGAGCCTGTTTCCGATTCTGTGTCTCCCTCTCTCTCTGCCCCTCCCCCGTTCATGCTCTGTCTCTCTCTGTCCCAAAAATAAATAAACGTTGAAAAAAAAAATTTAAAAAAAAAATAAAAACAGAGCACGGGTAAATTCTGCCCTTATAATCACTTTCCCTAAAAGCACGTGGTGGAAGGAATAAAGAGAACTACTAACTTGGACCTAATTCTAAAGAACAGTGAAGAAGTTATAATGATGTGGAAATGATAGAATTCTGAATTTCATCAACATGGAAAGTGTCAGGGAAAGGAAGGGAAATCTGAGAAATAATCATACATATACTCTAGACTATAAGAAAGCAGTTTTAAGAAAACACAGAAAGGAAGACAATTAAATGGCCAGGGAGAATGGTGATTCTATAAATAAAATTCTTTTTTTTTCAATTGGGAATATTTCTGATGCAGAAGAAAGTTCTTAAGTGTAGTTGATGATGTACACAGCCAATTGTGAATTTATATCCTTAAAGAACGGGTACAGAAGTTATTGCCCTTATAATCTTTGAATTCCAGGAAGCTTGGACATAGATTAGCATACAACTGAAGTAGCTAAGCTCCTTAGCTTGAGTGCTTTGATTAGTTATTAAAATATCCTGGCTTTTTTTTTTTTTCAGCCAGGAGAGAGTAACAATCTGGAATTACCCTCCCACCATAAACAACTAGAAAAGTGGAAAATATATAGGAGACACCTATTTTCGGATATTAGATATAAGGCAATAGTGAACTTTATTCCTGAGAAAAGAAAAATAAGAGAGGTGAGCCCCATCCCATTGCCTAGGTTTTCTCTCTCCTGGGATCATTCTTAGACTGTGACACAAAAAGAGTTCGACAATCTTCTGGAATTAAGAAGGCAGAGCTTAGATTTCAGGCAATTAGAATTTATAGGACAGAGTACCAGAGAGGATACAGCTACACAGAGAAAGAACTTTAGAAATTTGCATAGGTTGCCTCATGTTTTTACAAAATACCAATCTGCAAATACATATGATTAGACCCCATGTAGCTGGAAAAGAGCAACTTCAAAGGAAGCAACAATTACTGGGGAGCTATAAGATGAATAGGCCCCAGGCCAGCATATTAATTATTAGAGTTTTTCCATCCAAACGAGAGATTTCACCAAGTATGAAGGACATTTGGTAGAGACTCCATGAGGGATATGCCTTAGAAACAGGACTAAATTAGCTCCAGAAAAAAAGCTCTTCTAGACTCACTTTAAAAAAGACTTTTAAATAACCCTAAAAGGATCAAACTAACCTGCTAGTGACCCACTGGCCAGAAAATATTTAACATTTTTTATTTTTATTTTTTATTTTTATTTTTATTTTTTTTAATATATGAAATTTATTGTCAAATTGGTTTCCATACAACACCCAGTGCTCATCCCAAAAGGTGCCCTCCTCAATACCCATCACCCACCCTCTCCTCCCTCCCACCCCCCATCAACCCTCAGTTTGCTCTCAGTTCTCAACAGTCTCTTATGCTTTGGCTCTCTCCCACTCTAACCTCTTTTTGTTTTTTTTCCTTCCCCTCCCCCATGGGTTCCTGTTAAATTTCTCAGGATCCTAAGAGTGAAACCATATGGTATCTGTCTTTCTCTGTATGGCTTATTTCACTTAGCATCACACTCTCCAGTTCCATCCACGTTGCTACAAAAGGCCATATTTCATTTTTTCTCATTGCCACGTAGTATTCCATTGTGTATATAAACCACAATTTCTTTATCCATTCATCAGTTGATGGACATTTAGGCTCTTTCCAGAATTTGGCTATTGTTGAGAGTGCTGCTATGAACATTGGGGTACAAGTGCCCCTATGCATCAGTACTCCTGTGTCCCTTGGATAAATTCCTAGCAGTGCTATTGCTGGGTCATAGGGTCGGTCTATTTTTAATTTTCTGAGGAACCTCCACACTGCTTTCCAGAGCGGCTGCACCAATTTGCATTCCCACCAACAGTGCAAGAGGGTTCCCGTTTCTCCACATCCTCTCCAGCATCTAGAGTCTCCTGATTTGTTCATTTTGGCCACTCTGACTGGCGTGAGGTGATATCTGAGTGTGGTTTTGATTTGTATTTCCCTGATAAGGAGCGACGCTGAACATCTTTTCATGTGCCTGTTGGCCATCCGGATGTCTTCTTTAGAGAAGTGTCTATTCATGTTTTCTGCCCATTTCTTCACTGGGTTATTTGCTTTTCGGGTGTGGAGTTTGGTGAGCTCTTTATAGATTTTGGATACTAGCCCTTTGTCCGATATGTCATTTGCAAAGATCTTTTCCCATTCCGTTGGTTGCCTTTTAGTTTTGTTGGTTGTTTCCTTTGCTGTGCAGAAGCTTTTGATCTTCATAAGGTCCCAGTAATTCACTTTTGCTTTTAATTCCCTTGCCTTTGGGGATGTGTCGAGTAAGAGATTGCTACGGCTGAGGTCAGAGAGGTCTTTTCCTGCTTTCTTCTCTAAGGTTTTGATGGCTTCCTGTCTCACATTCAGGTCCTTTATCCATTTTGAGTTTATTTTTGTGAATGGTGTGAGAAAGTGGTCTGGTTTCAACCTTCTGCATGTTGCTGTCCAGTTCTCCCAGCACCATTTGTTAAAGAGACTGTCTTTTTTCCATTGGATGTTCTTTCCTGCTTTGTCAAAGATGAGTTGGCCATACGTTTGTGGGTCTAGTTCTGGGGTTTCTATTCTATTCCATTGGTCTATGTGTCTGTTTTTGTGCCAATACCATGCTGTCTTGATGCTGACAGCTTTGTAGTAGAGGCTAAAGTCTGGGATTGTGATGCCTCCTGCTTTGGTCTTCTTCTTCAAAATTACTTTGGCTATTCGGGGCCTTTTGTGGTTCCATATGAATTTTAGGATTGCTTGTTCTAGTTTCGAGAAGAATGCTGGTGCAATTTTGATTGGGATTGCATTGAATGTGTAGATAGCTTTGGGTAGTATTGACATTTAGACAATATTTATTCTTCCAATCCATGAGCAGGGAATGTCTTTCCATTTCTTTAAATCTTCTTCAATTACCTTCATAAGCTTTCTATAGTTTTCAGCATACAGATCCTTTACATCTTTGGTTAGATTTATTCCTAGGTATTTTATGCTTCTTGGTGCAATTTTAACATTTTTTAAAGAATACAATACTCATGCCCAAAGAATGTGAAATTCACAAGAGCGAGTATCCAATAAAAAATTACTAAGGAACAAGACAATGATGTCCACTCTTGCCACTTTTATTCAACATAGTATTGGAAGTTCTAGCCAGAGCAATTAGGCAGAAAAAGTAATAAAGGGCATCCAACTTGGAAAGGAGAAAATAAAACTCACTGTTTGCATATGTGATATTATATGTAAAAAACCCCAAAGACTTTACCAAAAACTGTTAGAACTAATAAATTCAGCAAAGTTGCAGAATACAAAATCGGAATACAAAAGCCTGTCGCATTTCTATACACTGATAGTGAATTATCAGAAAGAGAATTTAAGAAAGAAATTCCATTTATAATTGCAGTGATAAGAATGAAATACCTGGGAATAAATTTAATCAGGGAGGTAAAAGACCTGTATACTGAAAACTATAAGACATTGATGAAAGTAATTGAAGACACAAATAAATGGGAAGATAATCTGTGCTAATGAATTGGAAGAATTAATATTGTTAAAATGTTCATACTATCCAGAGCAATCTACAAATTCAATGCAATCCCTATAAAAATTCCAATGGCATTTTTCACAGAAATACAAGAAATAATCCTAAAATTTGTTTGGAACTGCAGAAGACTCCAGATAGACAAAACAATCTCAAGAAACAAGAACAAAGCTGGAGGCATAATACTTCCTGATTTCAAATTATATTACAAAGCTATAGTAATGAAAACGGTACAGTATTGGCATAAAAACAGGCACATGGATCAGTGGAACAGAATAGAGAGCCCAGAAATAAATCCACCCACAAATGGTTAATTAGTTCATGACAAAGGAGCCAAGAACATGGAAAAGGCAGTCTCTTCAATAAGTAGTGTTGGGGAAACTGGACAACCACATGTAAAAGACTAAACTGGACCACTACATTACAGCATATAAAAAATTAACTCAAATGGATTAAAAACTTGAAAATAAGCCCCAAAACCATAAAACTCTTAGAAGAAAACAGGCAGTAAGCTACTTGACATTGGTTCTGCTTATGATTTTTTTGGACTTGTTACTACAAGCAAAGGCAACGAAAGCAAAAATGAACAAGTAGGACTACATCAAACTAAAAAGCTTATGGAAACAAACAAAATAAAAAGGCAGCTTAACAAATGGGAGAAAATGTTTGCAAATCGCATATCTGATAAAGGGTTGATATCCGAAATATGTAAGGAACTCCTATAACTCAATAGCAAAAAAAAAAAAAGTCAATCTGATTAAAAAATGGGCAAAGGATCTGAATAGATATTTTTCCAAAGAAGACATACAGATAGATGGCAAACCTGTACATGAAAAGGTGCTCATCATCCCTCATCATTCATCATCAGGAGATGAAAATCAAAACCATGAGGTATCATCTTACACCTCTCAGAATGGTTAAGATCAAAACACAAGAAATAACATGTTGACAAGGATGTGGAGAAAAGGGAATACTTGTGCACTGTTGGTGTGAATATAAATTGGTACAGCCATTATGGAGTAGCCACAAAAAATTCAAAATAAAACTACCACATGATCCAGAACTTCCATTTTGGGGTATTTATCTGAAGAAAGCAACAACACTAATCTGAAAAGATATCTCCATTATATATATAATGCAATATTACTCAGCCATAAGAAAAGGAATTCTTGCCATTCACAACAACATGGATGGACCTTAAGGACATTACACTAAGTAAAGTAAGTCAGACAGAGAAAAACAAATACCGTATAATCTCACCTATATGTGAAATTAAAAAAAAAAAAAACTCATAGATGCAGAGAACAGATTGTGTTTGCCAGAGTTGGAGGTGAGTGAAATGAGTGAAAGTGGTCAAGAGATACAGACTTCTCATTATAAAATAAATAAGCCCTGGGGATGGGCCGTACAGTATGGTGACTATAGCTACTTGTACTGTATTGTGTATTTGAAAGTTGCTAAGAGAATGATCTTAGAAGTTCTCATCACATGAAAAATACTGTAACTATGTATGGTAACAGATGCTAACTAGACTTATCATGATGATCATTTCACAATATATATAAAATACTGAAGCATTTTTACATGCCCGAAACTAATATAATGTTATATGTCGATTATATCTCAATAAAAACAGTTTGACACCTCTTTAATTCCTTTAAACTGAACAAAATATGCTTAGAAAAATGATACTAAAAGTGTGAATTTCTCACAAGGGCTTAAAAGACTTAAGTGCCCACAAGCAAATTGTGCGATAGGATGAGACTGAAAAAACCTTGAAATATTGCAGACTTAAGATGCATGAGTAGAAAAGAACTTGAGTGTGGCTGTTGACACATTAGTGGTGACAGGAATTAAACAGTTAAAAAGCTTACAGGGGCACCTGGCTGGCTCAATCGGTAGAACATGCGACTCTTGATCTCAAGGTCGTGAGTTTGACCCCCACGTTGGGTATAGAGATTACCAAAAAAAAATAAACTTTAAGAAATATGTTTTTAAAAAGCTTACCTTAAAAGGTACATCAAGAACCAACAATCTGGGGAGGGAATTAAATAAATAAAGACTAGTCTAAATAAAGTCTAGATCCCAAGTCTTCTCACAGAGGGTACTTGGGACAGTGATGTAGTAGCTAGTTTGGACATGTATGTTGTAGCAATTTTATAATATGGCCACAAATTCTTTGGCATTTGTTTTATCTGTGCTTGTGACTTCTTCAGTCAATAGAATACAACAGAAGTGATCCTGTGTTCTTTTTTATTTCTATTTTTTCATGTTTATTTATTTTTGAGAGAGAGAGAGACAGAGTGTGAGTGGGGGAGGAGCAGAGAGAGACAGAGACACAATATGAAGCAAGATCCAGGCTCTGAGCTGTCAGCACAGAGCCTGATGTGGGGCTTGAACTTACAAGTGGTGAGATCATGACCTGAGCCGAAGTCGGGCACTTAACCGACTGAGCCACCCAGGCACCCCAACACTGTGTTCTTTGATCGCTGGAGCAGTCATTCTTGGAGCTCTGAGTGGACGTTTAAGAAGTCCATATTTCCCAAGGCTGTCATTTGGCAAGGAAGCCTAAGTCACATGGAGAGGCGACATGTGTTTGTTGTGGTTGACAATACCTTCTAAGCATATATTTCAGCCATTTCAGCCCAAGCACTAAAGTTGTGAGTGAAGAAGCCATCTCAGATGTGAATCCCCTAGCTCAGCTGTTTGTCAGCACCCAGCCATTTGAGTCACCCCCAACCGAGGGCCCAGACATCATGGAACAGAGAAGAGCCATCCCCACTCTGCCCTTTCTGAATTTCTGACCTGCATAATCTATGAGTTTAGGAAAAAATTTTGTTTTACAGGGGTGCCTGGCTGGCTCAGTCAGTAGAGCATGTGACTCTTGATCTTGGGGTCATGAGTTCAAGCCCCACATTGGGCATAGAGCTTACTTAAAATTTTTTTGTTTGTTTTACATCACCAAATTTTGGGGTGAGTTATTAGGCAACAGACATTATAGGTTAAACTGTGTTCCCCCCAAATTTATATGTTGAAACTTCTATGCCTCAAAATGTAACTATTTCAATATGGGGCTTTTGGAGGTAATTGAATTAAAACAAGGGCCCTAATCTAATCCAATTGGTGTCCTTATAAATAAGAGGAGATTAAGACAGAGAGAGAGAGACATCACGGATTTTCCGGTACAGAGGAAAGACCATGTGAGGACGCAGCGAGAAAGAGGTCATCAATAAGCAAAGAAGAGATACCTCAAAAGAAATCAGACCTGCTGATACCCTGTTCTTGGACTTCTGGCCTGCAGAATTATGAGAGAATAAATTTCTATTGATTAGGTCACCCAGTCTGTGATACTTTATTTTACAATGTCTGGCAAACTCAAGAAAAATCTTTTTCCCCCCAATTCCCACCTGACTCTGCCAAATCTCCAGATCTCTCCCCTACTTTTTTTGTGTTCAGTAAACCTTATTTTTAACTTAAAGTCCACACCTGGACTCCTGATCAAACCTGAGGGAAGGGCATCCTCTCAGCAGAAATTGAATCTGGGATTTGGGGAGAATTTGGGGATCTCTCCAATGTGGGCCCAGAGAGCAGAAAGGGCCTGTCTGTAAAGGCAAGCTGAGAACAGACACCCAGAAATGAGCAGATGAAAGAGGGGAAATTCTTAAATGTTTTCTTTTTCATGTCTAATAGAACTTTCTTGAGACCCAGGTATATTCCATATATTCTGAGAGATGGCCTAGTATTCTTATCGTAGACTCCCCATTTTGATTAAGTTAGCTCAGTTGGTTTCTATAACTTGCAGCCAGAGTCCTAAATAACCCAAGTGTCAAGCTGGGTTCACCAACAGTAGATATTTGTGGGATGGAGGCCTAGACAGAAGAATGTGATGGAACTCCTGACCCCAGCTTGCACTCCTGGCATGCCCAGAAATAACTGGAGAGACATTTGGTGAGATCAAAAGGTCTTACATGAGCAAGGGGACAAGATGAATCAAGGAAATTTGAGTTATTACTGTAAATGTGATCTCATTTGTACTCATAGCCTTGAGTAGAAATTTGAGTCACAGAGAAATAAATCAAAAAGAATGATAGAAACCTGTGACAATAGTGCCAGGCAGGCCAAAACCTAGAATGAACTGGGGTTTTAAAAAGTGCTAAAGAAAAAAAATCATTTCATAAAGAAACATAAGAAAAATTGAATCTGCTGTCAGTGTGCTGTGAAATGGTTGGCCAGGATGAAAAAAATATAATAATAACAAAATGAAACAAAAACAGTCTTTCAGGAAGAAGCTGTATGGGCCAAAAAGAAAGCTTGGGGGAGGTCTGTGACCCAGCTGCTAGTAAGAGAGGAAAAGGAGGCATCCCATGCTTGTTCTTTGCGTATCAATCCCGACCTAAGCCTGATCCCTAAGCAAGCCCAGAACCCACAGTGCATGTGAGGAAGAGGAGAAGAAATTTTGGAAACCTGTATTCCTAGGGAGAACTATGTAGTCAATACACCAGTGAGAAACTCAGTCATAGCCAATGACCCCGAAGCTTCTTGTCTTTTTGCAATGGCACATCCATCCTGATAGAGAAGCAAGTGGATCCTGATAGGCACATGAACCCTGATAGCAACCTATATCCTAGTAGCAACAACACATATGGTAAATTGAAATATTGTTCCTGAATATTATACTTCCCTATAGCACTGATGTCAGGTCAGTTCATGAGATTTCCTCTGGCCAATGAAATGTAAGCAGAAGTGGCATGTGTCATTTCCAGGCGGTCACTTGTAGACCCAGTGTGTGGTTTGCCGTTTCTCCTTTTTCTCAGCGATGAGACTGGCAATGTTCCAGATAGAGGCTGTTCTATCAGCCAGTGTCCCGGGTTAAAGCAATATGAGCAAAGCTGTACTGACTTGTAATGAGCATGAAGCACAATGAGAAATAAATCTTTGCAGTTAGCCATTGTGATTTGGGAGACCGTTTGTTACGACAGCATAACCCGGCTTCTCTTTACTCTTAAAACCTGCAAGATCCAGGGCATTGGGGTAAGAATAGAGCATTTCTGGTCACCAGGGACAATCTGCAGGCTCCAGAGGATGGCAGTGAAAGAGTATTAGAGGAAGAACCAGAGCAATCTGCCAGGAACTCAGGGCTAAGATAAATGTGAGAATTGTCTGGAGGAAGCAGGACATAAGAAATCCCCTGGAATACAAAGTGTATTATTAATTTTTACTTCAACTGAAAATACAATAGGCTGATGATACCTGATAAAACAGAGGTTATATTAATGAAAAGGGTTTGAGGGGATTTTGAGTTTTTGTTTTGTTTTTCAGCGAGGTTCTGAGCCAAAAGGTAAAGCAAGGATGAAACTGACTTGAGGAATATCAAATGCGCACATACTCCCTGGAACGGCCACTGATTTGGGGTATAGTGTTTTGAATACAGAATCAAGATACAGTGGTCTACTGTTGCCCTAGACCACAACCCCCTTTTCACATACTGTTTCTGTCTCTATTCTAAAAGCCAGTTCTAACCCCCTATGTACATAAATTCTCCGAATACTTGCTCTGTTTTATGCAGCAATCTTTCTGGGGACAGAAAATATGTCCTGAACTTCTGTCTGAGGGCAAGGACCCTGTTTGTCCAGGCACAAAATTCCCTTCCTGCAATCTGCCTATCTCCTGGATTGAGAGCGCCCCACAGCAGACTCCATTCCAGGTTCACTGTTCACCTTTGAAGACATCAGTACCATCTTGGAATCTTCACCCTCCCATCCCTGGCGGCCCATTGCCTGCAGTAAAACAGGGATTGTTAGGAACCCTGGGTCATCTTTCTTTGCTGGCCATCCTGAGTCTCTGCATTTGTATCAACACTTTGTCAGACTCTGCCCCATTCTGGTCCTGCCTGAGTGACTAACTCCTGTGCTCAGCTGTGCTCAGCTCTTCTCCTCTGCTACAAAGCTATGTTCATCATATGTGGGCATGTCACAAATCAGGGTGACAACTATATGAATGAAACAGAGACTCAACTTTCAAAATGATCTCAACTGATTTTCATGAGTGATCCAGACCAACAGAAAAGAACCCACCAAGAAGATTTTATTAGTATGGTCAAAAAAGGAATTTTAAGGCGCCCCTGGGTGGCTCAGTCAGTTGAGCGTATGACTTCAGCTCAGTTCATGATCTCACGGTTCATGAGTTCGAGCCCCGCGTCAGGCTCTAGGCTGACAGCTCAGAGCCTAGAGCCAGCTTTGGATTCTGGGTCTCCCTCTCACTCTGCCCCTCCCCCAGTCTCACTCTGTCTCTCTCTCTCTCTCTCTCAAAAATAAGTAAACACTAAAAATGTTAAAAAAAAAAAAAAAACAGAATTATAAGAGTCCAAGGTAGGGACGACCCGGCATGACAGGTATTCATAAAAAACAGGCCTAAGGTATGCTGTTTTTGACCACAGGAACCAACTGTTTATTGTAGCTACTAAAAAAGCTATGAAAGAAAAGGAGATATTAATCTTCTAAATTATTTTTTCCTGTCTACATCTGAAGAAGGTTTTGGACTCTGATTTGTCAGATTGAGGTTGGTCAGGATGGCTGGATTAAAATTTTAACTTGAGCAATGTCATGAAATTCGTACAAATTTGAAGGGACAATTCTAGATTAAAAGAGACTGGAGAATCATGTAAACCAAATGCAATGTGAGCTCCTTTATTTGATCCTAGATTTAAAAAAACAAACAAACTAAAAAGACATTATTTGAATAATGGGGGAATTTTATATGGTCCGTATATACCATATTATTAAATGTATTAAATTGCTGTTAATCTTAAAAAAATTTTTTTTTAATTTATTTATTTTGAGAGAGAGCAGACAAGGGGCAGAGACAGAGAGGGAGAGAGAGAATTCCAGGCAGGCTCCGTGCTGTCAGTGCAGAGCCTGATGCAGGGCTTGTACTCATCAACTGTGAGATTATGACCTGAGCTGAAACCAAGAGTTGGACACTTAACTGACTGAGCCACCCAGGTGCTCCAAATTGCTGTTAATCTTAAGTGAGATAATGATGATGTGGTTTTGAAGACAAAGTTCTTGTTATTAGGAGATACACGTTGTCATGCTAAAATAGTTAAGCATGAAACAGCATGTTGTTGCCAACTTTCTTTCAAATGGCTCAGAAAAATAAGAGTTATACATATATGTAAAATCTAGGTGAAGGATATATAAGTACAACTGTATTAATCTTTCCAGTTTTCTATAGGTGTGAGAATTTTAAAGGGGAAATTTTATCTTGAGAAACCACTGAGAGGAGAGTAATTTGGGCTTAAGTGAAGAATGGAAGAAAAGCCAAGATGGCTATGTTCAATTATAGAGGCATTACCTCCGAGGAAAGGTGTGGGGCTTATTTAGAATGTCTCCATAAAGGAGAGGTAGGATTTAGGCATGGGAGAGACCAGAAAGTAGATTTTGGCTTAACATAAAGAAAATCTTGTAGGAAGACTCTTATGCCTTGGCTACAGCCAACTCTAGTAGCAGAGAGAAGACAAATTTAAAAGTGACAATGTAGGGGCGCCTGGGTGGCGCAGTCGGTTAAGCGTCCGACTTCAGCCAGGTCACGATCTCGCGGTCCGGGAGTTCGAGCCCCGCGTCGGGCTCTGGGCTGATGGCTCAGAGCCTGGAGCCTGCTTCTGATTCTGTGTCTCCCTCTCTCTCTGCCCCTCCCCCGTTCATGCTCTGTCTCACTCTGTCCCAAAAATAAACGTTGAAAAAAAAAAATTTAAAAAAAAAAAAATAAATAAAAGTGACAATGTCACTTAATATGATCTTTGGAGTTTTACTACCGCAGAATGACCAGCAAAATCTTTTAATCCAGGGCAAGGGAATGTCCCCACAGAGTAAAAGTTAAGAAAACAGTTAAGATTTTTTTAAATTATTGAAGAAAGCTTGTTCAAAATACTGAAAGCAACCTATCTAACTATACATGTGCTATAGATGTACTAGATCATACAAACAGTGGTGTAAGAGATGATTCCACTTGTATGTCTAGATTATCCCCTTTTAATTTTCTTTTAACTCTTCTCAGTAGTCAAGATGAAAGGCTTAGTCTTATGGTCTTATATTTCCTACACCTCCCCAGAACTTCTAGCAAGCTACAATACTTAATCAGGGACCAAATAAAAAAAATAATGTATATTTATTTTAATGGTTGCCTTCTTTTGAAAGTAACCTTCCTGGAGTTCCATTTGTTTTAGTTACCTATTTTTTCCACTGTAAGTAAATATATTAGAGTCTGAAAATTTTAATCAATTAAAAAATCATACCAAGGGATATACCAACATGGCAAAAAAAATGTACAGGAGGTATTTAAGTATTTGCAGTTTAGGTAAGTCCTGAAAGAGGTTCTTTTTCTCCCCTGTGTAATTGGAATACTAGAGGCCATTCCCTGGCAAACAAGACTCCTCTCTAAAGAGAACTGTCTCCTTTGATGATGAATCTCTGAAGTTCTCCAGGGTTGATGTGGACAGATGCCATCTCTTCATGTGGAATAAAGCTACAAAAGTGGTTTGTCTTCATGGTTCTTTATTCACTCTCTTGAATCTTCTGCAACTTCTCTTGAATTCCCGTTCTTTGCATGCTGGTCTCCAGCCCTTCAGTTGCTTTCTCTTTGATGACTTTTAAACTCTGAAGATTTAGGGGCACCTGAGTGGTTCAGTCAGTTAAACATCTAACTCTTGATCTCAGCTCAGGTCAGGACCCTGTGGTTCAGGAATTTGAGCCCCGCTTGGAATTCTCTCTCTCCCTCTCTCTCTGTCCTTCCCCTGCTTGCACTCTCTATCAATATAAATAAGTAAACATTAAATTTTTTTTTTAATTTAGAAAAAGTCTTTGAAGGTTTAGCAAATATTCTAAGAAATGAGAAGTTTCAAAAATTTCCTTGATTGTGACTCTATGCAGTATTTCCAATGCCTTGAGCAATGGTTGAGAGACATCCCATAGGATGATAGCACTTATATCAGATTCAGCAGACTTTACAACCTTTTCCTTAGCATTGAACATCATTTGCCCTGTTGAAACATATGGATGGAAGACAGACATCTTACTTTCTTTGGCCTCCTTCATTTTATACTGTAGGCAAGAGCTTTTTCTCCTAGTGTTAGTAACTCGATGTAACATATTTTCTTCCTTTTTCTCTGAGAGGTTAAAGACCACAATATTATAAATCATTGTACCAATGGGAATCAAAACAAGCCTAAGTAAACCACTGAACCATCCTGCTTGAGAATACAGTTCTCTCTCTCTTTTTTTAATGTTTTTATTTATTTATTTTGAGAGAGAGAAAGAACACCTGTTCAGGGAAGTGACAGGTAGAGAGGGAGAGAGAGAATCCCAAGCAGGCTCTATATTGTCAGTGCAGAGCCCAGTTCAAAGTTTGATCTCAGAAACCGTGGGACATGACCTGAGCTGAAATCAAGAGTTGGATGCTTAACCGACTGAGCTACCCAGGTGCCCCAGGAATACAGTTCTCTTGATCACAGTAGAATCAAATAGTCTACTCTATGCCAAAAAAATCCCTCCCCATTTCTTGCTTGCTGCCACTGATTGACCATTCAAGTAATAGGGGTGATTGATTATTAATTTCTCTTGAGCATCACAATGTAGCATATCTGTGGATTTTTTTTTGAAATCAGAAACTGTTTATAAGTAGAAAAATAATAGTCAAGTTAATTAATTTAAAAATTATATATTGAGCATTTGTATATCTGAAAATGAAAGTATTATCAAACAAGGAAAATGCTTGCCTTGTGAAGCAGTTTTCCTCTTCTAAGATCCTTACAGATGGTCACTAGATGATCACATGTTAGAGTTACATTTGTGAAGTGGGATGGTGTAACCATTATTGTCTCATGAATTTAATATTATATAAAATTTCTGTGGCATAAAATGACAATTTAAATGGTATGTGTGCTCTCCAGTGTCAGACAGCCCAGTCAGAGGAAAAATCAGAAGATAATAGTTCTGGCAAAATTTAAATCAGACAATATGTGTTCTGGATTTTATCAGGTTGTATTAGTAAAAGCAAATTATTAAAATATTTTTTTGGTGAAACCTATTTCTCATACTGATTTCCTCTGAATCCTTCCTGTAAAGCTAGTGATGCCTCATAAGAATATACAGGATGGTTAGGTGAGTAAAATTTACTAAGTACCAAGAACACTCCAAAAAATTAACATCCTCAGGCATGTCAAATTCAAACTTTAATGTGTACTAATGATTCAGTTTTTACCTACAGGTGTTAAATGAAATTTTATTTTCATTTTAAACACAATATAAAAAGTTCAGAGGAGAAACCAAGACACTAGAAGGAGGAGGGACATAAAAATTTCCCCTTGATAATTGGTTTCACTGTTTTGTATCAAAGATTTGCAGTGAATTTGCCTGGAGAATTAAATCACTAGGAAATTCTAACCCAAATGAGTGAAGAAAATAGTTTACTGTAAGAGTGAAAAAAAATTTTTTTTACGTCTTATTTTGTTCTATACTGTTTTCAAACCCAGTTTTCCAGAGCTGTGGTTTCAAGGACAACCCAAATCTGACGTTGCTGTCTCCTGATCTACTTCTGGAAGCTCATCTGCCTGCAGCCTATCCCTCGTCTGGCTGTTGTCTCATTATCACACACACGCTCAGCATAACCACTTATGTGTTCCATGTATACTTCTCCCTGCCCTGAGGTTGCATTTCCTCTCCCTTCCACTTATTCCCATTTAAAATTTTTTTTACTGTTTATTTTTTATTTTCAAGAGAGAGACAGAATGCGAGTGGGGGAGGACAAGAGAGAGAGGGAGACACACAATCTAAAGCAGGCTCCACTCTCTGAGCTGTCAGCATAGAGCCAGATGTGGGGCTTGAACCCATGAACCCTGAGATCATGACCTGAGCTGAAGTTGGACGTTCAGCTGTCTGAGCCACCTAGGTCCACCCGTAACTTATTCCCATTTCAAAGGAAGGAGTTGTATGGCTCCTCTAATACAATTCTCTCATTTTTAAGTTGTAGCTCCCTGGCAGAACCATTTGAGATTTGCCCAATCAAAAAAGTTCAAGCTGGGGCTACCGGGTGGCTCAGTCCATTGAGTATCCAGATTCGGCTCAGGTCATGATCTCAGGGTTCATGAGTTCAAGTCCCACATCAGGCTCTGTGCTGACAGCTCAGAGCCTGGAGCCTGCTTTGAATTCTGTGTCTCCCTTTCTCTCTGCCCCTCCCCTGCTCACACTGTCTCTCAAAATAAATAAACATTAAAAAATAATAAAAAAATTTAAAAGTCTAAGCCACATCACCTCCATGAGGTTTGTTCCCCAAAGCACTCATTTATCTTTCTCTCACATGAATTCCTTCAAAAGCAACATTTCTCTGCATCTGTGTCAGCCTTTTGATATTGTCAGCCTTTTGATTTCAGCCTTTCTAGTGGGTGTGCAATGGTATCTTATGGTTTTATTTGTATTTCTGAAGTGACTAGTAATATTGAACATCTTTTCATGTGCTTATTTTCAAGTCATTTATCTTATTTGGTGAAATGTCTGTTAAAATATTTTACCCGTTTTTAATTAGGCTGTTAGTCTTACTATTGAGTTATGAAGTTTTTTTCTTATATGTATTTTGGGTACAAGTCCTTTATCAGGTGTATGTTTTGCAAATGTTTTCTCCCAGTTTATGACTTTGTCAGTTCATAATGTTCTCAGTGTTGTATTTTGAAGAACAAACATTTTCAGTTTTGTAACTCCAGTTGGCCGACCTTTATTCTTTTGGTGTCATACCTAAGACGTTTTTGCCTAACCCAAGACTGCAAAGACTGTAATCTTTCTTTGCCTCTAGAAGATTTGTAGTTAATTCTTATATTTAGGTGTACAATCTGTCTTGAGTAAGTTTTTGTACATCGTATAAGGGAGAAGGCTAGGTTTATTTTTTTTGCATTTAGATTTACAGTTTTTCCAGCACCATTTCGTTTGTTCAAAAGATAATTCTTATCCTCTTGGATTACCCTGGAAACTTTATCAAAAATATATTGACCATATATGTATAACTTATTTCCAGACTCTATTCTGTTCCACTGATCTATATTTATTCTTATGCTAATATCACATTGTCTTAATCACTGAAGTTTTATAGTAAGTCTTAAATCAGGTAAGATAAGTCCTCTGACTTTGTCCTTTTTCAAAGAGATTTTGGCTGTTCTATTTTTATTTTTATGTAAATTTCAGGATCTTCTTGTCAATTTCTACAAAAGCCTGTGGGGATTTTGATAAGGATTGCATTAAATCAATAGGTTAACTTAGAAGGAATTGCCAACTAACAACATTAAGTCTTTCCCATCTATGAATATGAAATAATTTTCTATTTAAGCATTTAATTGCTTTCAACAATTCTGTATAGTTTTCACTGTGCAAGTCCTGCATTTCTTTTGTTAAATATATTCCTGAGTATTTTGATCTTTTGATAGTATTGTGAATGAAATCGTTTCCTCAATTTCACTTTTGGATTGTTCATTGTTAGCTTAGAGAAATAAAATTGATTTTTCTATATTGATCTTGTATACTCTGATCTTGCTAACCCAAACTGTTAGTTCTAGTTCTTTGTTTTTTTTTCTTTTTTCTTTTTTTGTATCTTAGGATTTTCTACATCCATGACTCTGTCATCACAAATATAGTTTTACTTCTTCCTTTTCAATGTTTATGCCTCTAGTATCTTTGTCTTACTGCATTGACAGAATCTCCAGTACAATCTTGAATAGAAGTGATGACAGTGGACATCCTAGTCTTATTCCTGATTTGGGGGGAGGGGACAGAATACAGTCTTTCACTACTACATGGGATGTTAATTGTAGGTTTTCAGAGATGCCCTTTATCAGGTTGAGGAAGTTTGTTGAGAATATTTTTTTAACTCATAAATAGCTATTGAATTTGCCCAAGTGATTTTGTTTGCATCTATTGAGATAGTAATCTGTTTTGTTTTGTTTTTTTTGTCCATCACTGTATTAATATAGTGCATTACATTAAATTGATTTTCAGTTGTTAAACTAACCTAGTATTTCTGGGTTAAACTCCGCTTGGTCATGATGTGTAATTGGTTTTATATGTGCTGAGACCTGTTTAATAATATTTTGTTAAGGATTTTCCTTCTATACTCCTGAGGGGTATTGGTCTGTAGTTTTCTTATACTGTGTTTGGATAACATAGGGGGAAGATGGCAGCATAGGAGGACGCTGGGCTCACCTCATCCTGCTGATCACTTAGATTCCACCCACACTTGCTTAAATAGCCCAGAAAACCGCCAGAAGACTAGCAGAATGGACTCTCCGGAGCCAAGCAAAGACAAGAGGCCCACGAAAGAGGGTAGGAAGGGCAGAGAGGCGGTGCGCACTTATACTGTTTGTACATGTATCACTTTTTCACCTGGAAACAATGCGATGTATATGCACCTTAAGGTCACAAATAGAGCAGTGAGTAATGTTCACTACATTCTGTACTCTCATGGAGTTTACAGTCCTGTTGGAAAAGTCAGAAATACTAAAAGAAAATAAATGCTATTTTAGATCTGCAAGTATAAATATGATTGTTTTAAAATAAATAAATAATTTTATATGATTATTTAAGGTAATGGAACCAAATGGAGGGAGGTAGGTGGACATTTAAAACATTTTAATTCCAGTATAATTAGCATACAGTATTATATTAATTTTAAGTGTACAATATAGTGATTCAGCAATTTTATACATAACTCAGTGCTTATCATGATAAGTATACTCTTGATCCCCTTCACCCATTTCACCATCCCCCCCCCCCTTCCTCCCCTCTGGTAATCACCAGTTTGTTCTCTATAGTTAAGAGCCTGTCTTTCTGTTTATCCTGTTTTTTACTTTTTTCATTTTCGTTTCTTAAATTCCACATTTGAGTGAAATCATATGGTATTTATCTTTCTCTGAGTTATTTCACTTAGCGTTATACCTTCTAGATCCATCCATGTTGTCACAAATGGCAAGATTTCATTCTTTTTTTTTTATGGCTGAATCATATCCCATTGTATACATATACCACATCTTCTAATTTATCTATTCATCTATTGATGGACACTTGGGTTATTTCCATAATTTGGCTATTGTAAAAATGCTTCAATAAACGTAGGGGTGCATATATATTTCTGAATTAGTGTTTTTGTTTTCTTTGCGTAAATACCCATTAGTGGAAGTACTGGATCATATAGTCATTCTATTTTTAATTCTTTGAGGAACCTTCATACTGTTTTCCACAGTGGCTGAAGCAGTTTGCATCGCCACCAACAGTGCACAAGGGTTCCTTTTTCTCCACATCCTCGCCAATACTTGTTATTTCTTATGTTGTTGATTCTAGCCATTCTGACAGGTATGAGGTGATATCTCACTGTGATTTTGATTTGCATTTCCCTAATTATGAGTGATGTTGAGCATCTTTTCCTGTGTCTGTTGGCCATCTGTTTGTCTTCTTTTAAAAAAAATATTTTTAATCTTTATTTATTTTTGAGAGACAGAGGATGAGCGGGAGAGGGGCAGAGAGAGAGACACAAACACAGAATCCGAAGCAGGCTCCAGGCTCCGAGCCATCAGCACAGAGCCTGACTTGGGGCTGGAACTCAGGAAATGTGACATCATGACCTGAGCCGAAGTCGGATGCTTAACCGACAGAGCCACCCAGGCGCCCCTCAGCTGTTTGTCTTCTTTGGAGAAATGTCTATTCATGTTTTCTTCCTATTTTTAAAATAAATCCAGTATAGTTAACATAGTATGTTATATTAGTTTCAGGTGTACAATATAGTGATTCAACAATTCTATACATTACTTGGTGTTCATCATAATAAGCACACTCTAAATCCCCTTCACCTATTCCACCCATCCTCCCACCCACCTCCCTTCTGGCAACAACCAGTTTGTTCTCTATAGTTAAGAGTCTGTTCTTTGGTTTGTCTTGTTTATCTTTGCTTACTTGTTGTTTCTTAAGTTCCACACATGATTGAGATCATATGGTATTTATCTTCTTCTATTTTTTAGTTGGGTTATTTGTTTTCTTGATGTTGAGTTGTATAAATTCTTTATATATTTTGGGTACTAATCCCTTATTAGAGATGTCATTTGCAAATATTTTCTCCCATTCAGTAGATTGTCTTTTAGTTTTGTTGATTATTTCCTTTGCTGTGCAGAAGATTTTATTTTGATGTAGTCCCAATAGTTTGTTTTTGTTTTTGTTTCCCTTGCCTCAGGAGATATATCTAGAAAGATGTTGCTGTGGCCTATGTCAGAGAAATTCCTGCCGGTGCTCTCTTCTAAGATTTTTATAGTTTCAGGTCTCACATTTAGGTCCTTGATCCATTTTGAGTTTATTTTTGTGTATGGTGTAGGAAAGTGGTCTAGTTTCATTCTTTTGCATGTAGGTGTCAAGTTTTTCCAACACCATTTGTTGAAAAGATGGTCTTTTTCCCATTGCGTATTTTTGCTTCCTTTGTCAAAGAGGAATTGACCATATAACTGTGGATTTTTTCTATGTGTTCTTTCCTGTTCTGTTGATCTATATGTCTGTTTTTATGCCAGTACCGTACTATTTTAGTTATTATAGCTTTGTAGTATATCTTGAAATCTGGGATTGTAATACCTCCAGTTTTGTTTTTCTTTTTCAAGATTGCTTTGGCTATTTGGGGTCTTTTGTGGTTCCATACAAATTTTAGGATTGTTTGTTCTAGTTCTGTGAAAACAGCTGTTGAGTATTTTGATAGGGATGCATTAAATCTGTAGATTTCTTTGAGCACTATGGATATTATAATAATATTTATTTTTCAAATCCATGAGCATGGAACATCCTTCCATTTGTTTGTGTCATCTTCACTTTCTTTCATCAGTGTTTTTTGGTTTTCCGAGTAGAGGTCTTTCACTGCCTTGGTTAAAGTTTATTCCTGGCAGGGGCGCCTGGGTGGCGCAGTCGGTTAAGCGTCCGACTTCAGCCAGGTCATGATCTCGCGGTCCGTGAGTTCGAGCCCCGCGTCGGGCTCTGGGCTGATGGCTCAGAGCCTGGAGCCTGTTTCCGATTCTGTGTCTCCCTCTCTCTCTCTGCCCCTCCCCCGTTCATGCTCTGTCTCTCTCTGTCCCAAAAATAAAAATAAAAACGTTGAAAAAAAAATTAAAAAAAAAAAAAAGTTTATTCCTGGCAATTTTATTGATTTTGGCACAATTGTAAATGAGATTATTTTCTTAATTTCTCTTTCTCCTGCTTCATTATTAGTGTATAGAAATGCACCAGATATCTGTGCATTGATTTTGTATCCTGTGACTTTACTGAATTCATTTATCAATTCTAGCAGTTTTTTGGTGGAATCTTTTGGATTTGTTATCTGCAAATAGTGAAAGTTTTATTTCTTCCTTACCAATTTACATACCTTTTATTTCTTTTTGTTGTCTGATTGCTGTAGCTAGGACTTCCAGTAGTATGTTGAATAAAAGTGGTGAGAGTGGACATCCTTGTTTTGTTCCAGATATTGGGGTAAAGCTCTCATTTTTTCCCCATTGAGTATGACAGTAGGTGTGGGTTTTTTATAAATGGCCTTTATTATTTCGAGGTGTGTTTTCTCTAAACCTACTTTGTTGAGGGTTTTTATCATGAGTGGACGTTGTTACCTTGTCAGGTGATTTTCTGCACTTGTTAAAATGATCATGTGGTTTTTCTTGTTGATGTGAAGTATCACATTGATTGATTTGTGAATTTTGAGCCACTCTTGCATCAATAGGGAGACATGCTTTAGCAGTTAGTATGGAAAACCTCTCCCAAAGGGTGATATTTAAGCTAAAACCTAAAATGTGAGCCAGCTGGAAAAGGGAGAGGAGATATAGGAGTATTTCAGACATAGGTAACAACAGGTACAAAGGAGCTGGGCAGGAAAAATTTGGATGAAATATGGAAACTGGACCATGTGAAGAAAATCAAAATACATGAGTGACTAATGGAAGGGTGATGTCTGAAACGTAAAATGCTTTACTCCATCTTCTAAAGGTACTGAATTTGGCACTGAGAAAAATGCAAGTATTAACTGAAAAAGCCAAAGAGTTGCTTGGATGGAAAAATAATTATTTCTTTTCTTTTAACTTTTTTTAATGTTTATTCATTTTTGAGAGAGAGAGACAGCCTGAGTGAGGGAGGGGCAGAGAAAGAGGGGGACGCAGAATCTGAAGCAGGCTCCAGGCTCTGAGCTGTCAGCCAGCGGCCCAATGTGGGGCTCAAACTCACGAACCGTGAGATCATGACCTGAGCTGAAGTCGGACACTTAACTGACAGCTACCCAGGTACCCTAAAAAATAATTATTTCTATTCCTGTCTTCTTGTCACTTTAGAGTTTACTAGAGGCTGAGTATGATGGTACTCTCACAAACCTTAAGATCTACCAGCTGAAGGTGACTTCAGGGATTTTCAAACATCTTTTATACCAAAATCCAAGTAAGAGAAGCCTGCTCACTGCATTTTGCCAGAAGTACTGGTAAAAATAGTTCAGTGTGGCTTTTAGTCTTAGATGGTCATAAGGATTTTTCTGGAGCTCAAAGAGTTACATACCCGTTCATCTGTCAACTGAAATAGAAATATTACTCAAGAGAGTGTTCACAGGCACATGTCTATATAAATGTGAATGTGACAAGTGAAAAATGGCTCAGTCCTACATACCCTAAGCATTCTGGGAAGCATGTGTACATTTTTAAATTGATTGCTTTTTTAATTCTTTGTGTATCATATTCATGGCTTTAAAAAATTTACTGATTTCCTTCATGAAGAGTTTAGCAAATGCAGAATTGAATCTTAATTTCTGAATGCCTTGATTGCTTCTAATTGCCTTTTGTTTCTGTATGCATCTCAGTTTAATACCACAGAAAGCTTTTGAATCATTAGCTCTGGAAACATAAGCCCACCACTTTATTGCACAATAAGTGAATCATAAGCATCCAGGCTAGCCAGCGAAGCTGACCTGGAAGTGTCTTTTTAGCTGAGAGATTTGTCTGTCTTCAGCCGCTTAAATCATTTGTCATCTTAGTGGAAATTTTCAGGATGCCCTCACAACTATAAATTTCCAGCCTGGTGTGGAAATGTATTGCCCCCCACATCTGAACATTCTAGATATGGAAGAAGCTTTAAGTTATACTCACTGTCTGAAACAGCAAGGGAATCTTAAAGTCCTCTTATTTCAAACCTCTCCTCCTTCTCCCTCAACCCATCAGGAGTAAAAGTATAATGCAAAGGTAACCTTAAAACAACATATAGTGAAGGTTATGATTAGCTCTTAGCTTAAGAATACAAACTTCAGAATTAGATCTGGATTCAAATCCAGACTCCCCACTTTTAGTTGTATTCCCTAGGGAAATAAAGTTATTTACTCTATCTGAGCCTCAGCATCTTCATCTAAAAAATTGAGGGAATAATCTCTATCTCAAATGGCTGTGATAGGAATCAAACAAGATAATATATATAAAACGCATAGCCTAGTTCTGAACACACAGTAAGAGCTCAGGCAACTTATCAATGGATTGTTATCCAATCCAGTTCATTTACAGATAAGGAAACTCCTCTATCTGTGAAATATCAAAGAGGCCACACATTTGTCCAACATCTCATGGAATGACTGGTGCAGAACAGTGGAGTTGAGATTTCCTAATGTTCACACCAAAGTTCATTCTGCTCAAAATGCTCAAGTGTTTTGGTTATTCTTCAAGTGATAAGCACAGAATTTTTCCCACCTGCTTTCTTATTTGTGTGATCACTTATAGTTTTGGTTCTAGCTTGCTATCCTGTGAACCTTAGGGTAAACAATATACTCTTCTGAAAAATATATGAAAACAGTGCAAAATGATTAGAAGGTGAAAAACCTACATGGAAAAAGAAAGATTTTTAAATAGTGCAACATAGTGCAAAATAATTAGAATACATACGCAAAAAATTGTAGGAGGATAATGGCCTTGTTTTGAATGATGATACTTTTTCACTTTCTAAATGAATTTTTCCAGAGAAAATGATTCTTGGTGCAAAGTCTAATACATAACCTTTATAGATGCACCTATGTTTTTGTTACAAAAAATCTGTTTTTAAGTAGTTTTTTGTTTTGTTTTGTTTTCCCTAAATGTCTCAGCTAAACAAGAATGAAGGTTTTGCAGAGGGAAAGGAAGAGAGAGAGACTTGGTGCTGTGTTTCCCCCGTGACAGGAGGGATTTTATCAAGAAATAGAAGATGGATACGGCATTGTCGTGTCCTGGGTACTGCAGTTCCCTCTGACAAAAGGACTTCCAATGAAGTCTAAAACTGAAGAGGGAAGTAAGTGATTCTTGCCGATAGCTGGACCAGTAAACGCTGTTGAGGAAGAACTTTCTCCTCTTGTGCTAGCTATTTCAGCATTATTTCAGCTTTGTTCTTTTGAGCCTCCAACCTCTTGACCTTGGTATCACCAATCAACCCCTTACCTGGAAGGGAGTAGCCCAGGACCTCTTGCAGCCTGTGGGCCCCGGTGAGGTTTATGGATACGTGACAGCAGTAATGGTACTGCTGTGGTTTTTGGATCATATTAAGTAAGATTCCTTTTATTCTTACTTACATAAGCAAAATGTGCTAACTGCATACAAATATGCAGTTATAAGAGTAAATAAAAAAGAAGTCCTCCTCACCCAAAGCAGTTGGCATCTTGCTTTTTTTACTTGATCATATGTCTTGGAACTCTCACGTAGTAAATATAAATTTACCTCCTTTTTTTTTCACTCATCGTATAGTATTCCGCAATACAAATGCACAAAATTCATTCAACCATTTGCTACTTGAGGGAAATTTCTGCCCTTTTCAATTGTTCCTTATTATAAATAAAGCTGCAATGACTGTATTTATTTATTTATTTATTTATTTATTTAATGTTTATTTTTTTTTTAATTTTTTTTAACGTTTATTTATTTTTGAGACAGAGAGAGACAGAGCATGAACGGGGGAGGGTCAGAGAGAGAGGGAGACACAGGATCTGAAACAGGCTCCAGGCTCTGAGCGGTCAGCACAGAGCCTGATGAGGGGCTCGAACTCACGGACCACAAGATCATGACCTGAGCCAAAGTCAGACGCTCAACCGACTGAGCCACCCAGGCGCCCCTTAAATGTTTATTTTTGAGAGAGAGAGAGAGCACACGCAAGTGGGGAAGGAGTAGAGAGAGAGGGAGAAACAGAATCCGAAGCAGGCTCCAGGCTCAGAGCTGTCAGCACAAAGCCCGATGTGGGGCTTGAACTCACGACCCATGAGATCATGACCTGAACTGAAACCAGACGCTCAGCTGACTGAGCAACCCAGGCTCCCCCTGCATTTATTTATTTTTGAACGTGAATGAATAGTTCAGAAAAACAGATTTTTAGAAATAGAATTCCAAGGATGTACTTACTTTAAATTTTAATAGATATTTCTAATTTGCCATCCAAAAATTTTATATCAATGTACATTATTACAGCCTCTACAGAAACTGCCCATTTCCACCTGATAATACTGGTGTCAGACCCTGATTGGTTATAAAGTGTGCCTCGTGGTTTATTTTGCATTTCCTTTATTACTCTGGGCATTAAACAACTTTAGATTTTATCATTCTTTTTGTGTATGTGAATTGTCTCTCTATTTCTTTTATCCAGTTTTGTATTTTATATATTTGCAATAAGTTTAGGAGATTTTAATGGCTTTTGTATACTATATTTTGTTTTATATATTTTGCAGAGACTTTCAGTGGGACCTTTTATTTTGTTTGTGTTTTTGTTTTTGTGGGTTTTTTGTTATACAGATCTTTCAGTTTGTTCACAGTAAGACTTTTTTATTAATGGCTCCTGGAATTTTTGTCTTTCTTAGGAAAGGCTTTATCACTGCCTCTTCCAACATTATAAAACTTGATATATTATGTAGTTCCTTTCTGATTTGTTTTTTTTTTAATTAGTGTTTAGAATTTAATCCATTTTGGTTTTGTGTTTATGATATGATGCTGGTATCTAAATTAAATATTTTTCAGGATTTCCAACACTCTCAATATAATTTTTGAATAGTGTATCCTTCTTGCTCTGATTTGAAATGCATGTTCCTTTGTTTTTGAATTGCCTTTTTCTGTTCAATTTTTCATGTCTTTATTCTGAACTGATACAACATTGTTTAACATAAACTTAGTATATTTTGATAACTGAAAAGTCCTCAGTGTTCTTTTTTTTCCTCAAATTTTATTGCTTGTTCTTGTGCATTTTCTCTTTTACATGAACTCTAAAATCAGCTTATCAAATTCAATAAATCTCCTGTTGGGATTTTTATTAGGATTGCATTGAATTTATGGATTAATTTGGGAAGTTGACATCTTTATAATATCAAGTCTTTCATCCAGAAACTGTAGCTTTCCATTTATTTGGGTCTTCTTTTATATCTTCTATAAAATTTTATAGTTGTCTTCACATGGACCTTGCATTGTTCTTGTTGGTTTATTCCTAGGGGATTGTTTTTAAAGCTTATGTTGCCACTGGGAATGAGTTCTTTAGATTTTGATTTTCTATGAAGAAAAGGATACGAAAATGAAAAGAAAGCAGGAGCTGAAAGAATAGGAGAGAGAAGAGAAGGAGAAATCAGAAAGGTAAGATGAGATGATGCACAAGGAAGACAGGAGAAAATTTGATTATTTTTAAGTACCTATTATGTGACATGTGGCTATGATGGAGACGTTCGTTCAGAAGCACCATCTCACATACTCTTCCCACCAGGTGACTCATCTGAGAAAACTAAAGCTTAAAAAGGTCAGCAAGGAAGCCTGGAACAGGAAATGGAAAGAGAACAGGTTTAGAGTGAGATCTGGGAACCGATCCCAGATTCCAGTCTCACCAGCTGTGTGATTTTGCTCCAGTTACCTAATTACATTTCTCATTTGGAAAACGGGGATAATATCTGCTCAGGTGATTGTGAGGATTAATTGGAATAATGTATCTGAAGTGTCTGCTCATTAGATGCTGCTCTCAGTAAGTGCCAGTTCCCACCCATGAACCCACGTCTTCCTGCCCCCAGCCTCCCTCTCTGCCCCAAAGTCTGCTCAAGATAGCAAGGAGACTTCAGGTTAATATGCAACATGAGTTTTACTCCCTGGGTGCATAGCACCCAGGAACACATACCTAACATTCTTAAGAAACATTGTAGGAGAAATAGTCATTAGAAACAGTGATCTGAGTCTGAAAAAAAATCACATAAGCCAAAAAAATAAATAAATAAAAACCCACCCATTTTTACAAAAGGAGGCATTGTTGAAATGTGAATCCGTATTCAAGTCCATTCTCACTGAAGTGAGAAACACCCTCTCTTTCTACCCAAACAATAGTTCCTTGTCTTGAGAGAATGCTGTCTACATAGCCCTGGAAAGCATCAAATCCCCATGGCGATGGCAAGATGGCAATGGTTTCTCCTGGGGACACTGGAAACAGTGTCTGGAGGAAGCATGGCACCTGACCCAGGGCTTTGGCTATTGAAAAGAGACTCATTCCCAGCCTGAACAGCAGGAAAAACAGAATTGACCCCCATCGTCCTGGCTGTTTTATATTTGCTATAGGGCTCTGATCCTCTGGAGAAGTTGTCCTTATGAAATGTGAATATGAAGTCAAGAGAGATAAGACGTACCAAAATGTTCTCTTCTAGGCAGCATGTACATTTGTTCCCAGCACATTGCTTTTACTCATCAAGAAAATGTGTGACCTGGCCTGGATTGAAATCCTCTGCCCTGAGCCTTATTTCCTTCATCTGAAAAATGGGGTTAATAACAAGGATCTCAAAGGATTGCTGTGAGGATTAAATCACACAAATATAAGATTGTATCCTGTGAAAATCCAATGTATTCTTTCATCATATAGGAAACTGCATTCATAGCCTGTGAATATCTTCAGTGGTTCTCCATTTCTCTTTTCAAGGGGAAATTTGATTTCTGCAATAAAGCCAAATGTCGTATTGGCTAGTAAATAATGTGTGTAATTAAGCTGAGCTACTGTATTTTTCACTTTTTTTTATTTTTTTTTTAATTTTTTTTCAACGTTTATTTATTTTTGGGACAGAGAGAGACAGAGCATGAACGGGGGAGGGGCAGAGAGAGAGGGAGACACAGAATCGGAAACAGGCTCCAGGCTCTGAGCCATCAGCCCAGAGCCCGACGCGGGGCTCGAACTTGGACCGCGAGATCGTGACCTGGCTGAAGTCGGACGCTTAACCGACTGCACCACCCAGGCGCCCCTTCACTTTTTTTTAAAGGGGTGATCTCTCTTAAATTCTGAGACTAGTTTCCATATGTGACCTATAAATTGACCTCAGTCCATCAGTGCTATATTCAACTTGTATCCAGAAGCCAGTCACTTGTGACCACCTCCTATGCACCACCTGTTCAAATTGAAGCCATTGTCATCTTTCTTCAGGATTATTGCAAGTAGTGTCCTCCTAAATGGTTTCCCTTCTTCCCGACTATTGCCCTAAAAATATTTTCAGCAATGGCAGTATCATGACAAGAAATGTATCATTTATCCAGAGGAATGCTTTGGCCATCATTTAGTTATTCACTTAGTCAACAAATACTTATGGAGCCCCTACCATATGCCAGCATCATTCCAGACTCTGATGATACAACAGTGAATACAATACACACAGATCCCGGTCTCATAGAGCGTATATTCTTGGGTGCGATGACTATTAAACAAATAAACGAGTGCAGCATACTCTGTGCTGGAAGGTGACAGGCACTGTGCAGAAGAAATAATGTGGAGTAAGGGGGGAAAGGAGCCCAAGAAGTGGGGATGGGAAGTGGGGTTTTTAATTTTAAATATGGTGGCTGGAAAAACTCTTCTGATGAGCTGACATTTGAGCAGAGACTGGAAGGAAAGAGGGAGAGGGACACATGATTATGTGAGAGAATGGAGTAGGGAGGGTGTCCCAGGCAGAGGAAACAGTGGTCCAAAGGCCCTGCCTGGAGGCAAAGCAGAGAGACACAGTGAATAAAGGGAGAAGAGAGAGGTGGTTACACATATGGTGTGAGTGGGAATGGATCACAAGGGTGGCTGCAGGCCATCAGGAGGAGGCAGGCTCCTACTCAAAGGAGCTAGAAAAGCCACTGGAGGATTGTGAGTGGAGAGGGGACCATGATCTGATTTGCATTTTTTAAAGTTTATTTATTTATTTTTGAGAGAGAGTGAGCATACAAGTGGGGGAGAGGCAGAGAGAGAGGGAGCCGAAGCAGGCTCCAGGCTCTGAGCTTCAGCCCAGGGCCCAACACAGAACTCGAACCCATGAACCGCGAGATCATGACCTGAGCCAAATTCGGATGCTTAACTGCCCAAGCACCCACTGATTTGCATTTTTAAAGGATCATTCTGGCTAACCACTTCTGTAGAGCATCAGTTCTCAAACCTGAGTGTGCATCAGCCACCTCTGATGGCTTCTTAGCACACAGTTGCTGCGTCCATCCCGAGTTTCTGATTGAGTAGGTCTGGTGTGATGCAGGGGAATTTGCATTTCTAGCAAGTTCCTAGGTGATGCCAGTGCTGCTGGTCTGGCACCACACTGTGAGAACCACTGGCTGGTAAACAGAATAGTTTGTAAAAGGGGGGAATAGTTGAGGCAGGGGAACCAGCTGTGGGACTCTTTGCAATAATCCAGAAAAAAAAAAACAGATACTGATGGCTTCAGTTCAACCAGGTGGTGGCAGAAGAGTGGTGAGAAGAGATTAGATTCTGGATAGAATTTGAATATAAATCCAATGGGATTTGCTGAAACATTGAATGTGGAGCATGATGAAAGAAAGAAAGAAGGCCAAAGTTTAGATTAAGCAACTAGAGGAATGGAATTACCATTTCCTGAGACAGCAAAGATTTGGGTGGGGGTGGGATCTGATATCAGGAGTTTGGTTCAGGGAATGTTAGATTTGATATGCCTGTTAGGTATCCAAGTGGAGATGCCAGTCAAGTCTTTCTCTTAGAAAAGTGTAGAATTCAGGAGAGAATTCTGGGCTGGAGGTAGAAAGGCAGGAGCCAGCAGCATGTAGATGGCGTCATGAAGGCTGGCTGAGATCATCAGCAGAGAGAACGAAGGTAAAGAAGAGGTTCAACGCTTGACGCTGTGGCAGTCAGTCCAATGGTTAGAAGTCAGGGCGATGAGAGGGAGCAGAGATGAGACTGAAAAGTGAGCAGGGAGGTGAGAGGAAAACCTGGAGGGTGTGGTGGCCTGGATGTCAAGGGAAGTAAGTATGTCAGCAAGTTCAGGTGCATTTGCTAGGAAGCCATCTTGTCATAACAGTGACCACCAGGCATCCTCTGTGAAGGAGGAGATACTGGCTGCCATGGAATATGCCAAATTTGGAAATGGTTCCTTATGGATAAATTATTCCCACAGGAAAAGGTAGTTACCGTGATTGAAATTACACACACACACACACACACACACACACACACACACACACACCCTTTTGAGATGATTTTGCTGCTGCAATCGAAAAACACACCATTGACACAATTTAATTGTTGACATAGACTAGAATCTTTTCTTTCATCTTTAAGCAGGCTGTCTAGCTACCTTTTGTCTTTGAAGCGAATTGTCCAGTTGCGAGAGCGGGAGTTGTAGGTGTGATTCAGATTGCTGGGAATTTGTGTGAGTAAATTGGATAAATGTTTCAGGAAGTATGGAGGTTTTTCTTGCCCCCGTCCCTTTATTTTCTGGTACTTAGTCTTAGAAGTCTCTGGTTTTTCTGATACAGCTGCCTAAGGTACTTACTACAGGAAGCTGTTGCTTGCTTCTCTGTGAGGATTACAGAGAAGTTCTGGCAATTCAGGACGCCGTGAAAAGAGCCATTTGCTGCATCCCTTATCAAGGTACAGCTGATGGCAAGCCAGCCTCACTCAGTAACATGTTTAGTGAAAATTCATTCCACAGACTTCTTATGTTGCTTCTTTTTGTGAGTTGCAATTCATCTTTAAACCCGTTTGGTAGGGTTGCCTGGGTGGCTTGGTCAGTTAAGTGTCCAACTCTTGATTTTGGCTCAGGTCACAATCTCATGGTTCATGAGTTTGAGCCCTGCATCAGGCTCTGCACTGACAGGGTAGAGCCTGCTTGGGATTCTCTCTCTCCCTCTCTCCACCCTTTCCCCACTCATGCTCACTCTCTCAAAATAAATATAAATAAACTTAAAAAATAAACCTGTATAGTATATTAAAAAATGTACCCCACAGACCGTATATTACTTCTCATGGTAGGGAAGAATACAACTTGTAGCTCAGCATTACAGTCCCTAAATAAATTGGGTAAAGAAGACAGTGCCCAGCTCTGTGTGTGGTACAAGTGGTGGAGAGGTGAGTGATAGACACAGCCCACTGCCATGTGTCACCTCTTTAAAGGGGGCTGTGGCTGCTGGTATTCAGCAATCCTCTCCATAGAAGATGCCCAAACAGACTGTATGGAGCTTCTGTATGTTTCTCTGTAAGGAGAAAAGAATTGTTTCTTATTCAGGTTTACTTGTCAAATGGAGTATTGAATACTTAGGACTACGTATGTAACCTCTTCATGTCTCATTCACTCAAGAGATATTTCTGTTAAATCTCAGGCACTGACCTATGTGTTTGTGACCTATATGTAAACAAAACAGTCCCAAATCCCTGCCTTCTTGGAGCTTACATTCTAGTGTGTGGGGCGGGGGGGGGGGGATAACTATAAGCATAATAAAGAGTTAAATTATGTAATACGTTGCCAAGCCATAACGCTATGGAATAAATGGAGCATGATAAGAGGTTTGGGCATGCAGGGAGAAAGACAGCTTGTAATTTCCGACAGCAGAATCCGGGTTGGTCACATTGAGAGGGTGACATTTGAGTAAAGATTTGTAGGAAGTGACGTAGTTACCCAAGTAGACTTCTGAGGGAAGGATGTTTGAGGCAGATGAAAGAGCCAGGGTGAAGGCCTTCAAGCTAAATCAAGCCAAGAATATGTAAGGAATACCATTGGAGACCAGTGCGTCTGGAGCAGGATAAGGGAGGGAGTAACAGGAGGTGAGGTCAGAGAGGAGTTGGGGCCCTACTTGTAGAAGGCCTTGTTGGACATTCTAAGGATTTTGCCATTTTGTTTGAGTGAAATGGGAAGCCCTGGGAAGATTTTAGGCAGATAAATGATACATTTTGAATTACATGTTAGGAAGATCATTCTGGTTATGTCTGCTTATGTCTGGATGTCTGGAAGACATACAGATGGCCAGGACAGGAAAAGATGCTCAACATCACTCATCATCAGGGAAATGCAAGTCAAAACCACAATGAGATATCACCTCACACCTGTCAGAATGGCTAAAATCAACAACACAAGAAATAACAAGAATTGGCAAGGATGTGGAAAAAAAGAAACACTCATGCACTGTTGGTGGGAATGCAGATTGGTGCAGCCACTGTGGAAAACAGTATGGAGGTTTCTCAAAAAATTAAAAATAGAATTACCATATGATCCAGTACTCTCACTACCGGGCATTTACACAAAGAAAACAAAAACACTAATTCAAAAAGATATATGCACCCCAATGTTTATTGAAGCAATTTTATAATAGCCAAATTATGGAAGCAACTCAAGTGTACCTTGATAGATGAATGGATAAAGAAGATTTGGAATATGTTTATTGTTTATTTTTTAACATTTATTTTTTTTTTTGAGAGAGAGAGAGAGAGACAACACAAGTGGGTGGGAGGAGGGGGCAGAAAGAGAGGGAGACACAGAATCCAAAGCAGGCACAGAGCCCAACGTGGGGCTCAAACTCATGAATTGTGAGATCATGACCTAAGCTTAAGTGGGATGCTTAACCAACTGAGCTACCTAGGTGCCCCAGAAGATGTGGTATATGTACATAATGGAATATTACTCAGCTATAGAAACAAGTGAAATCTTGCCATGTACAACATAGACGGGTCTAGAGGGTATGATGCTAAGTGAAATAAGTCAGGGAAGGATAAATATCATATGATTTCACTAATATGTAGAGTTTAAGAAACAAACAAATGAACAGAGAAAAAAAGAGACAAACAAGAAACCAGACCCTTAAATCCAGAGAAAAAACTGGTGGTTGCCAGAGGGCAGGTGGGTGGAGAAATAGGTGAAATAGATAAAGGGGATTAAGAGTATACTTATCATGTGATGAGCCCTGAGCAATGTGTAGAATTGTTGAATCATTGTACACGTGAAACTAACTTGACACCGTATGTTAATTATACAGGGAAAGAAGAAAACCAAGGACTGATCCTTGGGATGCTCCAAAATTAATAGGTCTTGGAGAAGAGAGAGTGCTAGCATGAAGACTGAGAAGGAATAACCAGTGAGCCAGGAAGCAAATGAAAAAGAGTATGGTGTCCTGGAAACCATGTGAAGAAAATATATTGAGGAAGAGGGAGTCATCAGCCATGCCACTGGACTTACAGGTAAATTTCCTCTTTTGCAAAATGCAAATAATAATAGTACCTGCCTCATAAGCTGAAATCAGATAATGTATGTGAGTGGCCAGTCACAATGCTTAATGCCTATAAGGGCTCAAAAATACTACTTAATTTCCATTCCTAGCACCTCTGAGAAATCACTGATCATGATAAAGCTGCTCACTGTACAAGATAACCCCTAGGGGGCGCTCAAAGCTTTCCTTTCCTTCCCATTACTGTTCTTCCCACCGGAGACCTCAAATTTAGATACAGGACCAAATGGACCCAATGGTAACTGAATCCTCTGTAGTAAAGGTGGAAAAATTCAATACAGTGGGTGTCAGACTTCAGTGGGGGTAAGAATTACCCAAGGAGCTTGTTAAAATGGAAATCTACAGCAGACCCAGCCACCAGAGATTCTAATTAAGTAAATTGAGAGGGGACCCGAGACTCTGCATTTTCCCACCCCAGGCGATTCCAGGACAAAAAGAATAATAACTGGCCTGTAGCAAATGTTTGCTTCTTCTTTTTTGGGGACCTCAGAGTAATTTTGGCTTCTCTTTTTTCCCTTCTCTTCCAGGCAGCTAATGAAGTAAACCAACCCAGGGACTTCCTCTAGACTGGGAGGTGCTAACCAAGGGAGTTCTACAGAAAGCATGCCTGGGGTGAGTGGCTTGGCCTAGCTTTTAGTCTGTCCACATCAGAGGACACAGTATGGTGCCTCCCAGTCCTCATCTGGCCCCCAGACCTTTTTGTTGTTGTTCTAATAAAATTTAAAATCATTTCCAATGTTTACGACTCAGGTGATTTCACGTACAAACCCACGTGTCCTGCTTCCCTAGGACAATAAGAAGATTTGAAACCTGCTCTTGCATTTCCACATAGCAAAGTTGCTTCCCTCAGATGGGCGTGGACTCTGTAAATTGCCACTATCCCCATCCTTCTCTCCCCGACACCCTCCAAATCAAAGCCAAGCGTCCACTGTCATTTATCATCATACTTATACTTCTATTTTCCTCCAAGTTGAAGATTTTCCCCTCTTCCTACGCCTTTCTTCTTCTTCACTAGACTCATTCAGGAATCTCAACCTGAATACGAAAGTATTTTTCATATCTGGTGGGCGACGTTCCGTGTGGTAGGAGTAGAATCTGGGGTTGGCAACCCTAGCCATTCTCCTCTAGGGACAGAGCAGGCTCACCTCAGAATCCATAGGGCATTGGTGTGCAGGCATTGGTTTGATTATACCCAGCACTGGTGACAAACATCCCTTTTTTCTCTTTCTTATGTTGCTTAAGATTGCGGATAAAGCATTTAGGATAAAGCATTAAGGATGAATCTTTACGGTTGGATTGTCCTTATAAGAAACTCACAGAACCCTCCATAAACTGGGAACTGAAGTACAGTTAGATGGGGGTGGAAACAGACACAGGCGGTACCCTACCCATTTTCTCTCACCCTCACCACTTCCTTGTAGGCTGCCTGATTTCACCTGGAGCACCTACATTCCTTTGCCTGAAGTTTTCCAAAGGGGCTGTGCCACTGTGCATTTCCAGCAGCAGTATCTGAAATTCCAGTTGCCTCTCGTCCCTCTCAGCCCTTGGAGTTGTCTGGTTCTTTTTTTTTTTTTTTTTAAACTATTCTGTTAGGTGTAGCATGGCCTCCTCACAGTTTTAATATGCATTTCCCTAATGACTAATGATGTTGAGCAGCTTTCATGTGGCTTCTTGGCCCTCCATGTATCTCCTTTAGTGAAGTGCCTGTTTAAATGTTTGCTCATTAAAAAAAAAAAATCAGGGTCACCTGCATGGCTCAGTTGGTTAAGCGTCCGACTAAGGCTCAGGTCATGATCTCACGGTTTATGGGTTCAAGCCTCACATCAGGCTCTGTGCTGACAGCTCAGAGCCTGGAGCCTGCTTCAGATTCTGTGTCTCCCTCTCTCTCTCTGCCCCTCCTCCACTCACACTCTGTCTCTGTCTCTCTCTCTCTCCCAAAAGTAAACATTAAAAAAATTTAAAAAATATCTGCTGTTCATTTTCTTACTGTTGAATTTTGATAATTCTTCATACATTCTGGATTCAATTTTTTTTGTCAGATAAGTATATTTGCAAATATACTTATATTTGCAACAGCTTGTCTTTTCATGCTTTTAGCAGGGTCTTTCACAGAACAAATTTTTGCATTTTTATGAAGTCCAATTTATCAATTTTCTTTCTTTTATGGCTTGTGCTTTAGACATCATATCTAAGACCTATTTGCCTAACCCAAGGTCACAGTCTAGAATCAATGCCTATTAGGATTAATTTTGAGTTAATTTTTGTGTAAGAGATCAGAAATAAATCAAGATTCATTCATTTGCATTTTGATGATTCTTCCTATTATTTTATTTTTTATTTTTTATTTTTTTTATTGATATATGAAATTTATTGTCAAATTGGTTTCCATACAACACCCAGTGC
>NW_024412430.1:3425037-3471731 GCF_014898765.1 Herpailurus yagouaroundi
CTGTTATATTATTTAAATCCTTTTTGATCAGCTCATTAGCTGTTGTTTTTTCCTGGAGATTCTTCTGAGGGGAATTCTTCCGCTTGGTCATTTTGGATAGCCCCTGGCGTGGTGAGGACCTGCAGGGCACTTCCCCTGTGCTGTGGTGTATAACTGGAGTTGGTGGGCGGGGCCGCAGTCCGACCTGATGTCTGCCCCCAGCCCACCGCTGGGGCCACAGTCAGACTGGTGCGTGCCTTCTCTTCCCCTCTCCTAGGGGCGGGATTCACTGTGGGGTGGGGTGGCCTGTCTGGGCTACTTGCACACTGCCAGGCTTGTGATGCTGGGGATCTGGCGTCTTAGCTGGGGTGGGTAGGCAAGGTGCACAGGGGCAGGAGGGGCAGGCTTAGCTTGCTTCTCCTTAGGTGATCCACTTCAGGAGGGGCCCTGTGGCAGCAGGAGGGAGTCAGATCCGCTGCCGGAGGTTTGGCTCCGCAGAAGCGCAGAGTTGGGTGTTTGCGCGGAGAGAGCAAGTTCCCTGGCAGGAACTGGTTCTCTTTGGGATTTTGGCTGGGGGATGGGCGGGGAAGATGGCGCTGGCGAGCGCCTTTGTTCCCCACCAAACTGAGCTCTGTCGTCCGGGGGCTCAGCAGCTTTCCTTCCCTTTGTCCTCCAGCCTTCCTGCTTTCTGAGCAGAGCTGTTAACTTATGACCTCCCAGCCGCTAAGTCGCGCTTGCTGTCGGAACACAGTCCATCAGGCCCCTCCGCTTTTTGCAAGCCAGACTCGGGGGCTCTGCTTGGCCGGCGAGCCGCCCTTCCTCCCCGGCTCCCTCCCGCCAGTCCGTGGAGCGCGCACCGCCTCGCCGCCCTTCCTACCCTCTTCCGTGGGCCTCTCGTCTGCGCTTGGCTCCGGCGACTCCGTTCTGCTAATCCTCTGGTGGTTTTCTGGGTTATTTAGGCAGGTGTAGGTGGAATCTAAGTGATCAGCAGGGCGCGCGGTGAGCCCAGCGTCCTCCTACGCCGCCATCTTCCTGACAAAAAAAAAAACTAATGGTCCATATTTTAGCAAATAATTACCGTTTAATTTATCTTCCTTTAAAAAAAATTTTTTTTACGCTTCTTTATTTTTGAGAGGCAGAGAGAGAGACAGAGCATGAGCAGGGGAGGGGCAGAGAGAGAGGGAGACACAGAATCCGAAGTAGGTTCCAGGCTCTGAGCTGTCAGCACAGAGCCCCATGCGGGGCTTGAACCCACAAACTGTGAGATCATGACCTGAGCCAAAGTCGGACGCTTAACCGACTGAGCCACCCAGGCGCCCCTGCCTTCTTTTTTAAAAACATATTTTATTTTAGAATGGTTTTAGATTTACAGAATTATTGCAAAGATAGTATAGAGAATTCTTATACACCCCATGCCCAATTTCCCTTATTAGTAACATTTGACAGAAGTATAATGTCATAATTAATAAAAAATTTATTTATTATTATTAATTTTCTCTTTAACATTATAGTTTGTATTTACATTCAGGAGAGGTACTCCATAATATTTTTAGGGAATATGTAAGTTTCTCTGGGGTGTTAAATTAAAGTTATAAGCAAATCAATATTATTTAGGGGCTCCTGGGTGGCTCAATCAGTTAAGCATCTGACTTCAGCTCAGGTCGTGATCTCATGGTTCATGGGTTTGAGCCCCACCTCTGCCTCTGCACTTGCAGAGTCTCTCAAGAATAAAATAAATAAATAAATAAATAAATAAATAAATAAATAAATAACTTTAAAAAATAAAAAAAAGTGTTTAAAATTATTCATCATATTTTTTATCTCATATCCTCTTTTCCAATGGACAACACTCTCATCTATATGTTGACCAGACACTTAAATTGCATTTATTGTGTGCCAGTCTTTGTTCCAGGTTCTTTATAATTAATCCCCATGAGGCTCATAACATCCCCACATACTGATATTGTCTCTCAGAGAGGTTAAGTAACTTTCTCAAGGTCACACAGCGCAGTCTAACTTCAGAGTCATGTTCTTAATCATGCGCTACTGTGCCTCAATCCTGGAAGGCAGAATCCTTGCCTTGTTTATTTCTGTAACCTTTCCCCCCTCTCTCACACAACACCGCCTTGCACGTGCTGTGGTGCATGGATTAGTGGGCTTGGACTGCCCACACAGACTGGGTGGCTCACACGACTGAATTGCTTTCTCACAGTTCTGGAGGCTGGAAGTCCCAGATCAGGTTGCCGGCAGGACTGGTTTCTGAGACCTTTCTTCCTGGCTTGCAGATGGCCTTCCCCCTGTGTAGACACCCTCCTGGTGTCGCTTCCTCTTCTTATAAGGACACCAGTCCTCTTGCATTAGGGCCCTGCCCTTATGACCTCATTTAACCTTAATTACCTCATCGAAGGCTCATCTCCCAATACTGTCACACTGGAAGTTAGGGCTTGAACATAGGGATTTGGTGGGGGGTGGGGCACGGTTCAGTCTATAACACTGGGTAATCATCACAAATGTCTGCTAAATTAAATTTACCTTTAAAAATAATGCAGTCAATATCCTCTCAGACATATGGGGCTTTTTGCTTTTGTTCTGTTTGGTTTCTATCACCTCAGATGCATGTTTATTTATATTTTTTTAATTTTATTTTTGAGAAACCGAGAGAGACACAGCATGAGCAGGGGAGAGGCAGAGAGAGAGAGAGAGACGAGGAGTCTCTCGAGAGAGAGACGGGGAGCCACAGAATCCGAAGCAGGCTCCAGGCTCTGAGCTGTCAGCACAGAGCCGGATGCAGGGCTTGAACCCATTAACTGTGAGAACATGGCCTGAGCCGAAGTTGGATGCTTAACCGAGTAAGACACCCAGGTGCCCCTCGGATGCATGTTTACAGTGATGTTACAGCTCAGTTCCAGGTCTTTCTATTCTGTAGCACCATCTTTGTAGTTTATCGTCTGTTCTTTCCAAATTACTTCCAGGGAGCAAGAGATTTGCCACTGAAGACATTGTTACCACCAAGCACAGTTGTTATTTTTTCCCATAAGCTTTTATAAACACATCATGGTGAGATCAAAGCAGTCAATTTATCATTGCAAAAAGTAAAATCATTATGCTATCATTGTAAGCAACTCACTTTTGTATTTTAGATCCCAGCTGGCGATTTATTTGCTCACTCTTTTTTCTTTTTGTGGCGTATTTAAAAATCAAAACTAATTAATTGCAAGCAATTGAAAAGACATACGTAAAATAACGTGTATCATCTTTCTTCATCATCCCCACTCCACCGCTAGCAAGTTTCTTTTGCTGAATTAACCACTATTTACAATTAGGTGTGTATTCTCCCAGATTTGTCCTATGTGTGGATAGATAGATAAATGATAGAAAGATGGACAGATAGATCCATGCATCCATCTGTTCGTACACATAGTTTTCTTGTGCACCTTTATTATATTTTGTTTATGTATTTATTTTGAAAGAGAGAAAAAGGGCAAGCAGGAGAGGGTCAGGGAGAGGGAGAGAGAGAGAATCCCAAGCAGGCTTTAAGCTGTCAGTGCAGAACCCAGTGTGGGGCTCGAACTCACAAACCATGAGATTATGACCTGAGCTGAAATCAAGAATCAGACACTCAACCAACTAAGCCACTCCTGTTTTTTATGGTCTTATATACTAGTTGTTCTGGAACTTCCTTTTATTCACCTCCAATACATCAAGGTGATGATCCCTTATTATCACATAAGGATCTTCGGGGGGAGAGCAGGTTATCTGAGGCGGCCCTGAGCAATGCCTGTGGACTTCACCCGCCTGTACATTTCTTTTTCACACTCTGAGAACATGCCAGTAGGACCCACAAGGGAGGAAAACTCTTAGAAATTAAGGTTCCTGTAAACTTAATAAAATCAAATAGTTGCTTTATCCTGTCCCCCCCAAAATCTTTTCCAGATTTCCCACGTATTTTATTATTTGGGGCTTACGTATGTCTGCATTTAGGCTTTGCTTATTCACAAATGATTTTTGATTTATACAAATATAAAGCTCTCTCTTGCCTGTTGCCGAGAGGACGTCTTCAGACCCCAGAATGCTCCCACCTTTTGACTGTGTATCGCCATGGGAGGAGGTACAATAGCAAGGACTAAGAACCAAAAAGCATTTCATTATCACGGGGATCTCCCCCTTCACGTGACTGCTGCAGAGCTATCAAAGGAACGGCCTAGAAAACAGAAAACAACCTTAGCGTAGACAGAAAGCTGAAAGCCATCAACAGATCGTAACATCTTTTCTCTGCTTAACAGCAAGACAGGGTCTCAGCGGGAATACCCAACCGGTTCCTTCTGTCTTTCCTCTGCCTGTCCGCTCACCAGAGAGCCCCCCTGTCTTGAGGAAATGTGGGTGTACAGAAGCTCACGGAAGAGGACCCAATGAATAGAAATGAAGGTGGCAGCCACTGAAAGCAGAATACCACAGTCAACATTGGAGTAGTTATTTACGAATTACTAAATTCTGCGAATCTATGCTAAGGTGGTGATATCAACTGACCAACACACTTTTGAATGATTCCTCCCTCTCTGCAAGGGAGTGCCTTGATGTATTGCTTTTTACATGTTGTTACTTCTTTACTTCTATTGGTGCTCCTTCTTTTCTTGTGTGTAATGTTCACAAAATGCAACATTCTGCTGAAGCTCATCCCATCTTATGGAGGGAACCCCCTTTTCTAAACTCATAGCCCAAGTTATCTATACCCAGCACTTGCCGAATATTTAAGCGTGTCTCGGATATATCTTATATCATTGTCTTGTGACATGATTTAATTTTCATGAATTTTTACTTTTATCAGTGTTTTAACTCCCTCACCATGCTATACACATTCTTAAGGCTTTGTACAGTGTGTGTTTTAGAAACTTCTACGGTTTTCAGTAGGCTTCCTTTGGGACCAGCTCAAAAAAGTACCTTTTCTGTGAATATTTGCCCAAGCAGTGCAGTGAGACTTACTCTTCACCTTTTCTTCAGTGTGAACTTGGAGAGTCCCTCTAAAGAGAGAAATGAGAAAGCATCGTGTTTTCCTTAAATGCTTAAAGGAGAAGCGACAGTTTGAGTTTGGCAAAGTTGGATGACTCTTGGACACAATTTGAGGCTAATACCTAGTAGCCAAAGTGTGTGGCAAATGACAGATTCTGATTTAATGTGCAGCCAATGGAGGAAACACGCAGACCTGCAGAGTGAGAAATGAGGATAGATATAGAATTAATGTATTACATTGGCACACACACGCAGCGGGGGTGGGGGTGTGGGGGGGTCAGTGTCCACTAAAAGGCGAACTGCTATTTATCTCAGGGCCATGTTTCCATGAACAGCAACGCATTTACAGCTAGAACCATAACTTGGTTCAGGCATGTCTCAGCTAATGCAGTCTAAGATTCTCCGGTTTTGATCCCTCTTCCTACTTCTTTTTGGCACGCAAAATATAAAAGCTTAGAAATACACGTGCATATACACATGCACACATATACCTTGTGTGATTTGATGAAATTGAGATGGAGAGTCTGTGATGGTACCACCTTTCTCTCCTTAAAGTGTGTTTATTCAATTATTAACTTCCTATTTCAGTAACTTTCCTCCATTGTTTGATCATTTACCTTATTTGAGTATATAATTTCAATATTTTCCTTTCATCACTACAAACAAGACAATTTTATAGCTTAAAATTTTTTTAACCACAATTTTTCATTGAACTGTACTTAATGTTCACAGGAATCTGCTCCCAAAGCCAAGACAACACTGTTTACCCTATACATTAGCTAACTTGACAATAAATTATTAAAAAAAAAAAAAGAAATGTATTTGGCGTAAAACATTGTATAGATTTCAGGCGTATGACGTATCGCTTTGGTACATTTATATATCGTAATGTGACTGTCATTGTAGTAATAGCACCTCTGTCACGTCACATAATATCATTTCTTTTGTGTGTGTGTTGGGAATAATTAAGATCTAGTCTCTTAGCAAGTCCGATGATTATAATACAATATTTTTGTCTATATAGATCTATAGGATGTGGCTTGTATGCAGAGTATTTCTGCGTACATGTGGGCACTTTAAAACACACATCCTACATAATCTCTCCTTCAAGTTTCTTAAACCTTCTTGGGGTTTTTTTAAAGTTTATTTATTTATTTTGCGAGAGAGAAAGAGAGAGTGTGCACTCACATGGGCCAGGGAGGAGCAGAGAGAGAGGGAGAGAGAGAGAGAATCCAAACGGGTTCTTCACTGTCAGTGCAGGGCCCAACGAGGGGCTCAAACCCACAAACTGTGAGATCATGACCTGAGCCAAAACCAAGAGTTGGATGCTTAACCGATTGAGCCACCCGGGCACCCCAAACCTTCTTTAAAAACATCAAAAAAAGGGAATTTTTCTCCTGTGCTACTACATACTGTTTATATCTTTATTGAATTATGGTTTATAGGAGTCAGTAAATCCTCATATTCAAGAATTTTAACCTTGTCTGATTCTAAAGATTTGCAAATAACCCTGAAGGTCTGAGACCTGGGAATATTTGTCATTTTATCTGACACACACACAGTTTTGATTTTTGAGAGCTATGAAGCTGGCACCCAGGAACAAGTCATTTTGCTCGTATGTGAGTGAGATTAGCCAGTGCTCAGCACTTGGGTTTCAACATGACTTCATGGTTCTCCACTTATCGTGAGTGCCCTGTGTGATGAGTCCTATTAGGTGGGATAGTAATACTTCCAAAATGTAGGGCGTCTTAGACTCCAAGGCTCTCCTCCTCTTCTTTCTCTTGTTACTGGAGGGTAAGTTCCTTTAGTGAGAACGTATCAGGTCTTAATATTATTGTAAGTCCTGATGGTTAGCACACTGTCTGCATATACTGTTGGAGAGCTAATGTTCTGCCTCGTAGATACACACACACACACACACACACACACACACACACACACACAGTGGTCCTCATGTGCACATTCATGCACATACACACACTCACTCACACATAATCTTTATATAATACAATTATGGTTTTAAAATGATCTCTTTTGAATCCTCTGTGCCTCTATGTCCTTCCATTAGGATGGATCATCGAGGATCGATTTGATCATTACCAGGTGTGATTTTTTTTTTTTTTTTTGCATTGATCAGCATGTTGGTACAGAGTAGTAGGTCTCAAATATGCCTATATATTAGAACCACCTGGGAAGTTTTGTGAAACTCCTGCCACTTAGGCTGCACCCCAGACCAAATAGTCAGCATCTTTGGGCACAAGATCCAGGTATCAGTATTTTAAATGCTTCCCTAGTGATTCCAATGTGCTCCCAAAGTTGACCCCCACTGCAGAACAGATTCTCTTATAGTAAGTGAGAAAGGAGCACCCCCTGCCCCGGCTAAAAGGCAACATCTGGACTGGTGGAAAGAATGCTGAAGTAAGGATTGGAACACCTGGATCTGAGTTTTAACGTGGCTGTTTAGAAGCTGTGTGACACTGGGCAGTGTTCCAGCTGCCGGTTACAGTGTAACAAACCACCCCCAAAATCAGTACAATGGAGTAACATCCCCGAACATTTCGTTACGCTCAGAAACTCCATGGTTAGGAATTCCAAAAGTGCATGGTGGGCATGACTTATCTCTGCCTCACGATGTTTGTGACTAAGTTGGGAAAACTTGAATGGCTGGGGCTGGAATCCTCTGGATGCTTCTTCACTTATGTGTCTGGTGCCTGAGCTGGGATGAGCAGGGTCAGTGGGGATTGTGGTCTGGAGTGCCCACATGAGGCCTCTCAAGTGGTGTGGACTTCCTCACAGCATGGCAGCCTCCAGGTGGTCGGACTCATTACACAGCAGCTCAGGGCTTCAGTAATCAGAATAGATGCTACATGGCCTTTGAACAACCCAGCCTGAGAAATCACATAGTATCACTTCTAGTGTACTTTATGGTTGGAAGCAATCACAATCCTGCCCAGATGCAAGTAGAGGGGACAGAGAACTCTGCTCTGGATAACAGGAGTGTCACAGAATTTGGGGCCATGTTTAACTGTTTCCACAAACAGGTTACCTTTAGTCTCAGTTTATCCCTAGTATTAGTTATCTATTTCTGTGTAACAAATTGCCACAAAGCAGCTTAAGATAATGCACATTTATTATTTCATAGTTTCTGTGGGCTAGGAATCTGAGCAGAGCTTAGCTTCAGGGTTTCCTATGAGCTGCAGTCAGGGAATGGACTAGGTTGGACTCTAGTCATCTCGGGGTTTAACCGGAGAAGGATCCTTTTTCAAGGTCACGTGACTGTTGGCAGGATTCAGTTCCTTGTCATGTGAGACTTTCCAGCATGGCAGCGTGCTTCATTCAAGCATGTAAGCTGAGCGACAATAGAATCTGTTCCGCAGACAGAAAGTGTAGGCTTTTCGAACCTGGTCACAATGGGACATCTGCTCACCTATGTTGTATTCTGTAGGTATAAGAGCAAGTCCCTATGTCCAGCCCACACTCAGGGGGCGAAGATTATACAAGGGCATGAGTCCCAGGTGAGAGTCCTTGAGGGCCACTTTAGCAGATGGCTTAACCAAACTCCTCTATGAAATGGAATAGTAACTCTGGACTGCCCAACTCACAGGCTTTTAATGAGAACTCAGGAAGTTGTTATCTTTGATAGTGTGTTTCAAGATGTGTGTCACTGTACAAAGCGAGTAATTTTCAACAGAGAATACATTGTGACTATCTCAGAACAGAGCTTTCCTTGGAGAAGGAGAGATCTCTGACCATAAACTGGCACATTTTATAGGGGGGGAAGAGAATTTAAGTTCTTTTTAATCAGTAATTTCTCTGTGATTTTCTTTTAACTTATAGCAACCTAACATTGCTCAAATAAAGAATATGACCTCTTGTTCCCAGGATAAATGGAATTTATTTTTTATTAAAAGCATTCACTAATGCTTAGATCCATCACATCGTGTACTTTTCCAAAGCAAACTGAGCAAAAGGTCAATGTAAATGTTCTTATGAATCAAATCTTAAAATGTTCACATCCTGTAAAGGCCAATCTTTAGATAAAACTGCTGAGAAATTCTTGTTTTTTAGAAATGCTACTTTCTAGTTCTTAAGTTAGAATTTTTTTAATATAATTTATTGTCAAGTTGGCTAACATACAGTGTATACAGTGTGCTCTTAGTTTTTGGGGTAGATTCCTGTGATTTAAGCTAGAGAGAATTTTTGATGGCCAGAAAATACAGACTGGTGGGTTTACACGTAAGTATACCCATGTAAAAAAGGTAAATGAGTGCTTCACTTTTTTATAAAATAGTTTTATTTGTAGATGTCAAATAGCATTTGTAAAACCTTATAGAGTGTATAAACTGAAATCTTTTTTTTCTTTCTTTCTTTTTTTGGAGGGGTTGGCAGAGAGAGAGGAAGACACAGAATCCAAAGCAGCTCCAGGCTCTGAACTGTCAGCACAGAGCCTGACTTGGTGCTCAAACTCGTGAACCGCAAGATCGTGACCTGAGCCAAAGTCGGAGGCTTAATCGACTGAGCCACCCAGGTGCCCCTAAACTGAAATCTTTAAAAATCAATGCTTAAGTGAAAAACTTTACACCTAGGAGACATTAAAACAGTTATACATCGGGGCGCCTGGGTGGCGCAGTCGGTTGAGCGTCCGACTTCAGCCAGGTCACGATCTCGCGGTCAGTGAGTTCGAGCCCCGCATCGGGCTCTGGGCTGATGGCTCAGAGCCTGGAGCCTGTTTCCGATTCTGTGTCTCCCTCTCTCTCTGCCCCTCCCCCGTTCATGCTCTGTCTCTCTCTGTCCCGAAAATAAATAAACGTTGAAAAAAAAAAAACAATTTTAAAACAGTTATACATCAAATGTATAATGTAGTGTCAATTTTGTATTAAAAATGTGCATAATTTTTATAAATACACAAGCAAGATAGACATCAAATGTTCAAAGTGATTATCTCTAAGTGATATTTTAATTTTATTCTCTTTACCTTTTTTGAGTTTTCTATAGCCAACATCGTGTACTTTTATAGATACAGAAGAGCTGTAAAAATTAAAATGGAAAAGAACCCATATGTTTTCACTTTTAAAATAATAGTGTATGGTCATCATCACATTGACAAAACAGGAATAACATGATAAAGGAGAAAGCAGACCCAGCTTTGGGGCCAGGCCATTACCACCCTCGCGGGAGGCCGTGGGGCCCCTGGCAGGGCTGTGGCATAGCTTCAAAGCACAGCTTACACCACTGTCTTATGCAAACCAGAACTAATAAAAGTGAAAATACCACAATTACTCCTCTTTTTCCCTCTGACTTAAGAAGTAGAAATCTGAGGGGCGCCTGGGTGGCGCAGTCGGTTAAGCGTCCGGCTTCAGCCAGGTCACGATCTCGCGGTCCGTGAGTTCGAGCCCCACGTCAGGCTCTGGGCTGATGGCTCAGAACCTGGAGCCTGTTTCCGATTCTGTGTCTCCCTCTCTCTGCCCCTCCCCCGTTCATGCTCTGTCTCTCTCTGTCCCAAAAATAAATAAACGTTGAAAAAAAAAAATTAAAAAAAAAAAAAAAGAAGTGGAAATCTGAAAGACTACCACTGAAAAAGCTACCTCTGAGCAATTTCTGGCTAATACTTAAATTTTTGAGTTGCATTCATTTTTTTTTTAATGTTTATTTTTGAGAGAGAGAGAGAGAAGCAAGCAAGGGAGGGGCAGAGAGAGAGGGAGATACAGAATCCCAAGCAGGCTCCAGGCTCTGAGCTGTCAGCACAGATCCCAACATGGGGCTCTAACCCACCAACCTTGAGATCATGACCTGAGCTGAAGTTGGATGCTTAACCAGGCACCCCTGAGTTGCATTCGTTTAAGAAATAGCTGAAGTTGAACACAGGGAATACGAGTTTACTGCAGGTGTATATCAGGAGAAAACTGCGGGTGTGTGTCGGGATGAAACGATGGTTTTTCCTGGACTCCTAAACCAGGTCACAATAAAGCCCGGCCTCCTTTCAGGGTCACACTCTTGACTGCTGTGTGGAAACCACCTCAGACAGACGACCTGGACTCACATCTCGTGTCAGGGCTTTTTCTGGGGGACAAAACCTAAAATAGAAACCTGAGAATAAGCACCCCAGCCAGATGGGGAGGCAATACACTTCTAAGGAAATTGGGCAAGAGAAGGGCAAAATTTGGGGTTGATAAAGTAAATTCAGCAGTACATAGATGCTTCTGGAACTGCCGTGACTGTATATTGCTTGACAGTTGCTATACGGTTAATTTTTTTTAATCAAAAATTCTCGCAAGAAAATTAGAGACTTGCAACGGAAATAAGATAAGAACAGTTGTGTGGGTTTTTGAGAGGAAGAGTGCGAAAGAAAAGCCTTTGAAAGGAAGACTCAAAGAATGATTAGGATCTCTAATCTAAGTAGATTATGTAGCCCCCCGCAAGCACCTTGCATTTATCACAATTCAGCAAATGTTTGTTGAGTGAGTGAATGGATGGGACGGGGGCGGTAAGTGAAGCAATAAATACTCAAATATTCATTTGCTGGGCCAAAGAATCCCTCTTGGTGCCCACTCCTGAAAATGAAGAGGAAGAGATAGGAGCATGGTGACCTTCATAATCCAGTGAATGGAGGATGCTTTATGATGTAACTCTGGACAGGGTGGGGTTAAAAGCTCTTAAACCCAGGATAGGAGTTTGCAGAGAAGAGTGAAGATTATACGGGCAAGATGAATTTGTCAGGTAAACCTGACTGGGCACAGAGACAAGTTGGAGGTGAACTCTGAGAAGGGAGATGTACGTGATTTTAGATGTTCTAGAGGAGATTTGTGGACTCCTAGATAGTAAGGAGCTGTAGCTGGAGAAAGGATTTTTTTATTTTGGTCCAATACGGTGCTTCTTGACCTCTAGGGTACGTATAAATCCCCTCAGGTGGGGGATGAAGCAGATTTCTTACAAGCACCCAGGTAATGCTGCTGATGGTCAACAGCTCACACTCTGAATAGTAAGGATTAACTTATATAAAATCCATATTCAACTTCCTGCAATTGTCCAAGAATATCTTGATTTAAAAAATTTTTTTAAATATTTATTTTTGAGACAGAGAGAGACAGAGTGTGAGCAGGGTAAGGGGCAGAGAGAGAGGGAGACACAGAATCAGAAGCAGGCTCCAGGCTCCGAGCTGTCAGCACAGAGCCTGATATGAGGCTCGAACCCATGACCCCTGAGATCATGACATGAGCCGAAGTCGGACGCTCAACAGACTGAGCCACCCAGGAGCCCCTAAAATTTTTTTTATTGTTTATTTATTTTTTGAGAGAGAGAGAGAGAGAAACAGAGACAGACAGAGAATGAGTGGGGGAGGGGCAGAGAGAGAGGGAGACACAGAATCCAAAGCAGGCTCCAGGCTCTGAGCTGTCAACACAGATCCCAACATGGGGCTCTAACCCACGAACTGTGAGATCATGACCTGAGCTGAGGTCGGAGGCCTAACCAATGAGCCACCCGGGTGCTCCTCTTGACTTTAAAAAAAATTGGAGGGGCGGGGCTGGCACCTGGGTGGCTCAGTCAGTTAGGCATCCAACTTTGGCTCAGGTCATGATCTCACGGTTTGTGAGTTCGAGCCCTGTGTCGGCTCTGTGCTGACAGCTCGGAGGATGGAACCTGCTTTGGATTCTGTGTCTCCCCCTCTCTCTGCCCCTCCCATGCTCATGCTCTGTCTCTTTCTGTCTTTCTATAATAAATAAACACTTACTTTTTTTTTTTTTTTTTTGAGAGAGAGAGGGAAAGAGCGTGCATGTGTGCAGGATCAGGGGAGGGGCAGAGAGAGAGAGAGAGGGAGAGAGAGACCCCCAAGCGGGTTCCACTCCATCAACAACACAGATCCTGACCTAGGGCTCCATCTCACGAACTGTGGGATCATGGTCTGAGCTGAAATCAAGAATCCAGTGCTTAACCGACTGAGCCACCCAGGCACCCCAGAATATCTTCATTTTTTAATGGAAGTACAGTTGACATACAAGTTGACATTAGTTCCAGGTATACAGCATAGTGATTCAACAAGCGTAAATGTTCTGCCGTGCTCACCTCCAGGGAGGCACCGTCTGTCACCATTATTACGATACAGTTGACTGTATTCCCTACTCGGTGCCTTGCCTTCCTATGACTTATTTGTGCCATAACTGGAGGCCTGTGTGGAGAAATCATATTTTTTGATATTCTGATCCTACCCATTTTAGAGGCACCTGCCTCACATACTACATTTATTTATAAGAGTCTTTATTCTCCATTCTAAACTATCTCCTCCCCCTCCCTCTTTTTCCTTTCTTTCTGTCAATAATTAATCACATTACAGTTAAGAAAAGTGATAGTTGACTTAAGTGAGATGTCAAAGAAGATGAACTGTACTTTAGGGAGGGATAATAAATCAGGAAAGAAAAACTTGCAGAGAAGTCTTTGGGGGAGGACCATCAAAGAAGAGCTGTAGGAGGCAGGACCAAGGAAAGGAATGGCAGGCGACAAGTGCTGAGTGTAAAGGGGGGGCTGGAGGGTAGTAAACATGGGTTGTGGCAGGGGATGCGGCTGGAAGGTTGACAGGGGCCAGATTTGGAAAAGGCTTGTGCCTGACTCTCGAGCAGCTCCTGAACGGGGACACCTCTCACTTCCCTCCTAAGTGTACAAATATTTGAATAGCACACCCTTGTTTCTGATTAATAGAAAATCATACACTTTTTTAAAAAATTGTTTAACGTTTATTTATTTTTGAGACAGAGGGAGAGCGAGAGAGCACAAGCAGGGGAGGGGCAGAGAGAGGGAGACAGAGGATCCAAAGCAGGCTCTGTGCTGTTAGCACAGAACCCAATGCGGGGCTCAAACGCATGAACCATGAGATCACGACCTGAGCTGAAATCAAGGGTTGGCCGCTGAATCGACTGAGCCACCCAGGCACCCTAGAAACTCATACACTTCTGATGTCTGAGTGGCTTTGGATTATGCCGTCCATGGTGATTGAGGCTGCAAGCATTAGGTGACACTGTCCATGTGGCTTAACCAGACCAATTAAATGGTGAACCAAATCAAGTTTAACAATAAACCCCAAACTATGACCTGTATCCCCGTGGGTCACATGCTTGTATGTGGGGGATGATGAGCCATGGAAGGTCTTGCCACTGGGGGTAAGGGATGTTTCACTGAACACCTATTATTCCCTGTAATTATTGTCAGTGAAATCAAAGATCAGCAACTCAGTCTATGGAAGGATTCTGTGGAAGAGTGTGATGTGACCAGATAATGCATTCTAGAAAGAAAATTTAGGATAAAATTTGAGAAAACTGTAACTTTAGCTTAATCTACACTCAGACTTTAGAAGTGAATCCCCTTGTAGGGTGTGACTCCTTAAATCCTTACAACAACAGGAATGTAAAGTCTCTTACCACGCACTAAAGTTAGAGTTACAGAGACTTAGGGGTGCCTGGGTGGCTCAGTTGGTTGAGCATCTGATTTTGGCTCAGGTCATGAGCTCACGGTTCGTGGGTTTGAGCCCCGCATCGGGCTCTGTGCTGACAGCTCACAGCCTGGAGACTCTGTGTGTCTGTCTTGCTCTGCCCTTCCCCTCCTTATGCTCTCTCTCTCTCTCTCTCTCTCTCTCTCTCAGGAATAAATAAACATTAACAAAATTTTTTTTAATGTTACAGAGACTTAATATTAATGAGATCTAGTAAACATTTCGGGATTCCCCACCCATTTACCATCAACACAAGAGAATTGATAGTCATTCTTTAAAAAGCCGGGTTTGACTGCCCAGATAAATGAATTTATTTTCCTTCCCTTTTTTTTATGTCAGCTCAGTGGTTCTCAAACTTTGATGCATGAATCTACTTAGGCTGTATACACAAAACCATATATGCTGTGCTTTGTAGGAAATGTTTGAATCATGGTGACCCTATGAGACCTTTGCTTTATGTCTCTGTCCTCTAGTTTAAGTTTGATGCCCGTCTCCGGTCTTATACAATAGTCCTGGAGAGAGATGAGGAGAATGGGACCCAAGCCAAAGGCAGTGCCTTTGTTGCAAATGCAACGTCTTCTGTTCACTATTCTCATCACTCCTACTCTTTGCTTTTGACCCATGTTCCCCAGGCCTTCATACTGCCCATCACTTGGTAGCTGATGGGTTAGGCAATGAGCCCCTAGGATACTGTGGTGTCTGGGAAGCATACACATTCTTTTTTCTCTCCCCTCCTCTCTGTGGAAGCCAAGGGTTCGTGGCAAGTTCTTGACCTGAACTCCACACATATTAAACTAAACTAGATTCTGGGTATGGATCACCCACAATGAGTATGGTTTTTGTGAAGTTCTTTCTCAGTTCCCCATCCATGAGTTGGGCATAATCATGGTACTGACCTCATGGCCATCAGGAGGATTAAATTGGATGATGAAGATAAAGTTTTTGGTACAATGACCAACCAGATAGTTAGTTCTCAATGCACATTAGCTGCCACTTTCTGTCCTAATATCTAGGAGTTTTTACAGCGATCTATTTATTTTTTTTAAAAATCTTTTTAAATTTTATATATTTTTGAGAGAGAAAGAGAGAGAGAGTGGGTCAAGGGGCAGAGGGAGAAGGAAACACAGAATCCGAAGCAGGCTCCAGGCTCTGAGCTGTCAGCACGGAACCTGATGTGGGGCTCGAACTCATGAACCGTGTGATCATGACCTGAGCTGAAGTCTGGCCTTTAGCCGACTGAGCCACCCAGGCATCCCTAGAGTGATCCATTTATTTTAACTTTATGCAGAAGAATATTTTCAGATAACAGCTAGAAAGAGATATCTACGTTGCCTTTTGCCTTGATATTCTGCCAAAATCTAGTCCTTGGCTCTGGTTTCGGTCTTTGCCGTTGTAAGTCTGAAAAGCTGATTGCTTTTTTTAGTCTCATTTCTCATATTCTTGAATTTGACCATGACCAATGATCGTGTATTCAGGTAGGTCACCATCACACATAATCAGCCTAACAACTTTATTATGCCAGTAGGACCTGTCACTCAAATTTTCTGTGGCTATCTGAATATTTGCTTTCATTCTCCCTAATTTATTTTTTTTATTTTTTTTTTAAATTTTTTTTCAACGTTTATTTATTTTTGGGACAGAGAGAGACAGAGCATGAACAGGGGAGGGGCAGAGAGAGGGAGACATAGAATCGGAAACAGGCTCCAGGCTCTGAGCCATCGCCCAGAGCCTGACGCGGGGCTCGAACTCCCGGACCGCGAGATCGTGACCTGGCTGAAGCCGGAGGCTTAACCGACTGCGCCACCCAGGCGCCCCAATCATTCTCCCTAATTTAAAGTGAAACACACCCTTATGTGTTCTATATATTGAAATTCTATTAGTCAGTTGAAGTGCATGCATATTTGTTACTGTAAGTTGACATGTAATGATGACTTTTTCTTCTTTTTTTAAAGTAATCTCTACACCCATTGGGGGCTTGAACTTGCGACCCCAAGATCAAGAGTCTCATGCTCTTCAGACGAAGCCAGCCAGGTTCCTCTGACATGTAATGATAATTAATGGTGACTTTTAAAGTTACTAAAATTATTTACAAAAGCACATAGGAATTTAAAAATAATTAGATGAGGTAGACAACAGATTGATACTTAATTAGAATATTAAGACAGTGCATTAGCTGGAAACATTTAGGAAGTGTATTGTATCTTTTTTAAGTCAACATATCCTATAAAAATTTACATAATAGAAGGCATAATATTCAAAATTGGATAATACCATAATTCTAATATCTGTAAAATTGTTAAACTTTTATTTGTAGTTTTACATAAAATAACTGTAAGTGACTACATTCTTAAATTCTTAAGAATTGTATTTAATCTTACCTATTTCCATCTGGTCCATGAGTACATAAAGGAAAATTCTTACTTATGAATTCTTCTCATCATACGGGAAAACAGAATAGTGACTATACATTTGAACGTTTCACCAAAAAAGAATAATTTTAAATTATGCATAGTAACATCCATGATTAAGCAGCCTTAATGCAGAAATAATAAATACTATAAAGAATAGGAGAAAGTAATAGAAAAATTCCTATTTACAGACCTCACATAGTGATTGACACTACCTAGTATTGTGCAGTGTATAGCCTGAACTACTGTATATGGTGGCCCCGTATATTCAGTGTCCACAGTGTGCAGAATCTTAGTAACAGCCTAGCAGCTGGCAGTGCTGAAAAATTATCATTCCCATACTGTAATGTCAAAAATTTTAGTTTGCTTACAAAGATTAAAAAGGTTTTTTTCATAATAATTGCTTTTAAGTAAATATTTCCAGATTTATTCTTGTAGGCTAGAAATTCATTCTGAAACATGATTATTATTTTCGGCAGAATATCCATTTTAACACATGGCAATCAGCCACAATGCGTATTTCAGCGCACCTGTAAATACAGGAGGATTTTCTTTTCTGCATTCTGATAATCACACTTCATATTAATGCAATACTCAAGTTTGCAAAAACGTTTCTTTGCTTTTCTCTAATTAAACTAAGCTAAATTCATGTGAACCTCCATTACTTCTAATAGCAAAGAAAAACATAATCTGGCTAATTCAAAGTACACTCAGCACGCTTCTGGATTAAGATCTCGATTTCTAGGTGAGTAATCAGTACAGTCCCAGGCTTCTCTCCTCTCTGCCCTCCTGTTCTTCCTGGTAACAATCTGAGGTCCACAGCACATTCCTATGTCCTGCCACAGGGCAGCCATTGCTGGGCTCCAGCCAGTTGTTAATATCAGGCTCTCCGGGCTCCAGAACATCTCATGTGACAAGAGAAGCTGAAAATGCAGAACTTTATATTGTTATAAAACCTTTTAATTGTAAATAGTGGCAGGTGTTACCCCTCCAGATCCACTCTCCGCCCTTCCTGACTTGATTCCCTGGGGGGAGGCTGGCCTTTAGGTACAGTACCAATGGGCTTCTTTGCCCTCTGGCTTCCTGTTGTGCTCAGGCAGTGGGAGTCACCAGCCAGAGGGTCACTGAGGAAGGGAGGATGTTGAGGTAAGAGAGTTACTTCTCCATGCCCCTCTCTGCAGGTATCCGTTTAGGTTGGGTTTGGGTGTCTGTGATGACTGTCCTCTACCAAAGGCCCCTGTCCAGAAGCCCTTCAGGTGGGGGAATGTGACAGTTCCCTGCAGTTACAAGCCCCAGAATGGCTTGTCATTCATTGTTGCTTCCCCAACTCTGTCCATACCCTTATAAAGAGTTTGCATGAGAGTACCATCTGTTTCCTGGCAAAACCCAGATTGATTTCAGAAACTGATACAGCGTTTTCTTTTTTAACTATATGGGCCAAATAAAGCATAAAAAAAACTGTATGGGCCAAATAAGACCATGTCTAGAGATCAGATATGGCCCATGGGTTGTAAATATTTTATTTACAGCATCTCCCATGGAGTACTCTTGCCTAAAAAATCACTCTAATTTCAATCAGGTATCTCTATCTATATTGCAGTTTAGGAGAATAAGAGACATGGAAGAATAAGTTAAGTGACATGATCTGAAATATGGGACATTGCTCTTTCAGGGAAAATGCCCCAGTTTCTCCAGTAAATCAAAGATGTAGAAAAAGGGCACCTGGCAAGGAATAGAATAAAAGAATCTTGAGACGAAACGATCAAAATTAACATGGGAGTCTTGTTTGGACCCTGATCCAAACTGAACACCTTTGAGACAATCAAGGCATTTTAATATAAACATGGTCTTCTATGGCACTAAAGACCTTTTCATTTTTCAGTTTACTTATCAATTAGAGATGCTTCATGAAGAAGCACCAGTTTGAGATGCATAATGAAGAGTAGGAAAGGCCTGATGTCTGGAATGCGCTTTAAAATGTGCTGGCAAGAATAATAAATAAGAGTGGGGAGGGATGAATGAAAGAAGGCTGGCGAAATTGTGGAAGGGCTGGTACATGGGGATTTATCTTTCCCCTCTTTCTACCGTTGTCGAGTGTCTACAGTTTTCCAAACTAAAACGTTTCTGAAAACGGGAAACAAAGATTCCTTATTTGTATGCAAGCGAATTCCACCGGAGAACAATGCTATGACCCACATTCTCTACTAACTTTTCATCTTCCTAAGACAAGCCCCAAAGGACTCTGCACCCCAGGGAAGCCCTCTTCCTTCATGACAGTTCAGCCTTGCGGCAATCCGTCTGGAATGTGTTCAGTCAATTCTGGTGTCCCAGCTCCTAGCCTTTTGTCTCCTACTTCTTTTGTTTCCTTGCTCGGTTCATTGGATTCACCTTTCTCTTCATCTGTGCCGATTCAAGGCTTAGCCCCGGGCATTGGAGCTCCCTGCACCCTGGCCTCTACCTGTGTCACACAGGTTAGCCAGTGGCCACTCATCTTTCCTTTCTGGGATGGTGGAATTTCCACATTAAGACTACTGCAGAGATTTTTAAAATTTTTCTTTTTTATTTTAGAGAGAGAGAGAGACAGACAGCACATGAGCAGGGAAGAGGGGCAGAGGGAAAGAGAGAGCCACCCAGGCACCCCTACTGCAGAGATTTTTATGAAAAATCCATTTTCTTGTACAAATGTGTAAAAGCGAGTATAATCGATATAATATCTTATTTTCATAAGTAGGGAAATGGAGAAACATAGCAAAAAATCATAATAAAAAACTTGATTGAAAACAACAAATAATTCTTTGGAGTTGTTGATACTATAATTCAAATTGCTTCAACTGGCAGGTATCACTTATAATCCTATAAAAAGTCAGTATAGGGGCGCCTCAGTCGGTTGAGCGTCCGACTTCGGCTCGGGTCATGATCTCACAGTCTGTGAGTTCGAGCCCCGTGTCGGGCTCTGTGCTGACAGCTCAGAGCCTGTTTCAGATTCTGTGTCTCCCTCTCTCTCTGCCCCTCCCCCGTTCATGCTCTATCTCTCTCTGTCTCAAAAATAAATAAATGTTAAAAAAAAAAAAAAAAGGTCAGTATAAACCCAGATCTCCTCCTTAAGAGCAGTTGCTGATCAGTAAAATGGAAAACTGCACAGTTGTATATGCATATGTGCAAACACACATGCACACACTCACATCTGTGGTCCAATTAACCTTTTCAAGAATATGTTTTAACTCTTTGAAATATATGACTATGTTTTTTATTATCTGTACATATATCACGTGGTTTTTCATGCTAATTATTTCTCTAAAGTAAGCTTAATAATAATTTTAAATGCAAAATGATTTAAATTAGATTAACAGATGGCAGGACTGGGATATACAATGTATTAACTGATTTTTAAGGACTGGGAAACAAAAAGCTGAATACTACATCTGAAAATTCCAAGATACTTCAATCTTCTGTGCTATTCTGTAAATTATCTTAGTTTCACTTAGTTAAAATGGTGAACTTCTAATGCAAATACATAAATCCTTATAGGACATTATTAGGGTGCTGGGAAAAACATAACGTTTTCAGATTCTAGTCTGATCATCTTTCCATGTGGTCAACTTCATTTGTGTTTTTGGTTGTTGGGTTTTGCTACTTTGTTATATTTACTGATACTGTACAAAAGTCATTTGACCTGGATCAGAAGAATTCAAGCCCTATTTTGCTGATAAGCAGATAGGGAATAGCATGTACCTGGGATATGACCTGCGGTGTGTTCAGGGACATTTTTGTCTCAGTTTCCATATTTATAAAATGCAAGTGTAATGTAATATCTCCAACATTGGGTCAAAACAGAAAAGATCTTTAGTGCATTGGAAGTAGTCTCCTATGTAACTCTTAGCCATTATTGTATATCTGTGAGTGAGTCCCTGAACTTCTGTGAATCTGTTGTTTCATCTGAGCAATGAAGACAACCCCTCCTTTACACGTTAAGGATGAAATGAAACAATACACACGAACATGCACCGTAAACTCTTACGTTTTCCGAAAATTTAGGTTATCATTTTGATTGCATGCCAAGATTCATACCCTGACTTATCTTTGACAGTACTTACCTACTCTGAGTGAGATACAGAAATTGAAATGAAGGATTTTGAAACAAGCACTTAAATCAAGCCTAAAAAAATGACCAGCCATAGTCTCTCTTAAATCGTGTGTGTTTTTAAACCAAGACCCTGCTGGAAGACACACACACACACACACACACACACACACACACACACACACACAGACACACGGGGGCTGGTTTGGGGTGAGGAAATTGAGAGTCGGGAAAGAAGGGAAGCCTAGAGCAGACTCAAAGACTTCACAGAGGAGCCTGGAGAGCCCATGGATAACATGGACATGTGATTTTAGGAAGTATACCAAACAGGACTCTTTCAATTGCAGATGGCAAGAACTCAGCTCAAACTGGCTTCAAGAAGATTTTTATTGGTTCATATAACTAAAAACTCTAGGGGTAGATCGTTGGTAAGCATGATTAAATCCAGGGAGGATAGTTTTTCCCAAGGAAAATCAGGGATCTGGGTACAAGAGACTGAGGAATGGATTCTGGGGATCCAAGAACAATATGTGCCCAGGACAGTAAATATTCCAGAAGTGGTTTAGAATGAGAAAGGTAAAACTCATATTCTTTAGATCTATTGGATGGACACCAACATTTAAGTCTTAAAGATGTATCAAGGTCCTGATGAAGGCCCCAACTCAAGAGGCCGATTCAGTTCTATGATGGAAATCTCAGTCCCAATTCTAAATCCTCAGGAAGGATTCCTGATCAGTCCACTACGCCCAGGAGTGATGCATCCAGTCAGCGATGGCCAGGGAGACAGGGCCACCTACTCTGAGAACGACAAAGGCACTCCCCCCTTCTAGGGCCAGTGAAAGGAAAAGAGGAGATATACTCAGAGAGGTGAGAAGTCCTTGTGAGGGGGGACACACCCAAAAGTGTGAATGGAAGACTCCTCTATTTGGGTCCTGCCCCTTTAATTTTTCAGAAGCACCAATGGGACACAAAACAGTGACTGGCAAGGATACCATCAACATTTCTCCTCCATTTAGCTAAGATCTTCAGGCTGTGAATTGGCCTGGCAGCAGCAGCAATCTGTCATACTCAGGAAGACAGCCAATTCACTGGCCAAAGACATCTCAGTGCTAAAGAGCCAGAGAAGCATGCACTGGTAGAGCAAATCAGTGACTTTCTAGCTAGGGGACCTATAAATCCTCCATCGGGCTGTATGCAGGTACCCTTTTACTGTGGACACCAATCCTATGAAACAGGAGGAGTAGGTGACAACTTCCCTTCCCTGCCTAGTAGAAAATATAAATGATATAAAAAACAAATTGAAAACAAAGCTAATCACCGCTTTTCTAAGTCCTGGCTCTTTTTAAATAAACTCCTTGGTTTAGAATAGTTTCAGATTTATGGAAAAGTTGCAAAATTGTAGAGACTTACCATTTCCTCTGCATTCAGTTTCCCCTCTTGTGAACTTCTTAGGTTAGGATGATAAGTTTGTCACAACTAGTAAAGCAATATCGACACATTCTAACTTTACTAAAGTCCATATTTTATTCTGGTTTCCTTAGCTTTCCCTTGTACTTAAAGCTGGATGGTATTAAAAAGAACTATGTTCCTTTTCTGTCCCAGGATCCCACCAAGGATACTACATTACACTGAGTTGTCATGTTTTCTTGGGGTCCTCAAGCCTGTGACATTTGTACAGACTTTCCTTGTTTTTTGAAGACCTTAAAAATCTTAAAGAATGTTGGTCAAGTATTCTATGGACTGTTCCTCTCCTTGGTTTGTCTGATGTTTTCTTCATGGTTAGAAGAAGGTTAGGTTTTTAGGGAGCACCTGGGTGGCTCAGTCCGTTAGGCGTCCGACTCTTGATTTTGGCTCAGGTCATGACTCACAGTTTGTGAGACTGAGCCCTGTGTTAGGCTCTGCACTGACAGTGTAGAGCCTGCTTGGGATTCTCTGTCTTCCTGGCTCTCTGCCCCTCCCCCACTCACACATGCACACATGCTCTCTTCCTCAAAATAAATAAACTTGTCTTTTTTTAAAAGAGGTTTAGGGGGCACCTGGGTGACTCAGTCGATTGAGTGTCTGACTTTGGCTTAGGTCACGATCTCATGGTTCGTGAGTTCGAACCCCCCATTGGGCTTGCTACTATCAGCCTGTGCGGCACAGAGCCAGCTTTGGATCCTTGGTCCCCCTCTCTCTGCCCCTCCCCAGCTTGCACTCTCCCCAAAATAAATAAATATTTTAAAAAATTAGCGTTTTAGGGAGGGGGACCACAGAGATAATGTCCCATCCTTGTTATAACAAGGTTATATATTATTAATATGACTTATCACTGATGATATAAAACATATTTATATGGCTGAGGTAGTTCTCTTTTTCCACTGTAAAGCTGCTCTTTTTCCTCCTCCCACATTGTACTTTTTGAAGGAAATCACGATGTGCAGCCCACTGAAGGAGTAGGGAATTATGTCCTCCTTTCTTTTTTTTTTTTTAATTTTTTTTCCAACGTTTTTATTTATTTTTGGGACAGAGAGAGACAGAGCATGAACGGGCGAGGGGCAGAGAGAGAGGGAGACACAGAATCGGAAACAGGCTCCAGGCTCCGAGCCATCAGCCCAGAGCCCGACGCGGGGCTCGAACTCACGGACCGCGAGATCGTGACCTGGCTGAAGTCGGACGCCCAACCGACTGCGCCACCCAGGCGCCCCTATGTCCTCCTTTCTTTAGGGGCCAGCATCTACGTAAGTCATTTGGAATTTTTCCGCACAGGAAATTTGGTTATCCCTGATTTATTTATTTATTTATTTATTTATTTATTTATTCATTCATTCTCTTAAATAATTACGCATCACTTATATAAATATAGACTTGTGAATATTTATGTTATACTTTGGGCTGTAGTCCAATACCATGTTATTTATTTTGTTGCTCGAATTGTTCCTTCTTCCACTATCCATGTACTTATCGATCAATCCCATGTTTCCATGTTAAAATATAGGAGAGGGGCACCTGGGTGGCTCAGTCAGTTGAGGATCTGACTTTAGCTCAGGTCATGATCTCACGGTTTATGAGTTCAGGACCAGCGTTGGGCTCTGTGCTGACAACTCAGAGCCTGGAGCCTGCTTTGGATTCTGTCTCTCTCTCTCTCTCTGTCTCTCTCTCCTTGCCCCTCCCCAACGGGTGCTCTGTCTCTCAAAAATATATAAATGTAAAAAAATTGTTTTAAATATAGGAGAAATAAATATACCACCAGCTCAAATGGGGATGCTAGATGATGGCCTAAAATGACCTCATGAAAGTGTGTCTTGAACAGGAAATTTTATTCATTCTGCTTCTTCTTCTTCTTCTTTTTAACATTCTCTTTTTAAAAGTTTATTTATTTATTTATTTTTTAGTAATCTCTGCACCCAGCACAGGGCTAGAACTCACAACCCCGAGATCAAGAGTCATGTGCTCCTCTGACAGAGCCAGGCAGGCGCCCCTATTCATTCTTGTTGTTTAATCAGAAACGTCCACAATTTATAACCTCTCAAAACATTTTATGTGAACAGATACTTGATAAGAGGGCAACTGGTCATCTAATGACTCCCTTGGAGTTTTCAGGTGGGATTGGAGTTGAACTTGAGCTTCCTCACTTCTCGTTGGGTCTTTCAGAGGCAGCCCTGGGGCCAGAAAATGTGGGTTCTAGAGATGGCCTTGCCATTACCATAGGACTGTGGTGGCCACTTCCTCTCTCAAGGCCCCATTTCTTCATCTGTAATTAATTCACTCAACAGACATTTATTACATCGTGACTCTTTGTCGGTGCCCAGGAGAGAAGCTCTGCAGAGAAATTCAATGGAAGGTCCCGGCAGTGCCACACAAATGGTTTAAGCTAGGAAGCCGCCATTTTAATCTTGTCAACCAAAAACTGAAGAAGTAATGTCCCAGGAACCCAGTGATGTCACTTCAAGGTCTCTGTCCTAGGAAACCTTTTCAAGGATGTTCCATGCAGAATTAGCTGTGAAAGAAAAATGCTAAAACAATCTCATTACTTATCATTATAGGACAAGATGAACAGAAATTTACTCATGCGGTGGAATATTATATAGGAGGTAAAAAAAATAGGAACATGACTATATCTTGAAAATAGGAAGTTGAAAGAAAAAAGGCAATTTGCAGGACAATACATACAGCATGATACTATTTCTGTAAATGTCAAAACACAGAACTGAAATCAAATAAAAGTATGAAAATGTGGACAGGGTCGGGGCTCCTGTGTGGCTCAGTCGGTTGAGCATCTGACTTCGGCTCCGGTCACGATCTCATTGTTAGTGGGTTCAAGCACCATATCAGGCTCTGTGCTGACAGCTCAGAGCCTGGAGCCTGCTTTGAATTCTGTGCCTCCCTCTCTCTCTGCCCCAATCCACTCACTCTCTGTCTCTCAGAAATGAATAAACATTAAAAAACAATTTAATGTGGACAGGATGAATATACACCAAGTTCAGCTTAGTGGTTGCCACAGATGAGGGAGGGAAATGGGTTCAGGAAAGTAGCAAAAAGCTTCCACTCTATCTGTAAAAATTTGTGTATTAAAATACTGGAAGATCAGAAGAAAATCTGGCTAGAGGTTGACAGTTGTTAATTCTGGGTTGTGGGGGCGCCTGGGTGGCGCAGTCGGTTAAGTGTCCGACTTCAGCTCAGGTCACGATCTCGCGATCTCGCGGTCTGTGAGTTCAAGCCCCGCGTCGGGCTCTGGGCTGATGGCTCAGAGCCTGGAGCCTGTTTCCGATCCTGTGTCTCCCTCTCTCTCTGCTCCTCCCCCGTTCATGCTCTGTCTCTCTCTGTCCCAAAAATAAATAAACGTTGAAAAAAAAAATTAAAAAAAAAAAAATTCTGGGTTGTGACCAGACACTGCATTTAGTATTATTCTTTATACACTTTTTCGTCTGGTGTATGTTGAAATATATTTTTCAAAAAGCAACTGACAGTTTGCTTTATGCAGTGGGAACCTCAAGTTACCGTGGAGGGAGGTGATTTTGTGAACATCAGAAGTCAGCGAGCAGGCCGCCTCATTGTCCCTTCACCTCTGGAAGTGCACACTTGCTGCCACGTGGTTGCCCCTGCTTTCTGGACTCCCCTGTCTGCTCTCTCTACCTCAAGAGTAAAACCAAATTTCTCTCCTTTTTTCCTGCTCTGCAGTTGACCCATCTCCTCTGTGCCTCGGCACCACCCCCCCCCCCCAGAGTCTCATCATTTACCCCAACCAGATTATTATCGGATTGTCCCCAAGGCTGTGTGGTCTCTCAAAGAGGAATTCGATTAAGTTGTAACATAATAAAAATTTCACCAGCTTTGCATTTGTATAGGGAAAGCCCCTGGAATGAGCTTATGTAGATGCACATGCCCATTCACTACCCTGAAGGAAGGAATAATCCAGAAATATTCTGCCATAGCAAAGGCCCCAAGGCTCAGTATGTAGAGGGAGGTGTGGTAGAGGTGTTGAGAACTCTTTCAAGGAAAGACTTGCCCCACCACTGAGAGTGCCCCCGTCAGACAGCATTCTGCTATCAGGTTCAGGGACAAAACTGACAGGGCAAGTGGGGAAAGCCTGGTCAGTTGGTCCAATGTGGAACATCACTTATGGTGCATTTTACCTCCAGAACTCCCATGGTGTCATCCGAGGCTGTTGTCAGGCTGGCATTTCAGTTCAACTTTTCCCTGGGCCCAGTCCTACTTCCTTTTCTCCCAAGCAAGTCTTGATCCCTAGGAGACTCTAATAAGCATCCTGCACACTAAACTTCATCAGGTACCTATACTCATTGGTATATGAAATGTATTAGTCAGCTATCCCTGCGTTGATGCTTAATAATAAACTGCCCCCCAAATCTCAGCAAACATTTATTTCTTGCCCATCAGTCTGCAGGTCAGTTAGCATCTGTTGGAATTGTTGATCAGCTGGGCTTGGCTCCAGGCCACAGCTCTATTTCAGGTCTAATCCACTGGTCTTTCATTCTAGAACCTGGCCTAAAGGAGCAATGGCTAGGTAGGACACATTCTTTCTACGGGTGGATGGCAGGGGTACAAAAGGGCTGGCATGAATTGTGAGACGACAGCTCGGAGCTGGCACTGTTGCTGCTACTTTTGTTCTAAGGGCCCAAACAAGTCACATGGCCAAATTCAGCATCCTTGGGGAAGGGAAGATACTCCACACCACACAGAGCAAAGGAAAGGAGGAACAGAGGGCTGTGTGCAAATAATGCTTCTATCACAAGTAGCCTGAGAGGTAGGCAGATTTTCTTCAAGCCAAGAGCCCTCCTGGGAAAAGGGGGAATGGGAGTCAGACTTCTTATCTTGGAGCTTTGGAGTTACTAAAGCATTATTGGATGAATGGAGATGGTCCTAAGCAAGGTGAGGTGCAAGGAGGGACAACAAGCCCCCTGATATTAAAAAAAAAAAAAAAACTTAAGGATAGAAATAGAGGAGATTGGTGGAAGTTGTTTATTTTTAAAAACAATTTTAATGTTTATTTATTTTTGAGAGAGAGAGAGAGAGCACAAGTGAGGGAGAGGCAGAGAGAGGGAGACACAGAATCCGAAGCAGGCTCCAGGTTCTGAGCTGTCCGCACAGAGCCCCATGCAGGGCTTGAACCCATGAACCACAAGATCATGACCTGAGCTGATGTTGGACACTTAACCGACTGAGCCACCCAGGCGCACCCCAGAAGCTGTTTTTATGCACCCATTGGGCTACTATGAGACACTTCCCAAATTCTTGAGGGGGAAATGATTTTTTCTGTGTGTATAAAGTGTTCCTAAAGGCACGTTAACATTAAGAGCCACAGCCCCTCTGCTGAATCCCAGTTTCTGGGGAGGACCAGTGAAGGCCAGTCTGACAAACAGAACCTTGCACTGAACCCACTACACCTTCTGTTCCTTATTGACCTTACGGGGCAATGAAAGACCCATCAGGGAAATGGCTAATTTTTCCTGTCTACGTTTTGGACCAATAGTAAGCAAGATTGACCCGTTAGACATAGTAAGCATCACACCCCTGGGGGCCTTGGCCTTAGCATGAGAAACTCAGGGAGTTAACACATGCTTGCCATAAACAAGAATGTTTCCTTCTTGGAGAGGCTGTCATGTACATAATCTAAATTCTTTCCCATGCCAAGCATAAAGCAGGAGGCCATGTTGATTAAGTGGAAAGAAATTAAACACCGTCCCACCTCTCTAGGATTTTACAGTGTTTGGGGGAATACATGAGAAATGAGGGTGTAAGGTTAGATGTTTAGCACCTCTTTTGGCTCAACTGTTCCATAATTTTAAGATATGACGCATCTTCACTTTGCATAGTACTCGTTTAGCAGGCCAAATGTGCAATGCAAGGCGCCAAACTTAACAAGCTGTTTCATGCCAATGTCAGCACTCCCTGTAGGGTAGAGATTTGAGTATCTACTGATCTATAACATCAACCACCCAATTGCAACATCAGACAGCCCAACTTATATGAGAAAGTACCTGACATTTCAAAACACGTAACTCCGGGCAAGGCTGACCCGTGAGGACTGAGATCTAATGGGAGTAATCGCTCTTGTGACAAGTGTGGAAGCCTGACTACTATGTTCTACCATATGGGCTAAATTAGTATTTTTTTTTTTAATGTTTAATATTTTTGAGAGAGAGACAGACAGAGCGTGAGCAGGGGAGGGGCAGAGAGAGAGAGAGAGAGAGAGAGAGAGAGAGAATCCAAAGCAGGTTCCAAGCGCTGAGCTGTCAGCACAGAGCCCAATGCGGGGCCTGAATTCATGGACCGCGAGATCATGACCTGAGCCGAAGTCGGACGCCCAACCTACTGAGCCACCTAGGTGTCCCAGACTAAAGTAGTATTTTAATGACAAAGAGAGATGCGTGAATATAGTTAGTGTCACTCCCCGGCCTCTTGGAGTTGTCAAGGCCCAGACAGCCGAGCTGCATGAAGTTTCAAAGTCATTCTGGACCATGGCAGCACATTCACTACAGTCCCATTCATATCAGTGGCGGGTCCCTGAGCAAGTATATTTGCCCTACAGGAAGAACTGGCTTTCTACTCTGGTTATCTGGTTCCACTGCCGGTTCTCGGAGGGGCTGAGGTCCTAGGCTCAGTTCCATGCCATGTGGCTGGGATCATCCCAGAGTGCCCAGATCTGTCCAACTTACTCACCTCTGAAAAGTAGCTCTAAATCTCATATTTCTATCTGATGGATAATGTTCTATTAAAACTCAGAAGCCTCATGAGCCCATGTGTTCTTGAATAATGATGGTGCCAGGAGGCCCCTTTGACTGTCTTCTACCTACCTGAGCAGATTCCTTGGCATGAGCAAATCTGAGTCAAGACTGAATTAGCCACACTGGTATTCATACTAGTTGTCTCTATAATTGGGTCAAAGAGTCTTTCTCAGCCCCAGTCCCAGCACTGAAGTCCCAATATGGTTCCAAGCTGACACATCCATGTTGTAAAAATTATATCTTTGCGTGTCTTCACAGAAAATAAGAAAGACAATTATGTTAAATGAATACTATTGACATCTTATTTTTCTTAATGCTGTATTATCATCAGAAATGACAGGGGCGCCTGGGTGGCTTGGTCAGTTGAGCGTCCGACTTCGGCTCAGGTCATGATCTCGCGGTCCGTGAGTTCGAGCCCTGCGTCAGGCTCTGTGCTGACCGCTCAGAGCCTGGAGCCTGTTTCGGATTCTGTGTCTCCCTCTCTCTCTGCCCCTCCCCTGTTCATGCTCTGTCTCTCTCTGTCTCAAAAATAAAATAAAAAAACGTTAAAAAAAATTAAAAAAAAAAAAGAAATGACAGAACTCTTGGGGGGACTGGTGGCTCAGTCAGCTAAGTGTCTGACCTCGGCTCAGGTTATGATCTCATGGTTTGTGAGTTTGAGCCCCACGTCGGGCTCTCTGCTCTCAGCACAAAGCCTGCTTCAAATTCTCTGTCTCCCTGTCTCTCTGCCCTGCCACCGCCTACTATCTCTCTCTCAAAAATAAAATAAACATTAAAAAAAAGAAACGACAGAACTCTGAAGGTTTATGCATGTGAGAGTTTTGCCCCTCGTTTCAACTGCAACTTTATTGGAATCTTGAGAAATTAGATTGCCAAACTGCATATCGATTATTTATTCAAGATAGTGAAATTATTTAACCAAAATGTAAAAGCTAGGAGTCTTGGGACTCTTACTGAATCAGTGATCAAATCAGTGTTACATAGTATGAAAATTATCTGCTTGAAAATGTCTAGAGGTTGCTGTCCGACACCATAAATTACCATACAATATTAAATAACCAAGGGGTAATTATGGAAATGAATATTTTAAAAGCAGAATTGTGACTGCAAACAGTGACCTTTACTTTAGTAAGTGCATTTTTTCAAGATAAATAATATTTTAATGTAATATTTTTGTTTTTTTATGAGACTCTGTTGTTACATTATTATTAACTGAAGCCCATAGTTTTCATAAAGATTCCTCATTTGTGTTAGATATTCTACCAGTTTTGAGGAATGTCTGGCGACATTTTTCCACCATTACAGTATAATACAGAATTATTTCACTGCCTTAAAAATCCCTCATGCTTCAGTATTCATCCTTTTCTCTCTCCCCTGAAAACCTGGCAACCGCTGATCTTTTTACTGTCTCCAGAGTTTTGTCTTTTCCAGAATGTCACAGAGTTGGAATCAGACAGTATGTAGCCTTTTCAGATTGGCTTCTTTCACTTGACAATATGCGTTTCAGTTTCCTTCATGTCTTTTTGTGATGTGATAGCTCATTTCTTCCATTGTCTGGAGGGACCACGGTGTATTTGCCTATTCACCTGCTGAGCGACCTCTTGGTTGCTCCCAAGTTTTGGTGATTTTGAAGAAAGCTGCTCTAAACATCTGGGTGCAGGTTTTTGAATGTATAAGTTTTCAACTCCTTTGGGCAGATACCAAGGAGTGCAATTGTTGGATCGTATGTGAAGATTATGTTTAGTTTTGTAAGAAACTGCCAAACTGTCTTCCAAAGTGGATGTACCATTTTGCATTCCCACCAGCAAGTGAATGAGAATTTCTGTTGCTCACATCCGTGCTAGCATTTGATACTGTCCATGTCTTGGGTTTTAGCCATTCTAATAGACAGGTGGTTGTATCTCTTTAAATCTGTAATTCTCGGGGCGCCTGGGTGGCTCAGTCGGTTGAGCGTCCGACTTCAGCTCAGGTCATGATCTCGTGGTCCGTGAGTTCAAGCCCCGCGTCGGGCTCTGGGCTGACAGCTCAGAACCTGGAGCCTGTTCTGGATTCTGTGTCTCCCTCTCTCTGACCCTCCCCTGTTCATGCTCTGTCTCTCCCTGTCTCAAAAATGAATAAAACGTTAAAAAAAATCTGTAATTCTCTAATGACATAATGTTGAGCATCTCTTTGTATGCTTCTTTGCCATCTGTCTGTCTCCTTTGACGAGGTATCTGTTCAGATCTCTTGCCCATTTGTAAGCTTTGTTATCTGGTTGTTGTTGTTGTTGGTTGTTGAGTTTTAAGAGTTCTTTATGTATTTAGGATACTAGACTTTCATCAGATATGCATTTTGCAAATATTTCTCCCCAAATGTGGTTTGTTTTTTCATTCTTGTAACAGAGTCTTTCTCAGAGGAAAAGTTTTTAAGTTTAATGAAGTCCAGCTTTTTAGACACAGCATCGAAAGTATGATCTGTGACAAGAAAAAGTCATCAGTAAATGCAAGGACACCTGGATTTTCTAATAAATGCACCCTTTTATTGTGGTAAAATATGCATGACATAAATCTTACCATTTTAACCATTTTTTTTACATTTGTTTATTTTTGAGAGACAGAGAGAGACAGAGCACAAGTGGGGGAGGGGCAGAGAGAGAAGGAGACACAGAATCCGAAGCAGGCTCCAGGCTCCGAGAGCTGTCAGCACAGAGCCTGACGTGGGGCTCGAACTCACAAACTGTGAGATCATGACCTGAGCCGAAGTCAGACGCTTAACTGACTGAGCCACCCAGGCGCCCCACCATTTTAACCATTTGTAAGTGTAAAGTCCATTCATGTTGTGCATCTAATAAACGCATTTTTAAATATATATTTTTGTGGTGCCTGGGTGGCTCAGTCGGTTGAGCATCTGACTCTTGATTTCGGCTCAGGTAGTCTCAGGGTCATGGGATGGAGCCCTGTGTCAGACTCCACGCTGAGTGTGGAGCCTGCTTGAGAGTCTCTCCCTTGGCACCTCCTCTGCTCACATGCATTCTCTCCCTTTCTCTGAAAGATAAAAAAGAAACATTCTTTTTCTAATTTCAAAAGTAACATAGGTTCATTTTGAAACTTTAAAAATGCAGAAGAACAGAAAGTATAAAGTAAAAAAATAAATCTCCACCAAACAAAATGCATCAATGCAGTTTGCAAGCTGAGAAAATGGAAGGAGGGGTCATATTCAGCAACTTGAAGATCAAAATTAAAAAGTGCCAAAACTGAAAGAAATTTAACAGTTCAGCTGAAAATCTGAGAAACAAGGGCCATCTCCATTAAATAATAACATATTTTAAGGGAAAGCCTTATTGCATTAGCCTGTTAAAAGTGTACAAATGTGAATTTGGTGGCTAGAAAACCTGGATTTCAAAATTTTCTTTGTTTTAAGCTGGTTTTTTTTCTCCAAAGCACTGAGCCATGTAAGTACCAAGGCATGTAAAATGTGAGTTTCTGCCACAATTACATTCTCAGTGACTTGGGCATAAGGGCATGTCTGTACATAGGACAAGACTTTACGGTCCTCAGTTTTGTAGCAGTCATTATGAGATGGCTACATCATCGTTTTCAACCCCTGCATGAGCCTGCTTAAATGACGAGAAGGGTTATTTCTTCCAGTGTGAATGGTATTTATCACATGAAGACTGGATAAATCACTGAAGTTGATTATAAGACTTCCTACTTTTGGTGAAATTGATTGCATTGAGGGCTTTTCTCCCCCCACTTCTATTTCAGAGGCTCCCACAGATTTAAAAGAAATTAATCACAAAAGTTTTCGTGAGAATACATGTTTTTAACATTTTAAGTTTTCTCTGAATGTCAGATTGTCTATTACATGTGTACTTTTTTTAAAGGGCAGTGATTTACGGTAGTTTCAGTTGAATTTTTAAATTTTGCAAAGGGAATGAAACATTGTAAGGAATCTAAGTGATGTTCTACGGATCTTGATTGTCACACACTCACAGCTATTTAAATGATCCCTTGAAGGCTGAAATTAAACCACATGCTTATTCAGGTCATGGACTTCACCAGAATCCATATAACAATTAAGCGTGGTATTGACTATGAAGCCCATTTTGATAACCTTGACCTTTTGCAAATCAACTAGGAAGTGTCACTTGAAGACTGTAGTTAACTAGCAAAAATGTATCCCATGCTGGAGAATGTCTATAACTCACACTTTCTGTTTTCATTGACATGCAATTTGCATGGTGCTATCCATTTATAAATAAGTGATTTCCACAGAGTGAGCTTGATTATTCCTCTCTTCCTACTTCAGGTTGGGTGAGCTACATCTAAGTTAGCAATCTCTTCCTTTCAGGTCGCCTGGGTGGCTCGGCTGGTTAAATGTCGACTTCGGCTCAGGTCACGATCCCGAGGCTCACAGGTTCTAGCCCTGCATCTTGTGTTGACAGCTCAGTCTGGAGTCAGCTTCAGATTCAGTGTCTCCCTCTCTCTGCCCCTCCTCCCTCATGTCCTGTCTCTCTCTCTCTCTCTCTCAAAAATAAATAAACATTAAAAAGAATAAAAAAATTTAAAAAAGAAACCTCTTCCTTTGGAAGAGCTTATTACGAAGAAAAAACCCACCAGCTTCTTTCTTGTTAACTTGAATGTGAAATTAGCATTTCTCTGAGCATTTTTCATAAGCTCCTCCAAAATTTGAATTATGTTTGAAATGAATAGCAAGGGAGCGCCAACTTTCTCCTGTCATCTTGCTGGTATAATTGCGGAAGGTCTGCAGCTGCATCCAGCAATTCCAACAGCACAGCAGGTGTTCTAGAACCACTTACAGTTTGTAAAGAGTTGAAGAAGCCCCTCCATCATTCTGTTATCCTCATCAGAATGGGATGCCAGGGTGGAGTTTTACCTACCTTAAACAAATGTCCCCTAAAGTATCTGAAATAAACATGGCTTACTTACCACGTCACTCTGCTGTTTGACATTTACTACTACTACTACCTGTCTCAATGCACACGGTTGCTTTTGTTTTTTTCCCTCAGATGAGCTAAATCTTGACAACCCTGCTGGGGGGCATCTGTTTGCTACCAACTACCTAGAAGTATAAACTTGAACAACTAAGTTGGCAACCCCGATAACCCGGACATACTAGGATCCATCCTATTCCAGGAGCTCAAGGGGCAGTGGTTGTGGGGTTATCTTACCCACACCATCCCCCAGAATCTGTGCCTGCCATGGATCGGCTTCTCCTTCTCAAGGTCGGTTGGAATAGGGCTCCAGACTGCTGAAACCTAAGTCCCACTTTAGGTTGCAGAGAAAGGAGAAGTTAGGGCTCCAGGGAAGCTGTCGTTAAGTGTCTTGAATCTTTCCTCTCTTCATAGTGTCTCCTCTTTAGGACTTAGCTGGGGTGTTATGGGACAGCCACTGCCAATGCGCACCAAGATTCCCAGTTCACTCTTGCTTCCAGGCGCGTGGCTGTGTGATGACTTGCCTTGGCCAAGGAAATGACAGCAGAAGCATTTAAATGGTTGTTTACTTTTGAGAGAGAGAAAGCATGAGCAGGGGAGGGGCAGAGAGAGAGAGAGGGAGAGAGAGAACCCCAAACAGACTCTGCGCTCACAGTGCAGAGTCCGACGCGGGGCTTGAACCCACAAACTGTGGGATCGTGACCTTAGCCGAGATCAAGAGTCGGACGTTTAACCGCCTGAGCCACCAGGCGAGTGGAAGAATTTGAGGACTGATGCTGGACTATCCTGTAATTTTTCCCCATGGCCACAACTCTATGGTACACATTAACCTGGGATCCTTGGGTGAGGACAATGTGGTTAGGAGACCTCATGCTGATGAAAAATGGACCTGTAACATAAGGACGAAATGCAATTTTGTTTTAAACCCTTTAGATTTAGGGATTGTTACTATAGCATTTCCTAGCCCAGTTTAACAGACACACTTTCCCCTAAATGGAACCTGTGCTCCGAATCATTTATTCATTTATTTGAACCCTAAGTTAGAACTCTTTCTGACTCTGCAGGTATGGTCCCAGCCTGGACCTGCTTCCTCAAGGCTGGGATCTGTTTCCCTATTTACTTCTCTAACTCCTGCTACTTCCTGATCTTGCAGACCAGACCCTTGCCTCTAAACTACAGTGTCAGCTAACCCCATGGACAGATCTTATGTGTAACTCTCACCTACCTAATTTTTCAGTGGCACTTTATCTGAATTCCTCAAGACTGGCTCCTTCCCTTTGATAGAACTTTTGTAGCCCAGAACGGCCACAGATCCTGTTGGGTCCCCTGGATGCTGTATATGATCCACAGCTCTGCCCTTTTGGTCTGTCCTAAGCTAGAACAGCTTCTTCAATGTATCCTCAGTGCCCTCCAGTGGTTCCAGAGCTGGGTCTTGTCTCCCTCTGCCCTATGCTGCCAGGTGGCATTCCTTCCAGAAGAAATACCATGTGATCAATTATGGCCAGGTGGGAGGAATGAGACATGAAGGGTAACAGAGCAGGGTCTGGCAGGTGGTAAGAATTAGGGAGTTTGTTTGAGATGAAGAAAGGGCTCTCTCTTTTCTACGTTTCAGTAGTTTTCTGGTTTTGAAATCTGTCCATGAAAATCACCTCTATCCCAGACATTACATTTCGGACTGGGATGGCAATTCAGGGACGCTCATAAAGATTTAAGACAAGGCTGTTGGTGAGAGTGCTATTTATAAGAGCGAAGAGAAAATGTCAATACCTAAATGTCTACCAGCGGGAGAAAAGCGAATAGAAATCATTTAATGCTCGTACAATGAGATAACATCATATTACAAAATAGGTAAGGATGGGGAAAAATATAATAGATTACTAAGTAAAAAGAGCAGAAATTCAAAATGGGATGTGTTACCTAATCCTGACTATATTTAAAAATTCATGCATATATTTGCGTAGGAAATAGACAAATGGTATCTAGCAAAATATTTGCCAGGCGGGGCTTCACAATAATTTCATTTTCCTCCTTTATGCTTTTTGTATTTCCCAAATTTCTATAATAAGCACATGCTCCTTTTTAATAAGAAAATAATATGATGAAGTATGGAAAAAGTATGGGTTCTGCTTTTCAAAGATGACTATTTTCTGTCCTTTCTTTGTAATCGAGTACCCAACTTTCCTAATCCTGACTCAGATTTCCTAACGGGTTTCTTTCTTGCTTTGGTCTTGCTCTGTTTATCACACACACAAAAAAATTTAACAAAATTACCAAGTACTAACAATTCCCATGCAGAACAAAATATGGAAGTTTCCAATAATACTTACCTGGGGATGTGTATTATATACTCTTGGAAGAAATATTAATAATTTTGAAATTTCATGGTTATTTTCTAAAACAACTTGCTGGGCTTAAAACTTTGGAATAATATGTCCATTTGGGTTTGGATTACTATATTTTTAAACCCAGAAAAGTCTTGAGGAACAGACAAAAAAAATTATGAATGATTAACTTTGAAGAAATCTGAAGTTGTTGGAAACCAGTTTTAACTAAACCCAGGGCTGGAAATGGTTAGGCAGAGCCTGCTTGGAAGGAGTAGAAAAGAATTGTTAAGGCACAGGCTGCATTTGCCCACTTCCTCCAAACAGCACATGGGACCGTGCTGGACTTCCAGGACTTCCAGGACTTCCAGGACTTCCAGGACTTTCCACCAAGCCGGCTTTCTGAGGATCAGTATCAGCCCTCCTTTCTGGAGGTCAGGATCAGGTCACCCTGTGAGGAATCTGCCTTGGAGGCGGTGTGCTGATTTGAGCAGATTTGGTCCCTAACCGTGCGTTTCATTCTGCTAACCTTTCTTGAACCCAGTTCCCCAGGGAACCTGGCCTGTCCCAGGAACTAGAGCCAGGTTCCAATCTTCTTGCCTCATGGCCAACTTTCCTAATCCTGGCTCCAGTTCTTCTCATCACAGACTCCTGCTTCTTTCTGTGTCCTGCCTGTCGCAAACTGGGAATTGAATGAATGTGACAAAATGAATGAATGGAGTTACTTGAACTGTGAGCTTAGGTAGCTGTAATCCTTGGACACTGTATCATAATGAGCTGCCTGGGATAGAACCTCGTGCAGTCGATGTTGTCAGGCCTTAGCAGGCAAACTAGCATGACCTGCTCCTCTTCCTGCCCACCCTCATCCTGTTACCCTGACATTGTGTCCTGCCGACCCAGTCCTAAGACACGCCACGAGTAGTCCCCATAGTCAGGTCAAAGAGGGCGAGGGTAAGTCATGTACTGACACAACGGCAGTCTTCACAAGACCTGTCTGTTTCACAAAGTTGACAAACGTGGCCTGAGAACAAATAAAATTAAAATCTTTTGAATGTGATGCATCGGGGAGACACAAGTTATTTTCCTGCCATTTTACCAACGTTCCACCTTCCAAGTAGGGCACCAATCCCCCGGTGGATCAACCTGGCAGTGATGTATTCCTTATGGAGAGGAGAAGAGAACGGTTCTGGAATCCTCAGATAACCTTTCTTTTTCTATCCCTGCTGTGAAGAAGCTTAGAATCTGCAGTCCTCGAGTTGTAGTTAGTGGATTTGGCAGGCTCGCGTCCATCCCCACAGAAAGACGTATACTGAAATAAATACCTTGAGGACAATGACATGGCTCAGGTGGCATTTCAGAGCCAACAACAGGCATCTGAGCAATCTGCCATCTCACTGACATTGCACCACATGCTTGAGTTCTCCAGGCAAGCCCAACTAAAAAATCTTGCGAGGCGTGTGCTTTAGGTAAATCCTAACCATAAGCGAGGTGTGCTTGAGTGATTCCAGACCTTCAGATATTAATCGCTTGGCTGGAAATAGAGTCCAAAACACACGGTGTGTGATGACTTTAAAAAGATTTAAGCATGAATGGTTTGAAAGGGTTCCCGTGAAATTGCTCTACCCTTACTTCATCTGGCTCTTGGTTTTTAAAATCAGTTGAACTGTACTGTATTTGGAGATTTCCCCTGTAAGTACTGTAGCAAAAGAGTAGCATGTAGCCTATGGCTCAACAAGGTCGATATTAAATAGAGCTTCCTACCTTCCCCAGGAGCGCACTATTTTTCCCCCGAGTAATTGGTAACATCCTTTTCCTGATCCTGAAAGATGTCACTGACTGGAGCCAGTCCTCATGAAGCTGGACAAACGGATTCTTCCCTTGGATTCCCTGGGAATGAAAGGAAGCCTTAGCCAGTAGAATTCTCATTTGCTTGTGGTAAGCTCTACCCCTCGATGTGAAGAGTTAAAAGGGTGTTTAGCTTCCTCAGAATGAATTTCTGGAAATACATACAGAACAAACTCAAGATGTATCCAAACTCTGGGTCTGTGGATTTGTGTTAAAAGAAAGCCTAGAATCTTTTGGATGTGCTTCTGAGTAGACTTTTCATGAATTATGGCATTATTAGAACTACCTAAATGAAATGACTTTGAACTTTTAAAACCTTAGCTCTATCTATATGGCTTATAATTCAGTAAAAAGAGTGTTTATGATGATTTGTAGATAGATGCTTAGGTTTGTAAAATCTTTGAAATAATTAAAGGCCCAGAGTAGTTCCTAATAATGAAGAAAGATTACAGTTCAAAAGAATCACAAGTATTTTGACCCCAAACCAATTCCATAATTTTTAAATCAGTATTTGTGGTTTTACAAAGATAAGGAAATGAGACTTTTCATACATGTGTATGATATGTGTGTATAATATGTATGTATATATGTATGTATATATATGTGTGTGTGTGTATATATATATATATATATATATATATATATATACATGCATGTCCTTTGGACCAAGAATTCGACTCTGTCAAATTTATTCTAGGGATATGGAGATATGCACAAAGATTTATATACAAGGATTGTTCACTGCAGCCTTATTCATAATGATAAAGAATTAAGAAAAAATATAAATGTCTAACAATTCAGTATTATTTGAACAGATTATTATAAATTCATAGAAAGGAACACCAAGATGCTACTAATATCATGTTTGAAATATCTACTAAATGAAAAAAAATCATGGGAAGAGCATATATTTATAATAAAACTAGCACAACACTGAAAACAAATACCCATCAATAATGGACTGGGTAAAAAATCGTGGGGAATCTGCAGTAGAAACTGTAATGTTAAAAAGAAAAAGGGAGGATATGGACCCATCTCTGAGATACATTATAAGTAGGAAAAAGCAAATTACAGAATAGATTGTACAGTATACAACCAGTTTTGTGACTGAAAGATAAAGATAGATAGACATAATTTATCTACACATGTAGATATCTCTGGAAGTCTGTAAAAAAGCTAGTAACACTGGTTGCCTCTGGGGAGGTGAGACGTGATTCGGGGGTAGGAGGGAGACTGCCTCGTGTAAATTTTGTTCGATTTGGGCATTTCCTTCTATGCCTATACAACTTAAAAAATAAAGAAATACCAGTATGTGAACTATAATTTAAATTTGTAAACAATTTCATGTCTATCCATCTGAATAGAAAAGACTCAAAACCAAACAAGAAAATGTAAATGAGAGTTATCTTTGTACAGTAGGATTATGGGTAATACTCATTTTCTTCTGTGTTTTCCTGTATTTTTTGAGGATTCTCCCTGCCCCCCCCCACCCTGCCCCGCCCATGACAACACTGCTACAAATTTAAGAAAATAATGAGAGGGAAAAAGGCAATGAATGAAAACTGTCTACAGGTCTAATAGGATAGTGAGTGGGGGAAAGGGGCCAGCGTGGTTCTCATGAGCACTGAGGCTGGTACCTCTCAGCTCCCGTGAGGCCGGTCTGGGCTTCTCAGCTGAAGCAGGTAATTATGGCTGCGTTATCTTTTCACCGGCTGAGGCCTGCATGTGAGTAATTAGTTTTATTGCTATAGTTTAGTTGTTAGCAATCTTGCCTGCATGTTGGAATACCTGGGGGCATAAAAGAATACTAAAAATATGCTAGGCCCCGCCCCAGACCGATCAAACCCAAATACCTGGGGTGAGAATCTGGCATCCAGTAATCTTCCCCAGGTGATCCAAATGTGCAGTCCGGGCTCAGAACCCTGCTTTAACCCGGGGCTTTGATCTGGTTGAAAATGCAAATACTCCTACGAGTGTGCTGTGATTTCTTATCAGTAGGTTTCGGGCCTTCCTGGGAATAGATAAAATAGTAAGTGAACCACTGATCTTTTCCAAAAAGATGAGGCCCAATTCTGAGGCCAGGAGAGCTGGAGACCAAATATAACTTCCCCCAGGACTCGTTCAGTTTAAAGGAGGAGGACATCGGGAAAAGAAATTGAGAGTGAGAATGCCCAAGTGCTGGTTCGGCTTTTTGCACTTCCTAGCTGCAGACCCTGGATCAATGCATAGACCGTCTAAGTAGGACCTTGCTGTAAAATGTGTGCAACTCAGCTCAGGGTCTTTGAAAATAGCCTGAGGGAAGAGGAAAGCAGAAGTGTGGGCATTCCGTGCCACCCCTCCCCTAATCAGAACATCTGTACATTTGCCCTTTTGTAGATTAGTTTTCTGGCAGCTTTAGCTTTTTTTTTTTTTTTTTAATTTTTTTTCAACGTTTATTTATTTTTGGGACAGAGAGAGACAGAGCATGAACGGGGGAGGGGCAGAGAGAGAGGGAGACACAGAATCGGAAACAGGCTCCAGGCTCTGAGCCATCAGCCCAGAGCCCGACGTGGGGCTCGAACTCCCAGACCGCGAGATCGTGACCTGGCTGAAGTCGGACGCTTAACCGACTGCGCCACCCAGGAGCCCCACTGGCAGCTTTAGTTTTAACAAATGATTCCCTAGGGGCACCTGGGTGGCTCAGTCGGTTAAGCATCCAACTTCGGCTCAAGTCATGATCTCTGGGTTCCTGGGTTCAAGCCCTGCCTGGGGCTCTGTGTTGACAGCTCAGAGCCTGGAGCCTGTTTCAGGTTCTATCTCCGTCTCTCTCCCTACCCCTCCCCGCCTGCACTCTCTAAAAAATGAACAAACGTTAAAAAAGAATTTTTTTTTAAATAAATGAAATTCCCTAGATCGCATGGGTTTTTAGAGGTCTTTATTGCTATTTAATGTAAGCCAGGGAGTGAGCCTAGAATATGTGATATTTTCTGCATTTTTCTCATAATTTGGGGGGTTTGATTTTCCCGGTACATGGGTACTTGAAGAGGCTGTGGAAACTTCTGCTACTTTCGTTTGGACAATCAATGGCTTTCAACCCAGTTATTTTGTTCTCGTTCCACAGGCAGAAATCATGTGTATTTTTTTTTTTATTTTTTATTTAAAAAAAAAAATTTTAACGTTTATTTATGTTTGAGACAGAGAGAGACAGAGCATGAACAGGGGAGGGTCAGCGAGAGGGAGACACAGAATCTGAAACAGGCTCCAGGCTCTGAGCTGTCAGCACAGAGCCCGACGCGGGGCTCGAACTCACAGACTGCGAGATCATGACCTGAGCCGAAGTCGGCCGCTTAACCGACCAAGCCACCCAGGCGCCCCTCCATCTGGGTTTTGAACAAGAGTGTTCCATCTCCAGCTTTCTTGATATCCGAGCGATGGCTAATTTTTCTTGGTGAACTCACTTGAGGCAAGATTTTGATGCACAGGGCCAAGGAACATTTTACAGAGGGAGCCAAGCTTTGGTGGGTACCATCTGGCTAAGAAAAAAATAAAGAAAAGAGGCAGGCTGTCATGTGGGCAGTATGTGGCCTCTTTGATTGGATGATCTCTTTTTCATTCACTGAATGAATGTTTATTAAGCATCTGGTAACCGCCCTGGCACTGCGTTGGGTGCTGGATTCAGGAGTGAGCAGGACAGACAAAAATCATTGCCCTTACTGAAACTTATACGAGAAATCGTCAAAGGAGATAAATGTAATAGAATAAATGATTATTTGATTTAGAAGCATAGAAACCAAGAGTGGAAAGAAACCAATTGCCTAGATCAACTACCTAATTAAGTCCTAAATCCAATATTCATCCCGCTAACTGCATTTGGGAGCCCACCTGGAATGCCCACGGATACAGCCTGTTACTAAATGGGGAGGAGAAACTGGTCCAGGTTATATGGCAATGGGGAGTAAATCAGGTGATGGGAACGGTTGTCATCTGGGAATAGAGGCCTGGGATTGCTGGCTCTTGACCAGGAACTGAAATCCAGATTTCTGCATGAATCTCTTGATGTTTAAGTTCTGGAAGCTAATTCAAAATTTTCAATGGCATCATTATGTCAAAAGCAACACTTGGTCAGGTCAAAGACCGCCAGTGTGCTCTCTTGGTCTTAGCGGGGCATTCAGTCATTCGTTCATTCATTCATCAAACATTAGTAAACAGCTTCTCTGGTGTACCCAGCTTAAGAATAGCTGCTGTCTGGCCAGCCTTTCAGAGCCTTCCAGTCTCTTGGGACTTGATGGCCTTTCCACTTTGAGGTACAGCGCTTGCTTTGATGATGCTAACCTGGGATAAGCACAGAATGGATATGTTTGAGTACTAAGAGGAGATCACTTGGAAGCATTTATAAGGGTGGTGATGGAAGGAAGTACTTGGCTTCATCTAGAATATCTGTTTGGTGGCTCTGAAGTGTGGGTATTTTCTCTTTCAGAAGGAGATACTGTTTCATGCCTGGTTTTTCATCTTCAACATGTTGGCCCTGAAACCCTTTCTTTCAACAAAGAATCATCATCTTTCTGCTGTTTTGAAAATTTCCCTCTAGGTGGCGCCATTTGCAGCTCTCTGAGTCTCCCTGGGCCTGCTTGCTGGCCTTCCCAGGAGCAAGGCTACTTTATTCCTTGGCTAGACAGCTGTGCCAGCAAGCTCTGCCCGGAACAGCTCTTTCCCAGCTCTTGTCGGATCTGCAATGGTTCAGGCCGACTTCTAATTGGTCTTTCAGGTGACCATCATCGTGTGTCTACCCATACTCTTTTGGGTTGGTTTGAATAACTGCCCCTTCTTCTGAACTCCTCTAGCAGTCCGTTCTCTCTGCTGTAGGTTAGCAGTGAGAGCTTCTCATTTTGCATTGCTGTTTATTCTTTTATGCATGTGGACTGTCTGCCCAAACAGATTATTAAGGCTTTAAGGGCTTTGTATGCCTCAGGCATCTGGCATAATGCACTGCCTGGGACAGGCAGTCTTGCAGTGTGTTTGTTGTTGACGTAGGTTCTCCTATTCTTTTGTTTATTCATCACTTAACTGAGTATCTCTTCCAGGCTGGGCACTCTTTAGGGTGCCCTGAAAGCAGTTGAGACTGAGAGATGACAGATGGAGACAGGGCACTGGGAGAGGAGGCTGAGGTAGAGAAACAGATAATTACAGCGATGCAGGGCGTGCTATGAAGCAGCCATGCTAAGTGACTCTGGGAACAGGAGCGATGCAGGCTTCTTCCTCCCCAGGAGCTCCTTTTACATGAGTTCAGCCTTTCATTCTCTTATTCTGGGATCACTCCCGGAAACTGAACGATGCATTTGACTGAAGTATGCCTTTGACTGTTTTTCTTTTCCAGTCCCTACGGAGGAGGGTAATAGGAACATGGTGCAGCTGTCCATCTCAGGATGCCATGGAAAAGGTGACAGTCTTCCCATTTCCCTCTGGCATTCTATGCTCTGAGGGCTGTGTGGTTTGCTTTTCAGTCATGTACTCATTGCCGTTCAATTCTCAGAATGGCTTATCATCTCATTGTCTGTTTGGGGGTGATTTGGAAATGCTGACTTAAGTGATGTAGACACGTATTTATTGAAAGCCTGTTCATTCTTTAAGATGCATCCAAATATCCCCTTTTGTATGAAGTCTCCCCTAGTTCCCCCTACCAGAATGAATTATTTCTGCCTTTTTCTGCCTTTATTATTGTTACGTCTATTCCGCTTTTAATACAAATTGATTTCACTTTCTTTTATTATGGCTGTTCAGAGCCTCATGCCTTAACACTCCAAGCCTAGGGGTGCCTGGGTGGCTTATTCAGTTAAACATCTGACTCTTGACTTTGGTTCAGGTCATGATCTTGTGGTTCATGGGTTGGAGCCCCATGTTGGGCTCTGTGCTGATAGTGTGGAGCCTTCTTGGGATTCTCTATCTCCTGTCTCCCTTGCTCTTGGCCCCTCCCCTGCTCTCTTCCATTCTCTCAAAAATAAATAAACATTAAAAAAACAAAGACTCTAAGCCTATTGAGGTCAAGACCATCTCTCACTTCCTGCACTCTCTCCTTATTGACACATAGCAGGCAATGAATACATGTTAACTTAATGAACTGGGGCTTTGGAATATGATACATGTTTAGTTGCATATTTTATTTACTTCTAAAATATGGTTAATAACGTCAAGAGTTTCTACATGGATTTTGTTTGCTTGACTTAGATTGTATGAATGTTTGTTTGGCAAATGCTTTCCAGATACATATGTAAAGGTTTCTGGATAGATCTGGGGTCTAAATTTGAATTTTCTTTTCCTGTTTCCTTCTTGTCATCCATACATGGCTTTATCACTGTCAGAGAGTACTGGCCTACTTTCTGATTTCTTTCCAATACATGAAGAAACATCCTCCTATTGATTGATTTCATCCATTCAAATATCTACTGAGTGCCAAGGATTGTCCCTGATGTTTGGGATCCAGGGGTGAAAAAATGGATTTTGATAGTATCAAATGGTGTAATTCCTTTCATCAAAGAGCATGTCAATTCAGTCAAAATGGATTATCTGATAGATGGATAGTACAGTTTGAGAGACATTTTCAAAAATTTCAGAGGATCCTTGGCTAGGACCCCAGAGACTTGAAGCTTCCTGTCATTTGATTTTTTGGGTATTTAATATCTCTCTGAAACTCATATATACGTATGTTAGAGGATACAAACTTACAATTAAAAATTTTCCTCTGAAGCCATTTAAAATTGCTGCATATTGAATTTCAATCTTTAATTTCATTAGTCACTTAATTTTAAGTTTTAATTTCACAGAAAGTCTAGTGGCTTTTTTTTTTAAGTTTATATATTTACTTTGAGAGCGATTGTATGCACAAGAGTGAGCAAGGGACAGAGAGAGAGAGGGAGAGAGGGAATCCCAAGCAGGCTCTGCATGTCAGTGCACAGCCTGATGGGCAAAGCTCAGTCTTGTGAATGGTGAGATAAAGACTGGAGTCCAAATCAAGAGTCTGGTGCTTAACCAACTGAGCCACCCAGGCACCCCTCTAGTGGCATAGGAGTCCACATAAAGGGGATGAGATTTGTCTTTGCTTTCCTGGCTTATGTGAACTTTAATCATTTTGTAGCCCAGATATTTAGAAAGGGAGCCTACAGTATAGATCTTATGCCTCCGTGACTTGTTTGATCTAAGTCCTGGGGTGTGTGTGTGTGTGTGTGTGTGTGCGCGTGCATGTGTGTGTCAAGGAGGTGGAAGTAATGGCACATAAGAGAAGGTAGTTACACACCTGTCACTCAGGAAGCCTATATGCATTCTTGACCTGTAGCAATGGTACCGTCACGACCTTCCTTTCCACTCTGGATAAGCACGTTGCTCCAGAGACATTTCAGAAAACATGAAATATGAAAAAGGGATTCCTATCATAAAATACAATTTACTCTGGAGACCGCAGGTTCCATGAAAGCCGGAAGCAAAAGGAGTTCCCCTTTTGCAGCTGTTAGACAAAATAAAACCTGAATGAACAAGATTTTTTTTTTTTTTTTTGCCATTTATCAGTCGACCATCACAACATAATAAACAAACATTTTAAAGTAAACTGCCTCAATTGAAAGTGGAAAACCAAAATACTAGAATGGGATTCTGCTGGGGCAATCTTGTCCCACCTCCCCCCTTTTTTTCTATTTGATTCTTCCCTTTGCTTCCACATGATTCTGCATTTTCCTGTAAGTCGAGCATAATTCAATCTCGGTCTAGAAGGGCAAATTTGATCACTTGGCTGTTAAACATCGTGTGCCTTTTCCAGAAGAGTTTGTAACAAAACAAAACAAAACAGAAACAACCTCAATGGCATATAAACTGGAAGCCATCAGGAGGCTCTTGGAAACTTGGACAGCTTCGTTTGCAGTTTAGGATTTAGATGTGTATCTCCCGTAACTTTGTGGACAGTTTCCCCGGGCCCCCCCCCCCCCCCCCCGGGAACCGGTGACAGTTCCTCCTTCCCCAGTCGCACTCCACGACCGAGTGCATCTAAGACCGAATTGGGGTCAGAGGTGACGCGAGATACTTTTGTAACCGAATGGCGTTTTGGAAATAGGAACGGGAAAGAGCCCAGAAGTGGCCGGGAGGCGGCGCAGACCCGCGCGGCCCGGGAGTGGTGGGGCGCGAGCGCGGACGGTTCGCGGAGCCGGCCCGGGCTAGGGGGCTGGCGGGGCCGCCTCCCGCGAGTCTGCGTTCCTGGGCCGGGGGCCGAGCGGCAGGCAGAGGCCGCCATATTCCTGCTCCACCACGCCCGGGCGGGCAGCGGCAGGTTGGCGGCGGCCCCGACCCGCCCCTCTCCGGCCGTGACCGCTGCGCCCGCCGGCCCCCACCGGCGCGCGGGAGCGGGAGGCGCCCGCAGAGCCCGAGGGGCCGGCGCAGCCTGGGGAGCGGCGGGCGAG
>NW_024412430.1:3472131-3491322 GCF_014898765.1 Herpailurus yagouaroundi
ACAGACGCGCGCGCGCGCGCGCACACACACACACACACACACACACACACACACACACACGCACGCGCGCAAGCACACACGCGCAGAGGGGTCGGGGCTGCCCCGTCCCGGGCCTCGGCGTGTGCCCCTTGGTATTCCTGAGGGCTGTGCCTCCCGGGAGCGCGTTTCTATGCTGTGCATCTGCTAAATGGCAAATCCCTTCGGGGGAAGAGGTGCGGGGGTGGGAAGGTGGGCAGCGGGGTCGAACTTCCAGTGTCTTTGCTGTGGCGCCCCGTTCCGGAGAGGGGAACTGTGGTGTGTGTGCGTGTGTGTGCGTGCGTGCATGTGGCCCGAGGGTGGCGATCCGAGCCGGGGCGCACACTGGGGGACTGCCTGCGCTAGGGTTGCCTGTGTGCATCCATTTCCAGTGGTGGGGGTCTGGGGGGAATGGTGGTCAGACTCGCGACTGGATTGTCCATGGAGTGATGATGAGGGAGCCTAGTGGTTGGCTCTCGAAAGAAAGGGGGTTTGTGTATTTCGGGGGGGGGGGACGGGCAGGCCAGCTCAAATGTGTCACACAAGTGCTGCTGCTCTCTAGTCACCAGACCACCGAAAGGAGGGATCCAGAAGAGTTTCTTGACCAGTGGATGGTGACAGGTTTGTTTCTCGTCAGCACCATTTTTTCCAGTAAAAAAAGGAGGGATACGGAGGGTTGTGCTGTGTGGTTGTTGACAGCGACGGGTTTCTTTTGTTTAATGAGGCAACCCAGATGCAGGCCTGAATTCACAATAGTTACTACTGAAAACCAGTGCAGCCTCTCAGTTACTCTCCCGGAAACAAATAGAAACCTTTTGTTTAAAACGGACAGCATTTTAATATCTTTGGGATCTAGGCTAGAAGGAAAACGGGAAGTGTAGAGCAAAAATTTGCCTTCAGTCTCTAAAACAAACAAACAAACAAACAAACAAACAAACAAAAAACCCCAACAACAACCCAGCGTTCTGTCTTCACACAAAGTTATCAAGAAAATGCCATTTCTCAAAGAGGCATTCTATTGATTATTATCTTTTAGAGACTGTTCAGAATCAAGGATCAGGGTGCACATAGGAGCCAGCGTGACCTAACTCTGAGCTATGGTGGTAGGAAGAATAAACAGCTTTGCAGTAACAGGCCTGAAAAATGCCTGCACTTGTGTTCAAGATATTTGCGTGTATAATAAATGTTCCTCAGACATGTCTGGAAGAAAGAAAGATTGTGCTGTCAATTCAGATTGAAGAAGCATGCGTTTTATTTCTTAAGCATTCCATCTCCTGGTTCAAGGAACCAGTTGCCTTTGGGACTGAACTGCTTTGGGTACTGGATCACTTACAAGAGGGAACAAAATATAATCATTACAGACAGTTACAAATGGTTAATTTACATGTCATGCTTTATGTCTTGAAACCAGATTAGATAAATGTATACTTGTTTGTAAAGAACAGAAGGCAGAGCATTGGATAAAAGAGGTGGGCTTTAGGGAACGAAGCCAGGGGAGTGGAAAACTGCATTTGGAATATTAAGATTAAAAAAAATGTGTTTTTTTTTTTTCTCATTTTGGGCTACTTCTAATGGCTGAATAATGTGTGATTGAATTTGTTGCAAATTCTCAAGATTGGGAAAAATAGGGGAAGACAAATACGCATAGAGTGTACAAGTGCACGATTAAGGGAAAAAGCATGTGTTTTAGAGAGACTTCAGAAGGGATTTTCTTTTGCCCTGTTTACAGTCTTTGTTTATGTTTAGCTGTGAATACAGCATTTGAGATCTCTCAAGCCATCCCTATCTCCTGAAATGTGACAGCTCTAGGTGCCAGCAGCTGGAATTAGAACGCAGGGGGTTTGTCTGTTGGAAGGCCTAGGTTAGATTATCTAGGAGGAAGACTTTGAGGGAAATACACATATACGGACATAATTACATACTGTGTATTGAAATAACATGATGTTTTAAAAATGCACTTGGAGATAATTTTATGAGAAAAAATATTAACACTTTTCCTACTAAAGTGGTAGTAATGGGGAACTTGGTCTCTTTTTAGATATTTGAGTAGGATTTAATACAGCCTTGTGCCAGCCCCCAAGTATGGCCTATCAGAAGGAGTGGAAAATCTGACATTAATTTAGCACCTACATTCATTAGTAACATTCAAAAATTGTACAACTTTTTGTTAGGAACATGATCCCTAGGCATCACATACTATTTCTTACAGCTTTGTGATCTAGATATGTTGCTTTTGTAGCGGAAGGAGTGTGATACCTACACTATTTCTACAGTAAATACTCTCTCCTAAATGTAGGGGTGTGTGTATGTGTGTGTGTTGTGTGTGTGGGCTTCTGATTTCACAGTTTTTTGAATCCAGGAGGAAGATAATGGTTGACTTGAACCAGATACCTGGGAGGGCTTCTGTTTGAGGAGCTGCTCTTGGATCAGCTGCTTTGATGAGTTCACTGAAGCTTCCTTTTCCTACCTGTCCAAAGGAGGCTACGGGTTTTATCCTTACACAGTTTAAAGATTAACTGATGTTTTTAACTACCTTATTTAAACCGAGGGTTCACTCTTATATTTAAATGGCATTCAGTATAAGATTATTGTCAAAGTAAATTTTAGTTTAAGACATGACACCATGTTAGTGGAAATGGATTTATTTGGCAGGTGATCTTTGCATTGTTCACATAATTATTTTATGTGTTAGCGTAAAGAATTAGGGAACTGCCTAGATGAAAGTATAGCAGTAAAATTGGAATCGTTTTTGATACTTACACAGCAATTATGACAATGTATTTTCCAATTCTGTACTAATATATTTTGATTTTTTATTCTTTTTTTTAAATGAACCCTGGGGCGCCTGGGTGGCGCAGTCGATTAAGCGTCCGACTTCAGCCAGGCGGTCCGTGAGTTCGAGCCCCGCGTCGGGCTCTGGGCTGATGGCTCAGAGCCTGGAGCCTGTTTCCGATTCTGTGTCTCCCTCTCTCTCTGCCCCTCCCCCGTTCATGCTCTGTCTCTCTCTGTCGCAAAAATAAATAAACTTTGAAAAAAAAAATTAAAAAAAAAAAATAAATGAACCCAGAAACTTACCACCATAAAACACCATATTTAGTTCTGAGTTGTTGTTTTCTTTACCATATTCTTTCTCTGAATTTATTTAAATAAGTATTTTCCTTGGCAGCTCAAAGAAAACTTGCATATATACGTATATATGCAAGAGAACATTTTAACTTGGTTGAAGTTTTATATGCTTTATAGGTATAAAGTATATTTTATTTCCTCTAATTGATCAGTATTAATACTAACTAAATATTTATTTAAATAAATTTTTTTAACATTTATTTATTTTTGAGAGACAGAGAACAAGCAGGGGAGGGGCAGAGAGAGAGGGAGACACAGAATCTGAAGCAGGCTCCAGGCTCTGAGCTGTCAGCATAAACCCTAATGAGAGGCTCGAACACATGAACTGTGAGATCATGACCTGAGCCAAAGTTGGACGCTTAACTGACTGAGCCACCCAGGCGCCCCTAAATATTTCTATTTGTAGTACATAGGTCACACTATTGAATATTAATGTGTCTTTAAGTCTGTGTATAACAAATGGCTTTGAATCCCTGCATTCAGTCACAGATATTCATGCAGAAAATTTTTTTAGTTCCTTGAAAATATGTCTTTTCCCTCTTAAATCTGTTCTTACTTTACATGTTTTTAAAATCTTTACTCTTTAGATAATCATCAAATGGGAAGATTTAGCAAACCTTTTTAATTGATTGAATTCCACCTATTGAAAATAGGCAGAGTTTAGGCCAGTCTTACATGGAAGAATGTATATTCTTTATCTTCTAACTGAATTACATATATGATTGTAGATTTTCTTCCTCTTCTAGGCCAGTAGCTTATGAGGTTAGTGATTGTGTCTGTACTGGTCACTATGATAGTCCAACTTCTAGCACAATACCTAACTCATAGAATGCTCTCAGTAAATGTTTGTTGAGTGAGTACATTTATTTATGACCCCCCCCCCCGACAAATTGGGAGCATAAAGTAATGAATAAATTATGGAAACACAGGGATATGTAATGCTTTTAATCTGTGGCAGATAAAATCATGATCTTTAAACAATTGAATGTAACTCTTTGAGCCTGTTGGATGTAAGTGCATTCCAGGACAGAAAGTGTTAATGTAAGTTGTTACATCACACATTGAACCAGTGTATTACAGTTCTGTGCTGGATGAATTTGGGAATGGTAACAGTCATGCTTAAAGTATGAAAGTTTAAAAGAAAAAAAACCATTCGATATCTTGCTTACTTTTTATCGTGTAGAAGCTAATTTAACCCTGTCATCTTCTGGTCATACACTTTCCCCATGATATACTCAACAGAGTGAATTTTAAATTCTCCAGCATACAGGTGACAGATTTTTGTGATTTATCTGTACAGTTAAATGAGAACCACAATGATCAAATACAGAGTTTTGAGAGTTGTATATGGAGGGCGCCTGGGGGGCTCAGTGGGTTAAGCATCTGACTCTTGATTTCGGCTCAGGTCATAATCTTACAGTTTATGTGTTCAAGCCCCATGTCAGGCTCTGTGCTGACAGTGTGGAGCCTGCTAGGGACCTTCTCTCTCTCTCTCTCTCTCTCTCTCTCTCTGTCTCTCTCTGTCTCTCTCTGTCTTTCTGCACCCCTCCCCCATGCACTTGTGCTCTCTCAGAAAATCAATAGAGTTAAAAAGATGGACAAACATGAAAAAAATTAAAAAAGAATGGCAGATGGAATATTTTTAATTGAGAGGTATATATTTGTACTGAAAACTGTACAGTTACAGAACAAGAGGCTGGGAATTGCCTGGCAGATTTAGATTGTATGGAGAGTTCATTCGTGTGGGCGTGGATAAAAGCGCCTGCCCCACGACCCCTCTGTAGAGTTCACTGGAGAAGAATGGGGATGTTGATGGTCTGAGTTAACCTAGAAGTTAGTGGCTGTCTAGGACGGCCCATCAGAACCAGGGAAGGCAAGGATCCCTGTACGCAGCCCTAATGACAGCATCTCCCTGGAAATACCAAACGATGGTGTTCATGAGGCTGCTTTAAAACCAACCAGTTTTATTTTTGTTACTCTTTTTGCTTCCAAGTGTTAAATATGTTTCTAAATGTCAGGATTTATTTGGATGCATTTCCTCTTTTTCTCTCTGGTTTTTTGTTTTTGTTGTTGTTTGAAACACGGGACTTATAGTTTCTATCCGAAGGGTGGAGTGTTAGCATCCCTCATAAGAATCAGAATTGTAGCTCTGACTACAGCAAAGCCTTCAGAGTAAGATTTTTGCTTTGAGCCACGTAGATCCATTGTCTAGATCTGCCGTGGAACTCATCCTTCTGCTTACATGTCATTTCTTCCTATGGGAGCTTTGGCACATGTTAAAACCATGCTGAACAGTGAAGTTATCCCCTATATATCGATTCAGATTTTTTTAGGTAAATTTAGAAAGGAGAACCAGAAGAATAATTTAGTGGCCATTTTGTTTATTACAAATAAATTTTATAGCCTCCTTCTCATTAAAAAACAACAACAATAACAACAACACAGCTCCACTTTATAGGAGATGGTTTATATTCGATTTTGTAGGTGCCTATTCAATATAGTTATGATTTTTATTACAGATGAATTTTTAAGGACCTGAAACAGCTTTCACAGTTGTGTGGCTGCGTGCTATGCTAAACTTAGCAGAAAAAAGGAACAGATTTTTCTTCATGATCCAGACGAACTTACACTTGAGAAGAAATGAACTAGATTTTCCAAGGATGATTTTGATTCCAGCATTCATGTTAATTTTTCTTTAAGGGGAGGTTATTAGTTCTGTTGACATTAATGGAAATGTTGATTGGGTGTTGTAGAGGAAAAGCAGGGAACTCAAATGGTACATCTTGGGAGAGAGAAGCCATTTTAAGAAGGTTAGGATTGCTTTCTTCCTAAGGAGGTAGAGGGAGGGAGCCAGTTTGCTCCAGACACTGTTTTGGCTTGAGGGAAATACAAGTATTTGTAGCAACAAATTTAAAGTCTAATTTCCTTGTTTCAGCTGGGAGGGTGATGACATTTTTCAAAAGGAAACTGGTATCATGGCTTTTAAGCAATCTTAAGATCTTTGCAGAATTCATCCTAGGGAAGTGTGAAATAGCAATAGAAGGTAAAAAGTGTGATTGCTGGTAATTAAATCTGTGGCAATAACTGACTTCAGTAAACAGTGAATGTTTTCTCCTGTGCTGCCGAATGGAGTAACATTGAAGACAGAGCTGTTCTCAGACCCAAACACTGTTTTGCGTGAACAGCTGTTACTAATAAAATGATAGGAAGTTGTTCCACAATCACCTTTGATTTGTTATGTTACCGATATGTAAAAATCTGTCTGATTTCTCATCTATCATGCAGTAAAAAGAAAAAAAAAAAATGACCTAACCATGCTGTTGGAAATGAGTTCCTAATTCTAGGTGGTTGGCCATGGATCTGGACTTGACAAACAAAAATATCCGTATTTTGATGCTGAGAACCAAAATCTGAATTCACTGACTAGCTCTGGGGTTGACCTTTATACCTAGCAATAATTTCTGAGATCAGAGCAGAATATTTTGTTCAAAGACTTCATGGTTAAATTTTAAGAACAAAATTCGTGTGATTTAAAAATAAAGTTAAGAACATACTTCAAATTCATTTATTCCACAAACACTTGCCAGTTATTGGAAAATAAACACTTCCTCCAATTCTTTTTTTTTTTTTTTTAAATCAGACATATCTTATGAAAGAACAGCTGCATAGAGAATGCTGGTCAAATGAGCAAGTATTAAGCCCCTCATTTATGCAAAATAATGTGCTGTGTGAGATACTCCTTATTTCTTACTCGTCAGCAACGAAGACTACAAGTACTTTTCACAGTTTTGCTGTTTCCCAATAGACGCCCTCGGACAGACATGTCCTTCTGAGTTTTATCCTTCCTGGCATTGGCTTTTCTATTGGCTCTTAATACAAAGAAAAAACCAAAATAATCTCAAGGCCATTGTACAAGCTTCCCGGGGATTACACAACTGGAGAAAGCAGATGATCTTGAGAATTACTTCCTAGGAGCGTATGGGCAAAAATGCCTTCAACCATGAGAAGTCATTACTGACCGCTTGAGCACTAATTGGGTTGGAAGCTCCTTGAGGCCAAAGATGGCGGCTTTGGTTTTGTTTTGTTTTGTTTTGTTTTGTTTTGTTTTGTATCCCAGCATAGACAAAGCCTTGATCAGTTTACAGTGATTCTGTTGTCAGTAACTGGGGGCTTGTGGGCACAGAAGGGTGGGCAGCTGGATTCTCCAAAGAAAGGGCAATCAGAGGACATGCATGTAAACTTCTTGCTTCCGTCTAACGTGCATCATCCATATGCTCTCCATTTGCCACACTCCTCTTTGCCGTTTCGTGGGCCACCTGGGGCACAGTAAAAGCAGTTGGGTTTTAACAACGGAATAGTCTTTGTCTCCTGGTCCTGCTTCTCATTCATTGTCTAGCGGGAGTGATTCAGTTGAGCGTTCTCATATTGTTTCAGCCTGAAAAGCCAATAGAAGCGCATGCAGCAGTTTGAATGGAAAACTGTTACACAGGTCCTTTGAAATTTAAAAATTCCATGCACCTTTATTACAGGATTAATTTTGGATTGTGAGCAGTTTGACTACTTAAGAAACAAAGTAGTTGTTTCAAGGAAGTGCGGAATAGATTGTGGTGCGGTTGGGATCAGGAATGTCATTAATGCCATTGTATTCCTGAAACCTCACAGAAAGGAACAATAATTGATCCACAGAAAGAGCGAGAGTGAGACTTTTTGGCTCTGTTGAAGGAAGTGAATAGTGATGTTTAGAAACATAGTCATGCATAATTCTAAAATAGCCTTGAGTTTTTTCCCTTTAGAGAACTGAAATCATGTATTAATTGCCTCTTCCTGGAATTTGACTTTTTTTTTTTGATCACCACCAGTTGTTAAAAAATCAAGAGTTTTTCTTTTGCTTTTTTACGTTTTCAAGACGCTGATGAAATCTTTATTTTTATTGTTTCTTCCCTACCTTTCTTTTTCCTGTTAGGGCAAGCAGGGTGATTGCTGGCATCTTCTGTATACTTCCTGGTGACTGCAACTAAAGATCAGCACTTTGGGGCACCTGGGTGGCTCAGTCGGCTAAGCGTTCTACTTCGGCTCAGGTCATGATCTCATGGTTGGTGGGTTCCAGCCCTGGGTCGGGCTCAGTGCTGACAGCTCGGAGCCTGGAGCCTGCTTAGGATTCTGTGTCTCCCTCTGTCTCTTCCCCTTGTTTGCTCACACTCTGTTTCTCTCTCTCTCTCTCTCTCTCTCTCTCTCTCTCTCTCTCAAAAGCAAACATTTAAAAAAATAAGACAAGCATTTGAGTGGCTTACCCGCCCGTTATTCCAGCTGTTTGCTACAGCCCCCTTCTGTGCAAACACCGCCCATTCATTTACCCTTTCATCCCAGTGCCCTTTGGTGCCAGGAAGCGTTTCTTAGACTCCCTGGCACGCACATTTCTTTAAGATTTAGGGAACTTCCACGTTGGTGCTTCCTTCAAACATGTGGCTGTGAGCTGGTGAGGGGAAGTTGGGTGCTTTACTACACTAAAAGGGCACTTGTGAATGTGCTTGTAGAAGATAATTAACTCTCTTTAGCAACACTTGAGTCCCCGGAACAAAATACATTGTTACTGAACAAAATGTAGAATTCTCCTTCCTTTTCCAGAGGGCAGGGACTGGAGACTGGTTCACGATTCCCAGCAGAGAGTGAGTGAGCCAGTGCTGGATAATCTATCACACCCCACTGGGTTTCAAAATAGGATGCAGTGCGTTTGCTAGAAAGGAGGACGGTGCGTGTAGGCCTGTGTGGAGTAAGAGCGAATCTTACCCATTTTCATGATGTGAGCGTTCTCATCTCCGTACCTAGAGAGAGCCTTAAAGCCCCTCTAATTGTATTTCTGTACAGATGGGGGGGGGGGGGTAGCATCAGCAGAGGCCTTTGCTTTTGTTACACCCAGTCAGCCTGAGCATGTTTTGGGGTTTGTTTTTTTTTAAGGCAAAGATACAGTGTTAGTTTCTGACCCTCTGAACGGATATTTTAGGGCCTCCCCTTTCCAGAGCGGCTTCATTATACTACACGTTCTTTCTGCAGATGGTAAGTGCAGTTTTCCTCTTGTCCTAAAGAGCTGACCCATTTCCTGTGACTTGTTCTAATAATACAGGATGACTTTAATTCTTGTTCCTAGTTTGCCCTTAAAAGAATGCCAGGGTACTTGCTACGGGTTTAACTCTTGTCTTTCTAACACTTGTGATATTTTTTGAGAATTGGTCAAGCACAGAGAAGCAGTAGCAGTGGCTGTGGAAGTTTATTTGGGTAAATAAATACCCCCCCCCCCCCCCCACACACACATTGGTTTAGTTTCGTGTGTTTTTTCTAAAACCTGTAACTAAAGGGAGGTCAAGCGGTCCTGCCCTATATCTCTTTGAACTGTTGTGAAGGTGTTTCTTCAGGGAAAAGGATTTGTTCCTGGACTGTTTTCTACAGAGACCTGTAGAATGAAGACATTGGACCGAACCTCACGGCTGTCTGAACGTTGAAACTTGCTCCGCTTCCCCGTCTGCAGCTCTGGCCTCTTGGCCACCTTCTGCCCAGGCTCATCCCTGGACGAGGGGCCCCGAGCCCCAACCCTCTGCAGTGGTGACAGGCCCTCCTGGAGGCATCGGCAGGTCTGGTGGACTCCTGGCTGCCCTCACCGTCCTCTCCTTCCCTTCTGGAAGACACCCTGAGCACCCTGCGGGAGGCTCGGCGGCTCCGGGGAAGAGTGAGGAGGCATCAGCGAGTCTGGCCAGAGCGGCCCCCATGCCGCCTGGCGCGCCGCTGATAGTTTCACTGCCTTCACAGGGAATGGTATCAAAAGCCTCCTGTCATATCAGCATGGGTCTCTTGCTTCCTGCAGGAAGGGCGATATCCTGGCAGGCGCAGGGGTGGAGCCTGCGGACCAGGCAGTGTTCAAGTGCTGCCCTGCTCAGGCCCCTGCCGCGGGGCTTTCGTGGGTACCCTTAGACCGCTGTCTTTGACCCACTGCTACTAGTTTTTTCCCCTTCATTGGGCTTTAGGCAGTGCTTTCCATTTGCTTGCAGAGAACCTGCTGCCCAAGCCCGTTTCTGCCATTTTCAGTGAGAGCGGGTCAGTCATCTGAGTCTGGGCTCCAGGAGTGCCTCACACCTTGGTGGAGCACGTTTGGGGGACTGCTGTGTATTGGGAGCCAGTAGACTCCTTTTCTAGCACCTTCCAGGGGAGATTTAGAATCAACCCAGGAACGGAGCATTTGTGTCCATTTCCTCTTACATTCCTGTGCCCATCTTTTTTTTCACGGGGCCTTTATTGAAATCAGAAAAACAGGTAGTGGACTGTGTTTCTGAACTGCCCTTAGTTGTCATGACCATGTTCAGAGAAACTTCAAGGAGGCGACTTCCTGTGTCTCTTGTCTGCATTCTGGAGAAAGGGCTCTGTGAAGAAAGAACAGCTAGACTCACAGCCTAGGTCTGCAGAAGAGCCCACTTCCCCTGGAGGTGCCGGCAGGGGTCTGGCACTCGTCGACCCCTGCTTTCCTCCTGGCCGCAGCCTCTTCCTCATTATCTTGTCAGCTTGATTTTGGATATGGAGTTGGACAGGTGCAGGGGAAAAGGAGAGCAGTCACAGATGAAGGAGAGTAATGTGAGTCTGGCGGGGCTTGGCTGGACAGAGGCTGTTGTTCCCTGGAGGGGTGGTGCAGTCGTGTCTTCGCTAGACCCTGGAGGAAGGAAAGGAGAACAACAGAGAGGTGCTCTGTGCGTTGGCCTGTGGTTGGAAAGTGCCAGGCCAATGCAGCTTCTCTTACGAGCTCCACTGCCCCCCCTGCGTTTCCTCATCTGGTCACGTCTCCTGTGCCCTTGCTTCCCCGATCCCAGATTGGCAGAGGAGCAAGGGCAGCAGTCTGCTTGTGTGGGAGGTGCTCTTGTTGCATGCGTCCTCCCCTGACCTTTTACCCCCAGAGATGGTTAAATAGACCAGGCACAAAACTCATGTCAAGCAGTGTCCTGAGAAAAACCATTCACACATTAAAAAGAAAATGTACACCATGATTCCTCTGTGTGTGTGTGTGTGTGTGTGTGTGTGTGTGTGTGTGTGTGTGTGTATTTAACCTGGCAGCTGCTGAAGGTGACAGAAATGCATCTCTTACTGTATTGAGAACTCTGCTAATCTGGCGATGGGTTATTAGGATGTCTCTTGAGAGATCCTTGTGCAGGAAATCTGCTTTCACCTGGCTTGCTTCTCCTACAATAGAGCACCTGTCAGTTGCCCAAGGCAATAAGTAGATACATAGTAGCCTGAGATAGTCTTGCCAAAGTGGATTCACACTCACTGTGGAGGCATGTAATACATGGAAGTAATCTTGTAACTTTAGCTGATCAAGGCACCTGTCAATTGATTGTGTTCTCTTAGGAGCTGTTCACATTCTGGGGCTATTACATCCAAGCCCAGGGAGTAGATTACTCAATAAGCCCTGAAGCCTGTTTCCATTTATGACCAGCATTTGAAATGGGGTGCTTTTGGGACGCCTGGGTGGCGCAGTCAGTTAAGCGTCCGACTTCAGCCAGGTCACGATCTCGCGGTCCGTGAGTTCGAGCCCCGCGTCGGGCTCTGGGCTGATGGCTCAGGGCCTGGAGCCTGTTTCCGATTCTGTGTCTCCCTCTCTCTCTGCCCCTCCCCCGTTCATGCTCTGTCTTTCTCTGTCCCAAAAGTGAATAAACGTTGAAAAAAAAATTTGAAATGGGGTGCTTTTGTTCATGATAGAATCGAGTTATGAGGATTTCTTGACTTGAAAATGTAGGCAAATATATTTTGAATAATTTGATTAATTTGAGAAGAGAAGTAGGAAGAGCTGAAACAAAAGATACTTGAAATCAACCCCTATTTTCATGACCAATTGATTCCTAATGGGTCAAGAACTAACATTTTGCCAAGCTACCGGATCCTCTTGGAGCCAACTCAGATAGGACACGGATTCTGGAGATGGACGGCCCTTGCTGTGGTCCAGACTATTAAATGGCGTGTCCTCTGCACCTCCTATATGATGTGTTGGGTCACCACCTGAGATGTTATCCAGAGCACATTAGAAATGACTAAAAACTTTGGGCACATACTAGTCTCTTGTAACGTCGAGTCCCCAAAGTTTCCCATGTTCTGTGAGAGAATATACCTATATGTTGCTTGATTAGTTTCTGATAAGCAATTTGTATTTCCCTACGCATACGGTTCTTGACAAAAGGTTGCATTTTAATGGGGGGAAATCATAGGACTTCGTTAATAGTATTGCTTAGGAAATCTTGATTCCAAATATATTTTCATGAAAATCACCAGCTGTGTCCTTTGAGAAACACATTTGCTATAAGGGCTTTCCACTCCAGGCCATGCTTATTGTGGGAACAGAGATTCTTGTCTAAGGTTTTTCTAAATCCCTAGAGTCTATCTGTGAATTGCTACTCAAATTACAGTGTATCCTTCCCAGAATTAATTAATGCATATGCATCCCAGTGTATTGAATCATGGGGTCACACAATGATTTTTTTTTCTATTAAATACATTCTCTCTTTATATATCTTCAGACAGCATGCTATTGCCTGAGTTTATATTGTATTTTATTCTCTTTTTGGAGCAACATAAGAGCACTTGAGATAGTCATCCTTTGGTGGTATGATTGTCTTCTAAAATAGTAAAGTTTAATGATGAGAAGAACTGTCGTATTTAATAGAGTTTGAGTCAAGAAGTGTTTATTTTCTTCCAGTTAAGAATTTTCTTACATTCTTAAGAAATACATTATTTTGTTTTCACATTGCCCTTCAAAAGAATGAGTCCCTTCTATGTGAATAACTTTTTTTTTTTTTAACAATTTTTTTTTCAACGTTTATTTATTTTTGGGACAGAGAGAGACAGAGCATGAACGGGGGAGGGGCACAGAGAGAGAGAGGGAGACACAGCATCGGAAACAGGCTCCAGGCTCCGAGCCATCAGCCCAGAGCCTGACGCGGGGCTCGAACTCACGGACCGCGAGATCGTGACCTGGCTGAAGTCGGACGCTTAACCGACTGCGCCACCCAGGCGCCCGGATAACTTTTTTTTTTTTTAAAGGGTGTTAACCTTTTTTGAAGTATAGTTGATACACAATGTTACATTAGTTTCAGGTATACAATGTTATTATGTTTCATTTTTCAGTGAAATCTTATAAATAATGGAATCATTTCTTTACACAAAGTTTGAAATTTTAAAAAAATTTATTCATGAACTTATTCAGAGTGTACTAACTTAAGAAACATGATTTGTATGAGTGTGTGTTCCTTTCTAGTCTGTTTTATTTTTATATGTGTCTTGCTCAGGTGTAGTCATACTGTATAATAATATAACATTGTGTTGTAAGCATTTTCTATATGATTGTATGACTTCATATTAATATTTAGAATTTAGAATTGCTGTATAATATTCTTTTAGAGGATACATATTAATTTGCTTGCTTATGCTCATTTTTTTGGACACCTAGATTTCTCTCAATGTTACTATTTTGAAAATAATGCTGTGATGGAGTTAGCATTTTTTAAACACACACATGCTTTTAGAATAGATTAATAGAAATGTTAATTCTAGGTCTGAGGTTATGAAAAATTTTATGACTTGATTGCACACACCTAAGACACATTTTGAAGTGATTGTATGCAATTTGCAATATCATGAGCAATATTATGAGAGTATTAATGAGTTAACAGGCAAAAAAAAGGTATGTGATTTTAAAATTTGCATTTATTTGATCACTAGTGAGAATGATCATTTGCCCATGTGTTTGTTTCTAGTTGAACTTATTATTTTGTAAGTTGTCTCCTTATTTCCTTTGTCTGTTTATGCCATTTTCATATTTACTGTAAATAACTTAACCCCAGTGTTTTGTTTTTCTTTGTCTTTGTTTTGAACTATTTAATACAGAAGTTTTAAATTATTTTGAAGCCATATATGTTGATCTTTTTCTATTCTGTTTTGAAATAAAGGTCTGATTCTGGTTTAGATACTCCATGAAAGTCAGATTTACTGTTGTTGTAGGTGAAACTAGGTTGAATGTAGTGTTTACATATCACTGTTGTATGATTCTTTTTCTTCCAAAATGGCAGTGAAATACATACACATGGAAGTTCATACTGTTGGAGATTATATAACATAAGTTCTTCTGTATGTAATTGGTTTTTTCATCCAGTAATACGGAATGGATATCTTGCCCTGTTAATATAAACCTTTTACATCACATTTATGCTTGTTAGTGCGACAGTGTATTTTTTTTTTAATTGTAGTTGCAGCGTATTTTCAGTCTTCACAGTGGTGTGCTGCAGTTAGCTTGTATCTACTCATGAAAGTTTGACACATTTCTTCTCGATTCTCTGTTCAGTGACTTCACCTGGATAGCTTGAAATCAGCCAAGATGTGGAGTATTTACGTCACAGAAGTTGGCAGGTGCTACCAATCAGGGCTTTCCCCTCCCACTGGGAGAACTTGTTAAATATTAACCAGCACGTTTACTAGCACTTACACCTGACCTCTACCTACTGATGGATAGTTAGTTTGATTCCATTTGAAAAAGTTACAGTTAATGCTGCAGTGAATATTGCGGGGGATCCATTTTGTACACTTGTACAATTGACCCTTGAGCAGATAAGTTCCTCAGAGTTAGGTCATCAGCCAAATGACAGACTTACTTTAAATTTTGATACACATCACCACTTTATCTTTCAGATAGGTTGTATTAATTACTTCACCACCTCTAATGTGCGTTAGTGACTATTTTGACAACGTGATAGGTAAAAACAAACAAACCCAAACGTATTTTTTTGCATTTTTATTGGATAAATTTCTATTCATTTCTGTTTTTATAATTTTCGTTTCTATACTGCCTATTTACAAAAATAACTAACAAATACCTCAGTTTATGATTTAGTTAGGTTTTTGTCACTTTTTACTTCCATTTTATTAACCGATATTTCTAGAAAATTGACCATTTTATCTGCAGAAGGATGGAGTGGGTGCTGTAGGATAAATGTGCCCAAGGGGAAAAGAAAATAGAACGGATAAGATTATAGGACAGGTTTGGCCATGTGCAAAATTGTACTGACACAGATGTTTTTGATGGTGATTTTTTTTTTTCCGGTTTCTTGTGCTTTTACTTTTAAGAAACTTGCTAAATCCAAGGTCTCAAAGATTTACTTTCATGTTTTCTTCTAAGGATTTTGTAGATTCAGGTCTTATATGTAAGTCTCTCATGCAGTTTGAGGTGCTTTTTGTATATGGTGTGAGGTTGGGTTCTGACTTCATTTTTTTTTTACAAGTGGATATCTAGTTGTCCAAGTACCATTTATTGAAAGGACATATTCTTTCCCCGTTGTGGGGTCTTAGCACCCTTGTTATTTATTCTTGCCTTATCTTTATTATTTTATTTCTTGAAATATCTCTAGGTTTATTTAGTTTTACTTTTTGTATTTTCTTGAGTTAAAATTGTTTGATTATTTTAGTATTTTCTAGGTTTGAATTAGAAGTGTTTAAAACTTTGAATTTTTCTACTTGTTTCTATGTAGTGTTGATATTATTCTTTTACAGACATTTTAAAATTATGGTTTTGATTTTTATCTTTGAACCAGGGTTGTTGAAGATAGTTTAAAATTTCTAAATGTTTATGATTTTTGTTATTTCTAGCCTTACATCATTTTGATAGGAGAATATGGTCTGTACTGTTTTTCCTTTCCTTTTTTTTTTTAAATTCTATTTATTTATTTTGAGAGAGACAGAGACAGTGCAAGTGGGGGAGGAGCAGAGAGAGAGGGAGACAAAGAATCAAAAGCAGGCTCCAGACTCTGAGCTGTCAGCACATAGCTTGACACGGGGCTCAAACCCACAAACTGCAAGATCATGACCTGAGCCAAAGTTGGATGCTCAAATGACTGAGCCACCCAGGTGCCCCTGCTTTTTTTTTTTTTTTTAAAGATTTTATTTTTAAGAAATCTACACCCAGCATGGGGCTGGAACTCTTAACCCAAGATCAAGAGTCGTATGCTTGACCAACTGAGCCAGTGAGGCATTCATTTTTACTTTCTTGGAATGGTAGTCTGACATATAGTCAGTTTTTGTTTTATGAATACATAAAGTGTGTGTGTGTGTGTGTGTGTGTGTATAATAAAACATAAGATTATGAGTGCTATTTAATTTTGTTGCTTGTATTTGTAGTGAATCTCCTTGTTGATATTGTGAACCAACCAAGTACTGAGAATTGAGCTGAAGCCTTCCATTACTGTAATGTTTATGACAATTTCTTGTATTTCCAGAGATTTTTGTTTTGTATATGTAAGTATTCTGTTTTCAGGTGCCTTAAAAATGTCCTTGAGAATCAAGCTTGCATTGTATAACATTACTTTTTGAAAGAAATCAATTCTTTTGCATCTTGAATTCAACTTTGTTGGGATTCGTATGGGTCTTTTCATTTGCTTGGTCTGTTTCTCCATTTATTTTCAACTATTCTTTAAAAAAATTTTTTTTAATGTTTATTTGTTTTTAAGAGAGAGACGGAGTGCAAGTGGGGGACGGGCAGAGAGAGAGGGAGACACAGAATCCAAAGCAGGCTCCAGGCTCTGAGCTGTCAGCACAGAGCCCGACGCGGGGCTCGAACTCACGGACCGCGAGATCATGACCTGAGCCCAAGTCGGACGCTTAACTGACTGAGCCACTCAGGTGCCCCTGTATTCAACTACTCTTAATCTTTTTGTTGCTCCTCTGAGAGGTTTTGTTTGTTTTTGTTTTACCCCCAGTTTGAGACTCTTCCTGCTTCAGTAGATGAGTTCATTCAATGCACACATGTGGATATTATATAGATACAGTTGTGTTTTTTTTTTTTGCATCTGATTTCTGTCTTCTGACTCTTCTATTGATTTCTGGCAGTTCTCTTCCTCTTTCCATTTCCTCCTCCTTCCTGCTTTCCCTTCTTTGTTACTTGGTTTGTATTGGGTTTCTTGTTCTGTTTCCCACCTCAAATAATTTGAAAGGTACATAGTCTGCTTTTAATTTTACTTTGCCCTTCTCCCCCCAACTCTCCCCACCCTCCCGCCACCATGTACAATGGAGCAAAATTTGTTCACCTATTAGCAGGGGTTGAGAAACGTTTAATGTAAAGTGTGAGATAGTAAATATTTTTGGCTCTGTAGGCCATATGATCTCTGTTGCAGCTACTCAACTCTGTCATAAACTTTGTTAGTGAATGGGTACAGCTGTGTTCAAATGAAACTTTTTTTATTATTATTATTTTTTTTACAAAAATAGGCAGCAAGCCAGATTTGGCACTATGGCTATAATTTACCAGTCCCTCATCTGTATTGCATCCATTCTCGGCTTTACTGGTGTGTAATTTGCATGTTCTGAATTTTTCTTACTCCTATTATAGACAAGTTAATGATACCAGACTTAAGAGGGTTCTCTAAATCTTAATGGTTAGTAATACTCTTTACACATTTTATTTTATATGTGTATTTTACTTTTCTGTCTTCCCTGAGACAACACTGAATGTATCAAATGATAAAAGTCTTTTTTTAAAAAATGTTTGTTTATTTTTGAGAGAAAGAAACAGAGCGTGAGCAGGGGAGGGGCAGAGAAAAAGAGGGAGACACAGAATCCGAAGCAGGCTCCAGGCTCCAAGCTGTCCGCAAAGAGCCTGACACGGGGCTCGAACCCACAAACCGTTGAGCTCATGACCTCGGCCAAAGTCCGCCATTTAACTGACTGAGCCACCCAGGCATCCCATCAAATGATAAAAGTCTTATAAGAACAACATAAAGTAATCTGTGGCTAAGGACATTTTTCTGAAGGTTCGTGTCTGTCCCTGTAATTTTACTGATGGTCACTGAAAGGCTAAACATCAATAGAGAAAACTGAAACTTTCTTAATTTGAGTGTAAAAAGGATATTTGTGTCAGTTGGAGTGAGAGGTGTACCTCGTATTCAAGATACATTCAGGATCGTTTCCATGCTCTTTTTTTTTTTTTTTTTTAAATCCACATCTTGTGTATTTTGGTCTTCCCCTTGATCACAGCTTCCTGACTTCAGATTCAGTAGATCTGCTCTCTTACCCTGAAGTGGTTTTTCTTCTGCTTTTACTCCTCCTCTCACTGCTTCTGTTCACTTCCAGCAGCATAGAGTTAACGTTTGATCTTGCAGCCGATGGGAACATTAACATTTCACAAATTATTCTGTAATTCTGCAAAGTTCATACACAGTGTTAATTTATTTTTGCATTTTCTAAAACTCTTAGTCCTTTGATTTCGTATTCAGTGCCTGGGATGATCACAGGGAATCATTTCTAGCTAAGCCTAAAGAAACCCATCAAAGTATTTTGTTATGTATTGCTTATTTGTTATTCAGCATTCATTCACAAATTTTAGTATTTATATATGTTTGCGTCTGTAATTAAAACTACATATTTAGCATTAGTTCTGTATTTACATAAATGCTCATCACCAGATATTTCTTCTTTCAATTTCTTTAATCATATGCTTTTATTTATTTTCATTCACTTATGAGTTGGCTGGATTTTGCTTTCAGATAGATGTTTTGTGAAGGGTCCATGGATAATTTGTTTATTTTTCCTGTGTATTTGAGAATGCCTTTCTGTGGGATTCACACGTTAATGACGGCTTGCGTGGACATAGCATTCTTGGACTCTGCGTCTTTTCCGCCCACATTGCTTGCTACATGATAGATGTTGCTCCATTGTTTTCTGACATCTAAATTTGATGAGGAGTCTGTAGTCAGCCAGAATGGTTTTTTCTTTGTGATTTGCCTTTTCTATCTGGGTGTCTCTTTCTTTCTTTAACATGCAACTTTAATAACTTCACCAGGCTTTTGCTTCAGTGTTTTATATTCTTTATTATTTTTTTTTTCAATGTTTATTTATTTTTGGGACAGAGAGAGACAGAGCATGAACGGGGGAGGGGCAGAGAGAGAGGGAGACACAGAATCGGAAACAGGCTCCAGGCTCCGAGCCATCAGCCCAGAGCCTGACGCGGGGCTCGAACTCACGGACCGCGAGATCGTGACC
>NW_024412430.1:3491722-3558862 GCF_014898765.1 Herpailurus yagouaroundi
GGACCGCGAGATCGTGACCTGGCTGAAGTCGGACACTTAACCGACTGCGCCACCCAGGCGCCCCAGTTCACTTTTGTTTTATTATTTTTTTATTTTTTTTTTTAATTTTTTTTTTTCAACGTTTATTTATTTTTGGGACAGAGAGAGACAGAGCATGAACGGGGGAGGGGCAGAGAGAGAGGGAGACACAGAATCCGAAACAGGCTCCAGGCTCTGAGTGGTCAGCACAGAGCCCGACGCGGGGCTCGAACTCACGGACCACCAGATCATGACCTGAGCCGAAGTCAGATGCTCAACCAACTGAGCCACCCAGGTGCCCCAACATTGGGCATTTTATTTTATTTTATTTTATTTAAAAAATTTTTTTTCAACGTTTATTTATTTTTGGGACAGAGAGAGACAGAACATGAACGGGGGAGGGGCAGAGAGAGAGGGAGACACAGAATCGGAAACAGGCTCCAGGCTCCGAGCCATCAGCCCAGAGCCTGACGCGGGGCTCGAACTCACGGACCGCGAGATCGTGACCCGGCTGAAGTCGGACGCTTAACCGACTGCGCCACCCAGGCGCCCCATACCATTGGGTTATTTTCTGTGTTCCGCGGGAATTGTTTTCCTCTTGCGTCACACCACGTCTTCACGTTTCGGACTTCTGTTTTTCCTCTACCAAAGTTGTCAACTTGCGTCTGATTGCTTCATTTCTCCATTCTTTTCCTTGTGTGATTTGCTCCGATAGCTTTCCTGCAATGCTGACTTTCCCGTGGTTGGCACATAGCTGGAATGATGGGAGTTCTGCTATACGATTTTTTCTTAATTTCTTTTTTAACATTTATTTATTTTTGAGAGACACAGAGAGATAGAGCACAAGCAGGGGAGGAGCAGAGAGAGAGGGAGACACAGAATCCGAAGCAGGCTCCAGGCCCCGAGCTGCCAGCACAGAGCCTGTCGCAGGGCCGGAACTCAAGGACCACGAGACCACGACCTGAGCCGAAGTCGGCCACTCAACCGACTGAGCCACCCAGGTGCCCCTGCTATACGATTTTTATTCCTCGACTTCATTTTTAAGTTCTGCAGTATCCTTATTTCCTCCCTTAGCTCTGACAGTTTTCTTTCGACCTTATTTTATGTTTTAATATCCTGTGTCAAACAGCTCACATTTTCTTAAGTATTCTTGATAGTACAGAACCGTTATACATTGTTTTTTTCTTTCCTTCTGTTTCCTAGAGTAAATCCTCCAGAACGTTGTCTACATTTTCCTTTCTCGCGTGTTCTGCGCCTTGTCCTCTTCCGAGTGTTTCACATTTTGTCTGGCCCTACCGTTTGTCCAAAAATAGTGTGGGTGGAATCTCATTGACTTCCTTCCCTATTTGTCTTGGGTCGGTTCATGTCCTTCCCTTAGCACTTGAGCCGGAGGGCTGGCCGATGATGGTATATATTGTTTTTAGTGCCTCTCTGGCCAGAGTAGGGCAGTATGGGAGGCTCCGTGCCAGTGGACAGCCTCAGTCTGTGAGCTTTGCTGCTCCTCAGTTTCATTGTATTTTACGTCCGGGCCCACTTGTTCCTCCTCTTTTGGGCGAGCCAGCCTCTTTGGTGAGAAATCCTTCCGGAGAGTGCCTTGTCGTTGATGGCTTTCAGGTTCTGTGCGTCCCTGTGGGTGTATTTCCTTGAGGCCACTTCGTAAAGTAGGAGTGCTTTCCGCCCTCAACCCTGCCTGCTCAAAGGAAACACGGGGGTGGGCTGCTCAACACTCTCCCCTTAGCTCCTCCACAGCTCGTAGAGGCAGGAAGGTGAGTTTCAGTTAAGGACTTACTTACCCTTCCAAGTCAGGGGATGTCAGGAGTCTTTCCGAACCTTTGCCACTTGCTTCCTTCAGCTCTGCGCTATTTCACAAGCGTAAGAGGCGTGCATATTCCCAGCAGGCTCTATTTGGTCCATTTGTATTGCTCCTGATGGATAAGTCCTTTGCTATTTTAAAAACACTTTTTTAATGTTTATTTTTGAGAGAGAGAGAGAGAACGAGCCAGAGAGGGGTAGAGAGAGAGAGAGAGGGAGACACAGAATCTGAAGCAGGCTCCAGGCTTTGAGCTGTCAGCACGGAAGCCAACACAGGGCTCGAACTCGTGAACTGCGAGATCATGACCTGAGCTGAAGTCGGATGCTTAACTGACTCGGCCACCCAGGCGCCCCGAGTCCTTTACTATTATTAATGCAGATGAGGTTTTTCTCTGCTTTTCTTCTTTTCCTACATTTTGAGGGGTAGAAAGGAAGTTATTGTTTTTTAGAGCCCTTTGCTTTTTTTCCAGGAAGTCGGCCTATGAGTCTTGATGACTGTAATGAACACATGTGAAGTTTTTCATGGAGAGTTACAATTACAGAATCTCAGTGAAGGATGTGTTTTAAAGTCCAAGCTTGTACCCCATATTTGAGTCACCTCTGTAATGTCCCCCAATTTCTCATTAGCTTGTATTCAGTAGTGGCCACATCATTCCCCGAGAGGAATTAATTCTTGGGTGATTCTTGTTTGTGAGGAAATTTTCATCTATTGGACTTTAGTCTGTCCTGAAACTCATCCTGGGTTCGTTCTTTGGGGACATTGGGACTCTGGAACCCACTGGAACACATCTGCTCCTCCAAATAATTGAGGTTGGCCTCATGACACTCCTAGGCCTCGCTTTCTTCTTTATGCGAAATATGAGGCGTTCTTTCCATCGTTTCTCAAAAGGCAGGGATGAAATCTTGTCCTGTGTCATCCTAGGTGTTTTCTTTTTGGGAAAGTAAATAATGGAACCCAGCCCTTGAGGTACAGTCATGAGGTCAGAGTATTTGGGTATCTTTTCTGAAACTGATGTATACGTGACTCTGGAAACCTTTGTCTAAGTCATCCGAAGAAATACAGCAATTTTGAGTGCAGAGGGCTTCTCTACCTTGTTTGTTCTTTATTATTTTTTTCAATACAGTCCCACCTTACCAGCCCCATTTTGACCTGTGGTCATCTATGATCTGCATACAGTCCTTGCATTTTTTCATTTCTCTCTGTCATGCATTTGCACGGATTTTTTCCATCTCGATTACTGAGGGTACTTATTCCTATTGAATTTCATTTTTATTCTGTGGGAACATCCTTTCAAGGTCGAGATCATTTAAACTTCCCCCCCCCCCCCCCCACATCTAGCATTTGTAATCCAACCCAGTTCATTCTCAGGGGATAATAGATGAATCTATTAGAGAAAGATTCATAAACAATTGCATCAGGAAAAAGAAGCGTTTTTGTTAATACTGTCAGTAAAGACATGGGATGTATTAGATTTCAGGACAGATCCCCACAGTCTGTCATTCAGTATGAATCTCTGATTGATTCCAAGTGTATAACTTCGCTGTTTACTTACCTAAAAGATCTATAAAGCCAAAAATCCAGTACTTGAATTTGACCTCATGTTTAGTTTGTATCAGTATAAAAGAGAACAGGGAAATCAAGAGAAGATACAATACACCCGCTTTTCCTTCCTCATCTGTGGCCTGGTCTCCCGTCATAGAAGGAAATCAGGTTGCTTAAGTGGGCCTCTCTCTAGCACCCCTAACATTGTACACAGTAGGTGGTCTGTGTTAATCACTCCTTATTACAACCTGAAGTTTGGGTTGCAACCATATCGTAATGTCCCTTGTCATTAAGGAAGGAAGGAGCATTTTTTGATTGCTTGTCCTGTGTGAGTTCAAATTTCCATGTAGAAGAAAAGGAATATTTTTGGAGAAGCGAATTTTATTTGCTACCTATTCGCTTCCCAGCCAAATTGGCTTAGTCTCTCCTTTTTCTCTCTGTAAGGCAAGTGTTTCTTTGAGAGAGAAAGCCAACTTAGAATTCTGTAAACTTTATTTTACAGGGTTTAACATTGTGCTCACATTTTTCACAATGACATTACATTTTTTTGTTTAGGAAATTGAATAGTTCAGTGGAGGTTTTTTTTTTTTTTTTTTTTTTTAATCTACCTGATTATTTAATGTAAATAAACTCTGTTCTTCCAGTTGGATGGTGGGGATCATGATGGGATGGCAGTTAGTAAATAATTCTGTTTCTTGGGCAAAGGATTGAGACGGGATCTTGTTCTCCCTTGCCCCTGCTGCTTGGTTGACTCTAGCTTATGCCCACGAGGCTGTCATCCGTGGGTAGAAGGCCCTTCTTCACAGTGGGTGCATACTGAGTTCAGGACAGTGGTCAGCCCAGGATACTTCTTTTTTCTAGAACTCGTAACCACACAGGTGGCTTTGTGAAGATTGGGGCATGTCAGCTTTAGAGGGCAGCGCATTCTCCCAGTCCTTGTGTATGTGTGCTGGGTCCTCAGGCGTCTCAAACACTTCAGCGTCATTGTTTTGAGCCTGACCTTGTTGGAAAGGTGGGCTTAACACTGCTTGTAAGAGCCTGTCGGGAGTAAGTTAGTTTCCTCATTAATTTGGTAACAGACCACAATGACTTCTATTCTAGCGCCAGTTATTACAGCTTGTCGAAACGCCCCAGGTCATTTTTGTTTCCTTCTGTCACCCATGAGAATTATTCTAAAACAGTTTTTGGCCTTTACACCAGTGTTTTAAAAATGGTTCTCTATCTGGATTCGTAACAGGGCACAGTGTCCTAAATCCTAAATCCTAAATCGTGTTACAGGTGACACGATATTACATGCCTTTCTGGAAACTTCAGCCTTGGACGCCAAACTGAGTTTTCAAAAATGCACTGGCTGCGTATGGCTAAGTCAGGGCCACGTTCTCAGTTGTGTGGAATCTCACCAGGCAATGATTGCACGTGGAAGTATCCCTGATTTACCAAAGTGCTGTTTCAGGAGCTGCCCTCGTCACAAGTGTGTGCCTTATGTAATCTCAGTGGTCAAGATTCGTTTTCAGGAAAAAATGTGGTTGTGCTGACATTTACTTGAAGCAAATGAAGTGTAGTTCATATCTGTTGAAACTGAAATTAATAATACATGAGTGCTTTTCCCGACCCTCATTGTGTGTTCTTGCATATAAATTTTTAGAACTCATGGTAAATCAGATGGTGCAGAGGCTGTTTGATTCCCCCCGTCTTCTCTGTTTTCCAGTGGGTGGCTTGCTTGAACAAGGGAGTGCAGTGAATAAATTTATCAGCAGCAGAATCTGTATTGACACAATTATATTTCTTGCATTAAAAATAAAACATCTTGGTCTAAAGGTTTCCATTTTCGTAAGTATCCTTTGTTTGCAAAAGAAAACCATCTTCTGGATGGCTCTTGACCATGCTCCCAAGTGTTCCTTTCCAGCTGAAAATGAGTTAAGGGACAAATGTTCATACTGGGTCTTTTTATATTGGCAAGTGTTTCCCCCTCTGATTGTTCCTTTCCTCATAGTCCCTGGATGATGAATAAGTTAGAAGAAAACTTCACTGATCTTGAAACCATAAAAACTTTGTGTACCAGTGCTTTTTAGGTACACAATGCAGTCTGGCCAGCCTCTGTGTGTAAAATCTCCCTACTGCTTAGCAGGGACAGTCTGCACGCACTGGCTGAGTGCTTTGGCAAAGCCAGGCAGTCTAGGTTGCAAAGAATGCTCGGCCCCGCTCACATTTTCACGAGGAGTTAACATCCTCGCACGCAGGGCCGTGCCTCAGTAGCAAAGGACTGAAATGTGCTCCTAGGCCAAGAAATGCAGCCAGTCACCTGGTGTAGTCTTCCAAGGCGGTATCTCTGACGTTAAGAAAATTGTGCGTTAGGTTGCAAAATCTTCTCCTGAGTTAGGAGGGAAGTCTCCAAGCTGACTTTGTTACTTTTAATAGTTTCCCATTCCCACACATAGGTAGCCACCACTACGTCCTTCATAACTTTGCAGTAAGCTTACAAAGGCTTTTTTTTTTTTTTTTTTTTTACAAAAGGCAGTACTAATTAGATACATGCAGATAAGGGGGGGGAGCACTAGTAGGTTTATTCCTTATTGTGTGGTAGGGTTTGTTTTTTCTTTTCTGATTTTTTTTTTGGTGTGTGTTTAAAAGCCAACTTTTTTGTGTGTTTGAGGGGAAAGTTGGGGAGGAGGAGGAGGAGGAAGGGGAAACAGGCAATTTTTTTTTTTTTCTGGTTGGTTCCATATCTCAGTATAAAAGACACGCCTAATGAATTGGGATCTTGTGGGACAGGAGCTATATATTTCTTTTTTTATTGACATAATTGCAGCCAGATGGAAATGTGTAATTACATTTCTTATTATACATATGTAATGGATTTGTTTTATGTCTTCCTACTTTCTGAAATTAGCCAACAGGTTAGAGCTCATTTTTCCCAATAGAACTGGGATATGTACCTACATCCTTGTGTTTAACTTGACCAACCTCCCTAGAATACCTCTTTATGGCAGTTTGCGTCTGGTTAAATAGGGCTTTAAGTCAGTAGTCTGATTAGAATTAGAATGTGTTGCAACCCTGAGCAGGGAGGAGTTAACACAGCAGGTCTGACCGCTCTTCTTAGAAAGGTCGGCTTGCAGGATTTGCCATTGGCGGGTGGCTGGGAACTTGGGTTTCTAGAGAGTTCCTACCACTGTCAGAACTGATGAGAGTGCCTCATGGCACCTAAACCTGCTTTCCTTTTGGGAGTCTGGAATCTCGGCAGGTGCTAGGCAGACTGCCTATTTGACTGACCCCCGATAAAAATCCTGGACTTGGAGACTCAGGTGGCTTCCTTGGAAGACAGCATTTCACATGTGTTGTCACAGCTTGTTGCTGGGAGAATTAAGTGCATCCTGTGGGACTCCACCGGGAAAGGTCCCTCGGAAGCCTATGCCTGGCTTCTTCCAGACTCTCCCCATCAGCCTCTTCCCGTTGCAGATTTTGCTTTGTTGTAATAATCACAGCCTGAGGACAACTGTATGCCGAGTCCTAGGAGGCTACCAGGTGAACCATTGAACCTAGGAGTGGTCCTGGGACCCCTGACTCAGACCTCATCATCAGATTCTAAAGCTCTCAATCTGGTTCATGTGTAGTGCTCTGGGCCTGGGTGTTCACACTGCAGCCTGGCCTGGCACCAGAGGCTGCCCTGGGTACGAGAGGAGCCGGGATGGTGTTCAGGTGAGTTCCTTGAGAGCACCAAGTTACTATCCAAATAAATGCACAGTGACGGCATTAGCATTTTTCTTCTGTAATACGTCTTGGTCATTGCCGGGAGCCAGACGTTATTCTGTCTGCATAGAGTGCTCTGTTATTTATCCTTCAGCTGGTCATAGGCCTCTTCCTCCAGACAGGACCGCAAACCCCCACTTCCCCAACATGCTGAGCTCACAGGAGTGATGGACAATGGGGGATAGTGGGGACACGAACTCCCCATGGTCCATACACCTTTCACATTGCTCTCAGGTGACTTTTCTTACACTGTATTGATTATGACTGTCATCTGTTCAGATCATTAATTTCTTCCCATTAGTTGTAAAATAAGGGCCAGATACCTTCATCTGTCAGTCAAGGTCATCTGATCCCACCCTTCCTTTCTAGCCTTATTTCTTACTGCTCACCTTCAAGCATATGACACCCTGGCTAAACCCAATTCTTGGGCATTAAGCCTTTTCCTTCCTTTTTCCATCTTCACATCTTCATTGCTGTCCTCCCTTCCACCCCTCCCCCCAACCTTTATCCCCTCTACCTGCCAGCTGCGTCCCTGCCCCCCCCCCCCCCCCCCGCCCCGCCTCAACATCTCTGCCTGTGCAAAGCTACCTCTTCCTGAACAGCTCGGATCTCCGTATTAGTTGGAATGTCTGAATGCCTGGGATGTTTTATATTTGTCACATGTCTGATTATTAGGTCTGTGCAGGAAGCATTGATGGGAGAGTAGAGACGTGAGACAGGTCAGGGAAGGCAGCCGATAAATGTGCATTATGAAACCGGCTGCCATGGTGGACAGTCAGAGCTCAAGCCTGGGGAGAAGCTGTGGTTCACGGTGTCTTTTCTCACATTGAAAGGACATGTGAGACTTTGTCTTGGCCCTCAATTAATCATTTAGGTGGGGATGAAAGATAGTCAATATGAAAATGATAGGAATCCATTTGTAAGTGTTCAGGGCTGTCCAGTGATACTTGGATATCTGATCACCCCCCCTCCCCCGCCACTCAGTCTTGATTTCATATATTTCCTCTTGTTGCTGGATTGTACAAGTTAGGAGTGCAGATTCCTCATTGAAAAGGTATGATCTTGTAGATATTGGAATTTATCTAAAGGCATGATTGTATGCTGGCACAATTACAGAATATCACAGAGAAAGTATAGTATCCTAGCTCATCCTCGAGAAGTAGGTCTGTGTCGAAAGGACTATAAGGAGATCAGGGACATCACAGCCATTGTTTGCCTCCGTACCCAATGTCTGGTTTGGTGTTCAGTTGGGTCCTAAAGTTACGGAAGATACCTCTGTCTTCCAGTAAAAGCAGCAACTAAATCAAGATTCTTGATTTTTTTTTTTTTTTTTTTTTTTTTTTGGTATGTCTTTCTTGTGTTCCTCTGTTGAGTTCTTCTCTTTGGGTCCATAAACGTTTTAAATATTCATTTCATAATCCTGTCCACTTTGGTCCTTCCCTGGCCTTCCCAAATGGTGCAATCTCTTTCTGTAGATCCTTTCTGTGGGGTGGCTTAGAGCAAGGAATAAGTGATAAAGCTGTTTCTCAATTAGACTGTCATTAAGGGGGGAGGAAACATGTTTTCCTTGGATTCATTCTCATCACCTACTGAATAGTCTTGTGTGCAAGACTTGACTGCTCAAGTAAAAAGAATTCAAAGAAAAAAGTGAAAATCCCTGAAAAATAGTATCAGGTTCTCCCATATTGACGAATCCTTGTCTTCTGAGTACCTATACAACCCTTCTACGTTGTGATGCCCTTCCACTTGTGTGATTTCATTTGAAACAGGAAAGATTGTGATGGGAGTAAACATACACAGTCCCCATCGTGAGTGGCCCGGAGAGGTTATGTGACCTGGTGGAGTAGAGTCCTCCAAGTTAGTCCTACAACTTACAAGTATTATAGCACCGGTGAAGTTTTTAGGCCTCACAGCCCCAGCTTCTTTATTTTTAATCTAAGGATCTTGTGGGACAGGACAGTCTATGGGTTGTCCTGAAGAGTAGAGAAGATGGTGAAGACAAGCACATGAGCGCATCTTAGCGAATGTTTCTTTTTCTTCCCCTCTCAGTTTCCAGTTAACAGGAGCCGGGACTAGAGGAAAACGTGGGCCTTTCAACTCAACACATGGCTTCTTGAAAACAAACCAAAAAAAGTACAAAGGGGCATGACAATTCAAAATAACACTTTGTATAATTTCACTGGCTGATACTGCCTCATGATTATCGATAGCTGTTCTGCTTACTGAGTGCATTCTAATAATCCACTGTGTGGGAATATTTGTTTCTTGACCAAACTCAAGACCCTTAGTGCCTTATTTTATAGAAATAATTGTAGAGAAATAAATGTCTTTGTTTAGTCTCTTTATTTCTTTACTGTATTCTGACAGAATTAGATGATTGCTACTCAGTTAATCACAACGTTAGGGGGGCATGATTTGTTTTTTTGTTTTTAACCCTGTGTTTATTTTGATTGGTTGGTGTATCTGTTTTGACCGGTTGGTACATTTGTTCTGATTGGTTACTGTGTCTGTTCTGATTGGTTGATGTGTCTGATCCAGTTGTTAGGTGTATACTGTTTGCTTGCTAGATATTTTGAATCTCACTGGGGATTACATGCTCTTAAACGTTTTCTCTTTGTAGGGTTTTAGGATGTGTCTTTTAAGAGGGAAGGTTATTTTAGTAAATTCTACCAAATTAAAAGATGAATAGTTAAGAATAAGCTAGTTTCCTGTTTATGACTCTTTCTGAGCAAGCGTTCATAGTTATTGTCTAAAATAATCTTAAGTGAATGCTAATGGGACTATGTATTATCAGTCCCACACTGGAAGGCTAATTATCCGTCTGTAATCTTAGCAAATTATTATGCTTGTTGGTGTAATCCATGTCAGCGAGGTGACACATTGTAATTATGTATTCATTTTCGCTTACTCTTTGTCTTCTACATGTATCATCAAACAGGCTTTTATTACAGTTAGGGTTATTCTAATGGCAACCACCTTCACTTGAAATGACACAAAAACCTTCCCTTATCTCTGAGCCACATGGTCTTTCTTGAGACGTAAATGTGATATAGCATCTGCTGCACAATCTTTTCTAATGATCTGTGTATAGAGACCTTAAAACTGCTTTGGTTTCTGTGTCTGAACTGTTGGATCATTAGATTTACCCGTGGACTGATGCGTTTCTGTGAATTCCACTGCCATAAATATGTGGGCCTATTTTTTATTGCTCTACATTAGATTTTTCCCTGTGGATGATCCCATAGTGTTCAGTCCAGGAAAACAAATGAATTGTTAATGCTACTCCCTTTTGACTGCTCTCAATTGTAATTTAAGGCGGTATATCAGATTTTGGTTACTAATAGTTTCTGTTTTCTAATATTTGAACCTTTGTTAGATGTTTTTCTCAAATAAAAGTGTCTTGTTCTACTCGTAAGAGCAAATTTATTTGTTAATGTGTGCAGTGAGTACTTTCTAAGCATATTAATTTACTCTTAAGTTATAATCTAAAACTGATGAGGGATCAATCTGTTTTGGCTTCAGGAAGACTAGATACTCATTTATTAAGTGTTACGTCCTACTAGGGCCTTAATAACATTATTTTGTTTTCCAAGTAGGGAACTAACTCACTCACGGGACCTTGTTCTTTCATTATTCATATTGACTTCAGATTTTCCATATTTGGTGATTTTTGGTAGGGTAGCATATGAAATTTGATTTTAGAGTTGGCTTGGAGCTTCAATAATAATAAATTGTTTCTTTGTTATTCCTTTTCATGTGTGTATCCTCAGCTCTTAGCATACACGAGGCCCAGAATAGACAAAAAATACTTGTTGAAATAAATAGCTCCCCAAAGTTTTGCTCACGTCTTTCTTTTGTTCAGTCACCTGGCAAGAAAATGAGGTCTGTACGCTGACTTTGTCTTCAGAAGCCTGATTCCTTCGTTCTTGTGCAGATTGGCATTATGTAATCTTTCTACTATTGGAGAACATTTTCTGTGACAGCAGACTCCTCTGGGTGAATGAATTTATCAGCTGTTGAAATACTGAGTTTGTGTTTAGAAAAATGCAGAAGGCTTTGTCGGCCAAGCCTAAAGAGGTTGTTTAGCAGAAGAGAGGGGAGGTATTGAAATCAGAAAAATTTGCTCTCTATTGATGACCCCCATGCTGGTCACAACTTCCCAGTTGGAGTAAATTCTTTTGTTAGATGATTGGAATTGAATCTGTAAGCCGAAATTATTTGCTTGCTGATTCTGTTTGCATTTTAGGAGAAGGATAATTCTAAACTTCTGCAGTTACCCTACCCGTGCTGCAGATCGATGGCTCTCCATTGCAAATTCATCTTTCTCTTCGAGCCTTACTGCAGTGGTTCTTAAATACAGTTAGTAAGCACTTAGGTTTTTGATTTCTTACAGCACAAAGTAATACTGACACTTTTATTTGAGAGTGGTTCAACGAACCTTAAGACTTTATGTGGTGTTTTCTTTTTGTTTGTATATGTTGATGTAGTGGAGGGTGATTTCTAAGTAACTATGTAATCAGAGAATCTGAAGACATTTCCATAAAGGTAGTGGTGTGTGTGTGTGTGTGTGTGTGTGTGTGTGTGTGTGTGTGTGTGTGTGATAACTAGATTCAAATCCACTGCTCCAGGCACTTGTGACAGGGAACTGGTTACAGTGACCGTCCAGATGTGGAAAGTAAAGGGAACGAAGAGAACAGGGATACTGTTGCCACTTTTTTCTTGGATAGGAACCAGAGTATAGGTTTGCTGAGAATCACCAAGCGATACTCGGCGCCAGGCACTGGTTTAGGCAGTTGGTGTTGGGGGTATTTCATAGAAACCAGATCTTCACTTCAAATCCGTTTTGAAAGCAGATATGGTGTAAATCATTTTAAAAACGCTGCAGTCGAAAAAGGCAGCTTGAGCCACGCCGGTGCCGTTTTTTCTTACTGTGAGTGTGTTGTCGTTATCAGTTAGTGGGAACGCCTGAGGCGGCCTTCAACAGGAAGCCGAGTGGCTTGACCCTGCCCTTCCTGCTTAGTAAGTGGCCACTAGCTCTGCTTACGCGGGCCTTGGAGGGAGGGCTGGGTGTTCCGGCTGCTGGCTGTGTGTGTGTGCGTGTGTGTGTCCAGTGTCCGTGTATATGAGCGAGAGAGGGAGATGCAGAGAGATGGACCGTTGGATCCTGTAGGCCGTGGTGAATGCCTTCAGTTAAGGCAATGGTGCACCTCTTCCCCGCAGCTGCTTCCTGGGCACAAGTCCCTGCTGTGGCGCATCCTCTTCCTAAGGAAGTCACTGACCATATTGACTCGTAGTACAGGGACAGTTTGACCGGAGCCTCTTTCAACTCCCCTTTTGAGAGCTCGGCCCTTGGGGAGGATATGCGGGGACGCCTGGGGACCGCCCCTGCGCACAGGGCGCCAGGCACAAATGGCGCGGTGCGCCTGCAGCGGGAATCTGGGGCCCGGGTGAGGACGTGGGCCGGCCGCAGCCTGCCTTGCACCCTTCTCAGTCAGCTCGTGCATCTGTTGCTTCGGCAGAGCTGTCTCCTGCCTGAGACCTTCACACGGGGAACCAGGCTGGCGCGACTCTTGACCACGAGGCGGGGAGTGGGGGGGGGTGGGGGGAGGTCTGTTACCTGGTGAGAGGAGGCCAGCCAGGCCTGGTGGGGACCGAGCACGGGGAGGGGGGTGCGAAGGCAAGGGGTGGCCCAGAGACAGATCAGTGCAGCAGGAAACTGGAGCTGGAGGAGCCCTCAGGAGTCTCTGGAGATGAGAGAGGCGGAAGTGGGCATCTCAGCTGAAAGTGCGAGGGGAGCCCACACCCTTTCAGGTGGCGTTTTAAGGAAGAGAGTAACTGCAAAATCCGGGGCCCTGGTGGGGGAACCCAGACGGGTTCCCTCCATGTGACTCTTAGCTGGTGGCACGAAAGCTCACAAACCATCTGTTAGGATGGAAGGAGCCCGGTGGCTACAGGTGTGGCACCAGCATCACCTGGCCAGGACTCAAATCCTGACTCCTGACTCCAGGTACTTGTTGTCTGCATGATAAAGGGCAAAGGTCACTTTATCTTTCCAAAGCTCTCACTTGACTCGTCTGTGAAATGGGGGATAATCACAGTGATTGTTGTCAAGAGTAAATGAGAGACTATGTGTTAAATATTTTGTATGGAGCCCAGTGGTAGTAAATAAATACTCACTAAAAGTTAGCTGGTGTCATTGTTGGATGTGTGTCTGACTTATGTTGGTGGAAGGAAAGAACAATTAATGATTGTAAAAAGAACACATCTTATTTCTTATTTAATGAGATCAGAACAAAGCATATCCTTCAGACGATTCTTTTTGTGAAATAAAGGGTTACAAAATTAAGTTTTATGCAAAGGAAAGGCATCTTAAAATCTGTTATTTTAGGGGCGCCTGGGTGGCTCAGTCGGTTGAGCATCTCGGCTCAGGTCATGATCTCACGGTTTGTTAGTTCGAGCCCCACATCGGGCTCTGTGCTGACAGCTCAGAGCCTGGAGCCTGCTTCGGATTCTGTGTCTCGCTCTCTCTCTCACTGTCCCTCCCCTGCGTATGCTCTGTCTCAAAAATAAGTAAAACATTGAAAAATTTTTTAAAAAATGTTATTTTATTATTTTTATTTGTTAAGTGATCTCTACACCCAATGTGGGGCTTGAACCCATGACTCTGAGATCAAGAGTCGCATGGGCTACCAACTGAGCCAGCTAGGCACTCCTTAAAATTTTGATTTTTAAAAAAAATTTTTTTAATGTTTATTTTTCAGGGAGGGGGAGAGAGAGAGAGAGAGAGATACAGAGACAGGGCATGAGTGGGGAGGGGTCAGAGAGAGCAGGCTCTGAAGCAGGCTCTAGGCTCTGAGCTGTCAGCACAGAGCCCGACATGGGGTTTGAACCCACAAACTGTGAGATCATGACCTGAGCCAGAGTCAGACACGTAACCCACTGAGCCACTCAGGTGTCCCTGATTTATTTATTTTTTTTGACTGCTGTCAAAGGATTTCAGTGACAATGTTTGTGCCTGTTGTCATGTTTGCAGTGAAAATCGGTACGTTTTTCCATTATCAAAAAATAGAATAAAATAAAGCCCCAGACCAACATAAGTTCAGGTTAATTCAAGAAACGTTGCTAGGAATTGGTCCTGGGAACAGCAGAGTATTTTTTGGTATGTGTTGAAGAGCTCTTGTGTCCTGACCCTGCCTGGATCCTTACTGCACTCCTCCAAAGGGTGCCGTTTTATGTGGCATTGTGACCGTGTGCCTGTGAACAGGGAAATGTTTAGATAGGGTGATGCTTCCTTTATAAATAAGGAATTCTTTAGTCTACTTCTGTCTGCAAAGAGTACTCACATAGATTCCTTAGTTTTTTACTCCTAAGGAATTAAATTTATCAAACCACATATTTTACAAATGAAGACAAATTCTTGTCATCTTATGAAACCAAAGTCTCTAATGAAAATCAAGAAATGAAGATTCCGGGGGCACCTGATGACTCAGTCGGTTAAGCAACCGACTCTTGGTTTCAGCTTGGGTCATGATCTCTTGGTTCATGAGTTAGAGCCCCGCATGGGGTTGTGCGCTGACAGTGCAATGAATGCTTAGGATCTCTCTCTCCCTTTCTCTCTCTCTGCCCCTCCCCTGCTTGCTCTCTCTGTCTCTCTCAAAATAAATAAATAAACTTAAAAAATTAAAAAGAAAAAGAAATGAAGATTCTGTATGGCTTGACAAGTTTCAGTCATACAGAAGGTTGTGTCAATGATACCGTTAAGCTTCTACTCTCCGACTTTAACTTTAGACCCTGAACCTTCCCCCACCTTCATTTCCCACCTCAGTTGTGCTCTCCCTGGTCACATTAATATTGCTCTGAATGATGAAAGTGAGGAGAAGAATAACAACACAGTGGTTAAGAGCGTGGCCTGTGGAGCCTGAGAACCAGAGTTTGCATCTGGATCTGCCACTTAATAGCTGGACCGTCTTGGAGAGGCTACACGTCTTCTCGATCTCATGTCCTACGTGTATTTCAGCTGTGAATGGGGTGTTAATAGTACTTTCTCAACTGTACTACCTTTGCTGTGAGGATTAAGTCATGAGTTTGCAAGTGTAGGGTACTTAAATTTGTCACATGGCAAAGCACTATGTATCCATTAACTGTAATTTTAGAGCATTGTGATAGAGTCCTATGAGCTGCTGTGGCAAACATGCCTCATATCAGTGACTTAATTTAGTAGAAGATTGTTTCTCATTATTTGAAGTCTAACATGAGGTTGTTTTTTTTTTTTTTTTTTTTTTTTTGGACTGGTGGGGACCTATCAAACCAGGTGGCACTTGTTCTTAATAAAAATATTCACATGTTAGAATAGCTACCCTAAAAGAGGAGATCTTTCAGCTGAACCCAGCGTTAGTCATATATGGTCTGTATTTAGACCCAGCCCCAAGAAGCTGCTGATAAAGATATACCATGGGACTACTTTGGGTTTTTCAGGTCAGAGTTTTTAAAAAGTCCTGCAGGAGGGAAGTTGATGATTTGGAAAGGGGCAGGGGGTAAAAGTAAGCTGAAATATAGGAAAGCAAAGAAGTAGTTCGGTCTAGATGAAAGTAGAAAATTGTGGTCCATGTTGAGGGCAGGGAGGAAGGGGACTTTGGGTTTGGAATGTTGTTAGTGATTGAGATGTGTCATAAGCGGGTCTGGAAGCAGAAGCTTCTCACAGTGAAATCAGTACGGTTGCACATCACCAAATAGGTGAATCTGAAGTGATAGCAGCCCATTAGGAAGGGTGGATGAAATGTCCCACACAATTCTGAAGGGATAGTAACAGATTCATAGACATCTCATCATAAAGAGAAAGCAAGCAGAGTAATAAGGCTGATTAAGTCAATAGAGAGTATTAATGTGTTTCTGGCATCCAGAAATAACTACAGATACGCCTTGTCTACAACAAACTTCGCGTATTTGAAGTAACAGGACTTCGCTAGGGAAAATTAAAATATTTCCTCACTTCCTAAGGATTTTCCCCTAGTCTTTGTTTTCAGACCTCATTAGCTTAAAAGTATGATTTTATGAACTACCTTGAATTTGACATAAATCATTGCAAAATGATACTTTACAGCTAAACTAGTCTTGAAATATTTTTTTCCCGTTGACAATATTTCAAATAATACTATGAAAGTGAATACGTTATAATAAATTATAAATTTATCTGGACTTTTCCTCATTAGGTCAATACATACATAAATCAAGTGTGTTGATATTCCTTTGTTATTTGCTTAGTTTTGCTTATAGCGAAGACAAATCTGGAATATCTGATATAGTCTACTTATATATCAGCCGTTAGATAGATTTTCTGACAACTAATTTAAAAAATTGGGTATCAAAGCATATTTCTCCATGAGAAGGCAAACCATAAATTTTGTGGTTTAGACTTGTAGGGCGTATTTAGAGCTAAATTAAGTTGACTTGCATTGAATTTAAGAGCTTCTAATGCAAATGCAGTCACCATGCATTTTATATGAGGTTGCCATTAAGATAGGCAGATATTCAAACTAACAGTATTGGAATGTGCTTTATAGATTAGGGATGTTTTAATATTATAGTAGGGAAATAAAAAAAGTAATTCCACCTAAAATCTACCTTTTCTCTTTTGTTTCAGATCTCCTAGCTTTTGAAAAGTTCTAGAAACAAAATAAATTGTTTCCATACCTTCTGTTGGGGTTACATGGATTAAGAATTTTCCATCTTAGGGGCGCCTGGGTGGCTCAGTCGGTTAAGCGTCCGACTTCGGCTCAGGTCATGTCTCACGGTTTGTGAGTTTGAGCCCCGCATCGGGCTCTCTGTGCTGACACCTCGGAGCCTGGAGCCTACCTTGGATTCTGTGTCTCCTTCTATCTCTGCCCCTCCCCCACTTGTGCTCTGTCACTCTCTGTCTCTCAAAAATAAATAAATGTAAAAAAAAAATTAAAAAAAAAGAATTTTCCATCTTCATTTTTTAGGAATTGTTCTTCTACTTCTGGGCCTTTTGCCAGATCATTGCCCTCTGTCACTCAAAAGTCCAAGAGGCTTAAAAAAAAAAAAATCACGAAATATATTTCCGTGTTTCTAATTCTTTGTTTTCAGAATAAAACTCAGTCCTATAAAGCGAGATACATAGCATTTGGTGACCTTAGTCCTTCCAATCATTGCCTCAGGTGTGTGTGATGTAAATGCCAGAAGCCCAATGGGAAACATTCGCCTTCTCGTGGAAATGAAAGCAACTGACTTGTCAGTTTTAAGTGTTTCTTGCACGGCTCAACTTTGCAGAGGACAATGGCAGGAAAAAAAGGAAGAGAGGCGAACCAAGAGGGAATGGAATTCTGAAAGGAGCTAAGAAGGTAATGGGTAGGATGGTGAAGATAAGAGGATGGAGTGTTGAAAAGTTGATTCTCACAGCAGTTCCGTCTCGTGCTGCTTGTTGCCCTGCTGGTCCCCATCAAGGACTGTACTATTTATTATTACAACATGTCTGACTTGAGGCCTTTGCTGGCGTTTGAGGCCGTTTCCATTCCACAGTGGTTTCCTACCTTGAATATATTCTTTCTGCTATGGTGAGAAATAGCACTGACAGAAAAAGGGTAAAACGGAAGCGTGTATCTCTTGAAGTGATCGATTTACCGTGGTGAGCCTAAGTCACCAGAGCGTCCCGGCACCATTGACAAGCACCTGCTTTACCGCGAAGGGTTCTCCGACTGAGCAAGGGCTATGCCAGCTGCAAGGGCTGAACAGCCATATGTCAACTATAAGTGGCAAATACTCTCAAACGAGTGGAGAAGCAAAAAGTCTTTGTTTTACTCTGTGCAGACTCTATTATGGAGATTGAAAGCAGTTTCTATTGCTTGGGTGTGTAAGTTGCCTTGAAATCCGAAATTAACAGGACTCTATCAAATACATGTCGAAGGAAATTCATTTGGCATGGAGATAACTGACTCCAGTAGAGATTGGCTTTTGTACATATGAAAAAAGGTCAACATGGAGGTATGTGAGGAATGCTTTCTTAGGTCATGTGTGTCTAAGAAAGCAAGCAAATAAACATCTTCTCTTTGTGTGCTGAAAGGCCGGAAGCACTGTCTGTTGGCATACCACAACTACTCCCAACTTCTGTGAGTCCATTTTTCATGACCTCTGTCATCTAGAAAACTGGCTAGGCAAAGGTTTTGGATTCCAACTCCTTTTTATACTTAGACTGCTGGCTCCAAAGACAGAACTTGTGATAACGTTAGGTTTACACACGTGTGTGCTTGTCTGCGTGTGCTCACAACCCCCCGTGAGTTTCTTCAGATGCTCAGGGAAAAGTGTGGAAAGCCTGATGCCTTTGGGAAGGACTCAGGAAAAAAGCTCAAAAGAAACTCATTTTCCACAGAAATCCTATAAACCGGTGAGGCCCTGAATACCTCCAGAATAAAAGCACAACTCAGAGTTTGCAGGAAATCTTTCCAACCTTCTAGTTATCAAAATACCATGAACATATGTGGGCACAGAGTTTTCATTAGCTTTTGTAAATAACCAAACCGGAATACGTGTAAGTTTCATATAACTAGAGACATGGTTTAGGAAAAACTCAGACTTTACTCAAGTCATTTATGAGATTTAAAAAATGATTTTCAGAAGGGAATGTACATTACACTTACGATAAAAAGAAGTGAGGGGAAAAAGGGCATCTCTTTTTTTTTTTTATACAAATGTGATGTCATGTATCAAAACATTTTCAGCAGTAGTACTGGATGAAAAGAAAATTAGTAGTAATGTATTAAAACAATGTTTTAGCAAGCTGTTGGTAGCAGAAACACCCGATTCTAATTGGCTTCAGCAAGGAGGAAATTAATTCTTTCACATAACCAGTGGTCCAGAGGTAGAGAAGGCTCCAGATGTCCCAGTGCAGTGCTCTGGTTCTCAGTGGCTCCTGCTTCTGTGAGATTCTTTTTGCTTTACGCTCATAGCAGCACCAGCCACACTTTCCAACTCCTTATCCGGATGTAGCAAAAGCAGAGACAGAAAGGTCTGTTTCTTCTAGCGTTTTCCTTTTTGGGAGCGAGGCACACTTCCCCAGTGTCCCTCCAACACATAGCCACCACCAGTATCAATATTCAATCCTGTTTTGAGTCTGAGAGTCAGACCTGCCTCTGGGGTCGGCTCACTTGACGGGGAACCAGACCTTGGACATAGTGATCGTCTCATTCAGGATTCACACGTGAACTGAGAGCAAGGTCACACACCATCCCTTGAAGTGTGTGATGGGACGGACACACTAGCTTTGCTAGCAAGGGTTAAGGGGGGGGTGGGTGTTGAGTAGGCAACCGGAGGTATCTGGTACATGATGGAACATGATGGAAAAGACTGAATTCTTAAAAACACGGTAAAATGTGTCTATCAAATGAAACCTTTGGTTTTCTAGGTTACTTTAAAAATTAATATTTTTGTACGTAGTTATTTTTGTAAAGAGAAGATACATTTTGCTAAAAAATAAGAATTTATCTTGAAAAATATCCTGAATAGAGCAATTACAGCATTTGGCACTGGGTTGGGGTTGAACATCGTTTTGTCTTTTTCACCAAGAGTGAGGGAGTTGGAAGTCCGTAGCTGAAACTCATCTTTGATCTGTTTGGGACAGCTGTTGGCTTCCTTGCTAAATCTCATGAAGTAATGTCCAGATGAAATAAGAGTATTTAGACTTGAATCAGCTTTCAAAAAAGTCACTCGTACTTGAAAGAGGGTTTGGCAGTGAGATTAGTGAGAAAGATACTATTGTGTCTTCATAGAATCTTGCAATATGTGGATTTTTGACAAAACTTTGGGGTCTCCCATCATTGTCACTAGAATGATAATGGCAACATCTCTCCTTTATTCATCACCTGCATGTTCTGCCAGGCCCCATGCCCATTGAGTGGTATGTTCATCTTTTTTTAAAAAAATGTTTCCTTAATTTGAGAGACAGAGAGAGCAGGGGAGTGGCAGAGAGAGAGGGAGAGAGAGAATTCCAAGCAGAGCACAGACCCCAACGTTGGGCTTGATCCCACGAACCGTGGGATCTTGACCTGAGCTGAAATCAAGAGTTGGATGCTTAACTGACTGAGGTGCACCCCCCACTTTTTTTTAATTAAAAAAAAATTTTTAATGTTTATTTTTGAGAGAGAGAGAGAGAGAGAGAGAGACAGAGTGCGAGCTGGGGAGGGGCATAGAGAGAGGGAGACACAGAATCCGAAGCAGGCTCTAGGCTCTGAGCTGTCAGCACAGAGCCTGACGCAGGGCTGGAATTTACGAACCACGAGATCATGACCTGAGCCAAAGTCTGATGCTTAACCGACCTAGCCGCCCAGGTGCCCCCGTTTTTTTTTAAAGGATGAAACCTACCTGGCATGCTCCCATCCTACAAGGGTGGCAGGTGGGCATGGAAACCAGGACTGTCCAATCTTGACGCCCGTGTTTCCAATATATCATCTTCCTTCAAAAGAAGAAACATGAATAAGGAGTGATTCTGGCCTCTATTGATGGAAAGGTGCTTAATCCAGTCCCTGGGCAGATGAATCACATGCTCCAGCCTGCCTTTTGGTTGCAGTGTGGCAGGTGTTAAAGGAAGTTCCCTTTCCCTGTCTCCCTCCCTCCCAGTTAATTCTTCTCACTGCAGTTGGTTATCCTGTTGAAGCAAAATCAGCTTTATTACTGCTCTGCTGAGAGCCATCTGGGGGCTTCCTGTGGGAGTAGAAGCTAAACTTGTAGAGGGTGTACTTGTCTACCTTCTCTGTCCCTGCCCCCCTCCCCTCCATTCCCTGACACTGTCGCCTTTTACTCTTCTCTTTCTTCACTCTGCTCCTTGTTCCATCCCGCTTACCGTTCCTCGAACCCATCAGCGCTTCCTTTCCATTTTCAGGACTTCACCTTTGAGGTATGTCCATCCCGGACTGCTCCCCCAGCAGAACCAGCCTGGTGCGTTCCCTGTTCATTTACGGGCCTGGTGTTTGTCTCCACCTACTAGAAGCTCTGTGAGAGGTTTTATCTGGTTTTGTGTATTGCTAGACCCCATGTGCCGGAATGGGACCCAACACGATGGCTTAGTAAATACCGTTGGCCAGATGATTGAGCGATTCGTCCACAGACCACAGCCCTGGCTGTGGACCCTGAGGGAGATTGACAGGAACACAGCATTGCTTACTTGGCAGACCTCCTAAATTTAGATGCCTCTGTCAGGTGAGGGATGTTCAACCCTTCCCTATCACCTGGGGTGAATCACAGTTTTGTGGTTTTGTTCGGCATCTTATAGTCTGACATTCCTCAAAATGTGGAAGCTAGATGTAATTCTTAACTGTGAGAAAACTTTTCCAGTCTGGCTTCAAGCATTGCAGAAGTCTTGAAGGCAGTCACCCAGAAGCTTCCATGTGTCGATGACTGTGCAGACCCAGAGAACACTCCAGATAATATTGACCCTTATGTAGTTTTTGCATGGTGCTGCTCGTAGATGATAAGCCCAGTGAAGGCGGAGCTTCATATCGAATCGATACTGTTTCTGCTCCCCCAGCAGCATGATGGCCAACCAAGAAGCGAAAACTAAGTCAGACTAACCAGCCACAAAGAACACGGGTAGAACAGGTGAGTCGCATTTCCAGACGAAAGATGCATAAGGCAGTGGTAGTAACCAGCTTTGACAGATTGAACCTTTGCACCTTTGCACCCTGAGTAGCGTCTGTCGCTTAGACAATATTTCTGGGGTGCCTGGCTGGCTCGGTTCGTAGAGTGTGCAACTCTTGATCTTTGGGTTGTAAGTTCGAGCCCCATGTTGGGTTCTGTGGAGTTTACTTAAAAGAATAAATCAAATCTTAAAATTTCTTTGAGCATGTGCCAGATACTGCGTTAAGAGCTAGGCATATAGTGATAGAAAACAGAGTATCCTCATGAATCTTGCAAGCAAGTAGGAGAAGCAGACATTTAACCAGGACACACGTAAATAAATGAAAACCCATGATCAAAACTCTGAGGAAAAAGAAAAAAAAAGTAGGCAGTGGGTGAGGGAGTCATGCTGGAACAGGCCAGGGGGGACCTCTTATAGAAACTCAAGGCATGACCTTTGAGTAGGTGTGAGAGTCCTGCTTTCAGGAGATTGTTTCGTGGCTTTCATTAGCAGTAGTCACAGGGAGCCTCGAAGGTCAAATCTGGATCTCTGTAAGAAGGTCCACAACATTGGGAAGTTTAATAAGATGCAGAGGTTCTAGAAAGAGAATGGCAGTTTATATCAGGCAAGCAGTGTTGCTTAGGGCAACAGGGTTCTGTTGCATGGAGTGTGTGTGTGTGTGCAAATAGCACGTGTGACCAGGATATTGAGGCAGAGGCTATGGGACGAGGGGAAGGAGTGGCGGTGGCTGTAATCCACACGGTGGAAGAATAAGCAAATACTGATGCGGGATTTACTGCAATGCTAGGAAATTCCGGGAGATAGCCACGGCAGTAGAGGTGGTTTATACTTTTTGGTCTCCGTGTTTCAAATCATAAGGCTGTGTCAAGTCAGACTGTTAGAGGAAAACACAAAAATAGAAAAAAAAAAAAAGAGTCTTCATGTCGTATCAACAAGATCAAAGTTGGTTTAAATTTGCTTTGAATGATGGCGGTTTTTAAAAATTCGCTTGCGCTAATCTAGCAACACCCGGTTGCTTATAGTGTTTTTGCACTGTTAATCCCTTGTACCTGTTAATAGCATGTAATGAGTAGCATACAGCTCATCTTTAGTCTGTGGAATATGGGTTCTGCAAAGATGACTGCTCACAATTAATTGCTTCAGCTTCTTCCATCGTCTCAAGTGATACGGGTTTCTATAGGAGGAAAACCAAACAAACCCAAACCTCCGCAGACTCTTTTGAAAACCATTTTAAAGCAACTAGTTTACGTCCACACCATAGAATTGCCATTTCTTTGCCATGATGTCCGGGTGTCAGGACCTGCAAATGGTAGCCGACTTGATGTCGAATTCTCCGCCTTCTCCCCTAAGCTCTCAGATGCCTGAATCCAGCCAGGCGTGAGGATCCTTCCATTATTGACTCAGAAGCTTGGTCCCTTTGTCGGCTTCCGTGGTCAGTCAGGCCGTTTTTCTCCCTGGCTCTGCTCAGGGTGTAGAAGGAAGCCCTGCATCATAGCCCCTGCATTTCTGAGATGCATCTGTTAAAACTGCAGTTCCCCCGAGAAGGCTGCCGCACGTAACACTCCAGGATCCGCATGGGGTTAGCGCTGTGGCTCAGTTCCTACAGGTCCTGGGGACGCCGTAATTATCATGACTTCATCCCACACATTTGAACGTTATTGTGATAAGTCTGTGATGGCAGAGAGCTTCAGAAGCTTAAACAAATCTACTTCAGGGCTCTAGCCTATACTTACAAATATTACCTAAAAGGTTACTCATAGCTAGCTTTTTTTTTCTTCTTTAAATTTTGACCCAATTTCTTTTCAGAATAGACTGGCAATTTACCTGTCTGTTCTCCATGGGCCAACTTTTAGGGATGTGATGTTGTGTGAAGGGAGTTTTTTTCATGATGTTGAAAAAAAGATATTTTAAGACAGTAAAGCATATTAATTTGTAGATTCCTTTTTTTAATGTTTATTTTTGAGAGAGAGAGAGAGAGAGAAAATATGAGTGGGGGAGGGGCGGAGAGAGAGGGAGACACAGAATCCAAAGCAGACTCCAGGCTCAGAGCTGTCAGCACAGAGCCCGAGTCGGGGCTCGAACTCATGAACAGTGAGATCATGGCCTCAGCCAAAGTTGGAACCTTAACCGACTGAGCCACCCAGGCTACCCGGTAGAAGTGTTCTAAAGAAAATAAAAACGTAATGAATTTATCCTTTTCAGAATCTTATATGTTCCAAGGACTTGGCTAACGATTTCATCAGTAAGGCTCTTCATAATAGTTATACGGGTAATTGACCTGAGGTTCGACAACTTCCTGGCGGTGCCCTGCCTGGATACCTGACCACTTGTTGTTTTTCTATTTGCATTAAGGCAGTGACCAAGATGATTTTTGAGGGGAGGGAGATATTCCTTGGAGGACAGGATAAAAAGTTAGTCTTTACTATTTTTGGTATCCCCCCCACTGCTGAGCACAGTGACCCATGTGCTGCGGATCCCAGTCAAGCCAGCTGTCGCCGACATTAAGTTCAGACTGTGACTTCCAGGGAAGAATCTCCCTGACTAAGAGAGTGGGTCACGGTGAAAGGTCCCTTGAGTCACCAAACTCTTCTGTTGATGATAGCAAAGCCAAGACCAGACGTGCCAGTGATGCTGATTTTACGTGCATCGGTCACTAACACATTTGCTGGGTTTTCATAAAATGCGAGAAAGTGAACACAGACTGACTGCTCATAAATCCGCCAAACCCCCTACAGGCAGAGGGCCTTGAGAGAAAGAAGCTAAGGGCACAGCTGCCAACTGAGGAGTGAGGCAGATAGCTCTTTGAAGAGGCCCAAGGCCACCCCATTCTCCCAGGGTCCCCTGGAGAAGTGAGGGGCAAGGCTGGCTGGCTGTCTGTGTGAGGAGATGTCTCCCAGCAGGCTGAGAACGGAAGGGTTGTGGACATGCCCGAGGCTACCCACAGAGGAATTTGGAAGTGAATAAATAGTCACATCTGCACATTCCCTTAGAAGATTTTTCACAGCTTGAACTGGCTACTAAAAGGTAGCACCCCCCTTTTAAAGAACGTTTAAAAAAAAACAAGGATGCAGTTGCTTTCTGTGAGAGTATGCTTGCTGTTGATGTTCAGCGCTCTATAAATGTATATTAAGTAAATGTTACTACCATATGTGAGTATGGTAGTGAGTATGTGAGTATTCTATTAGCTGTTAAGTTAAATCAGCTGTTAAGTTAAAACCAAAATGCCTGTCCCTATGTAGAAGGTGTGGAAAGAAACACAGTTTCTTTCTTATTTGGTCCTTCAGTATGGCAGAGTGCAGAGTTTTGAAATATTTGAAGAGTTCAGGCATTGGTATATTATGCAGGTACCAGTTGGAGACCCACATACGTCTTTTCTTTATGACGCTTCTCCAAAAAATGTTTCTCTTGTTAACGCTTAGATTTGGTTTGGGGTTTTGGTGTTTTAGACCAAACACTGGATTTAGGTAAAGGATTCATTAATGAGAATGCATTTTTCACTACTGCCCAATGAATATTTGATGGCATTTTTGTTGCCTTGAAATGGTAAGATGCTGTAAATACCTCTGAACAAGCTTTTCAAGAAGTTCATATTACTTCTCAGAAAAGCTGACGTTCGCCTAACCATGATAAGGCAGGGCTGTAGTCTCCCTCCTCCTCTTGGGTATATCTGTCTCTTATATTCAGCCAACTCCATGAAAAGGTTTAGAATTTCCCCTGAGGTTTCAGGAGCCCATAATGTTATTACCATAATTGATCGGTCTTTAACCTACCCACTTCTTAAATAAGAAGATTCACTTTTTATTTTTTCTTTTTGCCAACACCTGTAGTCAGATGGTTCCCTGTTTTTTTTTTTTTTTTTAAAGTGTGTGTCAGAAGTGGCTCCTTATAAAGACTAGGATCATTTCCTTTTCATAAAGCTTTCTGAGAATAGTGATACTGCTTTGCTAAAAATGTCTCTTCTGCAGAAGAAACTTTCCCTAAGCACGCAAACACGATGAGTGTGTGTGAAATGTGGCCAGTAACGGTAGCCATACTTGGCGAGTGACAGGAGTGAACAGCAGGTTTGTGCGTTGTCGGCCTGGGAGGGTTTAGATGTGGCCCAGCCTCCAGGTGGGAACCTGAACCGCATCCCAAGAGACATGCCTACCTCAGGAGGCTAAACACAGAAACACTCTCCTCAAACCTAGCGAGTCAGTTAATTAACTGGATTTATAATTCCATAATTGAGACTCACTCTTATGGATGGTTAGGCAGTTAACTAGCCATATGGAAGTGATGTGGAATTCTAATCAAGGTGGAATTGAATAGCAGGGTAGAAACTCGGCAGGTCCGTGGCTTCTGTGCTGTGGGAAAAAGGGATCTGGACCAAGGATGAATACCTGGTTAATAAGGTCTTGAGAAGTGCCTGATAGCTTTTTCTTTAAGACTAGGGATGCAAGATAGAACTATGAAACACGAGAAAAATGAGATTTAAGTTGAGATTGGCAAAAGGGGTATTTTATTTTTATTTAAAAAAATGTTTATTTATTTATTTTGAGAGAGATGGAGAGAGTGCAAGTGGGAGAGGAGCAGACAGAGAGGGAGAGAGAGAATCCCAAGCAGCCTCCATGCTCAGCGCGGAGCCCGATGCGGGGCTTGATCCCGTGACCCTGAGATCATGACCTGAGCTGAAATCAAGAGTCAGATACTTACCTGGGTGAGCCACCCAGGCACCCGGGGATAACACCACATCAGCCCACTGGACTTTTACTTGGTCTCTAAAACAGAACATATAAGCTGGGAGTGCATGACCAGCTATGAACTGACTTGGGTCACGGTAAATGTGATTTTTGTCCCTCTACATTTACACCTGCCTCAGTCTGCTTTGGGGTCCTGTAGCTGTCCCTGCCTCCTGCCATCAAGGCTCCCCGGCTGTGCTGTTTGGCAGGATTGGATTTTGTCAGTTGCCTCCCACAAAGGAAATGCTCAGGAGGCATATGTTGCAGCGCCTTTCCGAAATAGTTGAAGATGTCACCTTCATAAACGAAAGGACTGGATTTATTTTCTTTCTCCCTTCCCTTCTTTTGATGATCAAAAGACAGAACATTTTAAGTACTCCCATTTCCCTCCCCCCCAACCCCCTTCTTGACTGATTGGAAGAAATACTGTTACATGGCAGAATATTGGCAGTGAGTAGAAATACAAAGCAGGTTTAACATTAACCTTATGGAGGAACAGTGCAAGACCAGTGGAGTGATGAAAGAAGAGGCTTACTAATAATATTACATACTAGTATAATTAAATAAATATGGAAAATTTCGTGCATTTAGATGGTGGTCTAGATCCTAACACTTAACCACTCACTTTCAAACAGAAGCTATTTTTGTAAGCACGTAGGAGTCTAGTAATATTTTTTGGCTAGAAATCATTTAAAGTTTACATCACTGTATAGCATGGATTAAGCAGGTGCAAGGAAATTGAAGAAGAGAATGTTTAGATTTCAGAAAGTGAATTCCATGTAACTGTGAGAGGTGGAGCTTGGATTAGTGCCACAGTTTTGTGGAAGACGCTTTAGTGACACCGTGTTTCTGTGCCTGATTCTTATACACACACACACACACACACACACACACACACACACACAGAGGTACAACATGTGGGAGTATTCATTGTCCAGAATTCTAGAATTCATAATTTTGCAACCAGATATGAATTCTAGAATTCATAATTTTGCAACAGTGATTCATGCAAAATCTTTTTCTTTTTTTTTAAACCATATATTTGAATAAATTGTGAATTATGGATTTTTTTTCTTTTTTACTAGCAAAGTGGTATCTTTTGGAATGACTTCTTAATTGTCCACGGTAAGGTTTATATCTTGCTGGTCAAAACATCTTAACATACTAAGGTCAAGTTCAGAATTATAATCAAAGAAGGTACTTAAAAAAATTTTTTTTCCAGGGAGTCTGATTATAAAAGAATTTTGTAGTACCATTACCCGTAACCAAATTTTTGTCTAGTATTGTATGTCTTGGCTTCATTTTGTACATTTCTTTTAGTTTTATGATTAGATTCTTAGTAATATCTGCCTGCCACTCCCCCTTTCTTTCCCTTCCTAGGATCTGAATAAATACAGCTTGATGCATGGTCTTCATTTATTGTAGCTAATTAGAGAGATACTTGATCCTGGACATGTAAGGTGTGGTGTTATCAAGCACCGATTTATAAGCTACAGGGACTGTCCTTTGTTGATGTTATACACACCATCTCAGTACCCCTGCAAAAGAGGTGGTGTTACGTCTGTTTACAGATCAGGAAATAGGTTCGGAGAGCTTCAGGGACTCCTCCAAAGTGTCAGGTCAGGCCGCAAGAAACATAGTTGATCCAGGATTTAAACTCAGCTGTGTCTTACCCCCACACCATGGTTCTTTTTACTGTGCTGCATTGCTTTTCCTGTAACTTTTGCCTGTTTCAGAAATTAATTTATCTCCTGGAACAAGCAATTTTTTCTCTCTGCTAGGTGTTGTGACCTATTTTCTGTTTCATAAGATTTGCCAAGGACATAATTTAAGACAGTCTATGTTTTTAATTTTTCAATATGTTGTTGGTGTTTTGTTTTGAGCAAATAAACAGTAACAACAATCAGATAGTCCAGAAGCTAAATCACTGAGCCAGACTTCACACAGGAGAAACAAAGAGCTGGTAGTCATGCCAAGTGAGTTATCTCTTGCACCAGGTGCCAGTCCTTCCCTCGGGCATACGCCTTGGAGCCTTTGGGCCTCAGGAGTGCTTGTTATTGGCTTAATTATTTAGCTCAATAACTGTTCCCCTGTGCTTTCACAGTTGTACACTTCTGTATTAGAAAGGGATAAATACCTGATTGTGGTGAGGCTGTGCGAATGTAGTTTTGGTGAAAAAAAAAAGTGGATAATAAAGTAATCGTTGCATATGTTTTTTTTTAAATACGTGGAAATTAGGAGCGCCTGGGTGGCTCAGTCGCTTAAGCCTCCGACTCTTGATTTCACCTCAGGTCATGATCTTCCAGTTTGTGAGTTCCAGCCCCGAGTGGGGCTCTGTGCTGACTGCCCGGAGTCTTCTTGGGCTTCTCTTCCCCTCTCTATCTGCCCCGCCCCTGTTCGCACACTATGTCTCTCTCAAAATTAAATAAATAAACTCAAAAAAAAAAAAAAAAAGTGAAAATAAAAGCAATCTAAGGTGTGGTATTATATAATTTTGAGCATTTAATGGAATGTAAGAAAAGAACCCATTTAACCCTGAGGTTTAGCCAAGTTCAGTCTTAGAATTGTATTTCCTTCTCCAGGAGTTGAGACCTGCTCTTGATCCTGCAGGAAGTCCAATTTACGTAATCATAATGTTGTAAATGTAGCTAAATAGTCTACTGGTTAATCTCCACACAAGACAAGACGTAATTATAACTACAGAGAAAACAAACCAAGGCTTAAAAATCTGGCAGTGCAGAAAGAGTCCCTTCTTTCCACTGACAGAAGTCCATGGCTAGACCGCAGGAAGAAAAGAGGCTGTAGAGGATGCTAATTTGTTTCGAGATGCTAATTTCTTTCTCTTACATGGTGGGATGTCAAGATACACTGTGCAAGGCTGCTGAAACAAGAAACAGAGCTGACCAATTGAAGAGCTAAAAATAGCATAATCAAGAAAACTAGGGGAGAATTAGAGGTGAAGGAAGTGTGAATGAGTTAGATATGAGGGAGGCAGGCAGGCCGAGGTTGACAAATCAAGAAGAGAGACCAGCCTATTATTTGGTTAAGCTGATAACCACAAAGAGTGTATAAACAATAATAATGGAAAGGAGTGGAAATGGGGACCGTGGGCCCAGGGACACTTACTTACCACTTACTATCACCTGGTTCTGTTTGGAAAAACTTAACTGCTTATGCATTACCTTTAAGATGATTTGAGAGAAGATTTTAATAATTGTGGATGCAGAGTCTCAAGAATACCTTTCCACACTATTCCATTGCCACTATTACCAAGCCACCAAGGACTGCTGTGGCTAATGGCGGAAGGCTTTGGACAACGGTAGGTTGGGGTGGGGTGGCGAAGGACTTAGATCCACAGTCACATTCAAGTCTTGAGCTGGATTCATGTGGCAGAAAACTACCAGCCTTCCTCAAACGTGCAAGGTCAGAGGCTCTGCGACCAGACCGTGCCTGCCAGGAAAGCTCAGGACCTGTTCTCTGTAACGCTCCTGCCGCCTTGGGATCCTGCTTCGTAATGTAGGATGCTACAGCCATTCTGGAGAATAGATGCCTGCATTGACTGCCTTTGTTTTCTCTGGTCTGAGGAGTGGCCCAGCTTCAGGGCACCGACTTCCTTCCAGGAACTTCCTGCAAGGGAAAATTTCGACTTTTCTGCAAGAACACTCCAATTGCCTGTGGGTTGAACAATGGCCACAGCAGTTGTTTTTCAAGGGACTTGGTTTTGTTTTGACCTTGAGAAGTGTGGATTGTTGTGTTCATGGCGCCTCCAGGTGGGCAGTCAAGGAAGGGCGTCTTGGTGGGGTGGGAGCCGCTGGAGAATGAGGACCTGATGGGGCCATTTTCCCTTTTAGCCCTGGTCTGAGTGGTCCTGGGAATAGCAGTTCCGTGACAGGGTTTGGGATGGGAAATGGAGTCCAGGGAACAGCTGGGGAAGGAACTTACTGTGGAGTTCCTGCCAGTAGCTCCAGGATGCTTCCTGGTTCAGAAGGTTGTGGAAATAGATGCCTTTATCTGTTGTCCCTTTTTGCCTCTCTCCAGGCAAATTTGTAAGTAATCCCGTGTTTTGAAATAAAGGAAATACAAGGGAGTATTCTGAGGTTCCCTCAGCAGCTGGAAAACCTTGCCTAAAATTGTAGTCGCGCATTTTCCTGTCAGGAATTGAGGTACCGTGGCTTTAGTCCCGGGCTGCAAAGTGAGACGCCGCCATGATTGGAGTGGATGGTTTTCAGTGAGTGGCACCCTCTGGGTGGGGACTTTGGCAAACTGAAATCTCACAGCTCATTGAAGTTGCTGTTCAGTTTCAGCTGTTGCCACGTATGGAGAGCAGGCTTGACAGAGCTTCTGGTTTTTCAAGAAAAACAAGGACTCTGGATTTATAAGTGAAATCTCTTGTGTTTCAAACCTTACCAACTAATGAAAAGGAAATGAAATGACTGCCTAGACTTTAGAAGCCATTTATTGGGTGGTAAAGTCTGAGAACCTCCAGCTCTTTCCTCTGGTTAGGACTCTAACTCTTGTCTCCCCGTAGTTCTTCTGTCTGGATTGTTGAAAATGAGCCGTACCTCTGCTGGGCACGCTCTCTGTCTTGCATCTTGTCCCCAAAGCATTTCAATGACACTCTCTCATCTACAAGATAATGCAGGTTAGAAGTAGGCGAGCAAGTCAAAACAGCTGTATGAAGAAAAGTGGAACCAGAATGAACTTGTATGTGCCTGTCTGTGAGCCTGTCAGTGGATCTCACATTGGGCATGGAACTTCGTAGCAACTTGCTCAACACAGAAGCCACAAACCTTATCACCTCAACAATTTGTGATGTCCTTTAAACAAACTGTTCAGCAGAGGTTGATGCCAAGATCAGAGGATACTTCCTAAAGGGTCTTCAAAGGAATCGTATCAGAGGCAAAGCCCTCATGGCAGTGTGGGTTTTATAGGACTTGTTCTTTTTTGTTGTCCTTTATGAAAAGAATGATCCCAGGGGTGCCTGGGTGGCTCAGTCACTTAAGCGCCCGACCTTAGCTCAGGTCATGATCTCGTGGTTCATGAGTTTGAGCCCTGGGTCGGGCTCTGTGCTGACAGTGAGGAGCCTGGAGCCTGCTTTGGGTTCTGTGGCTCCCTCTCTCTCTGCCCCTCCCCTGCTTGCACTCTATTTCTCTCTCAGAAATAAATAAATATTTTAAAAAATTAAAAAAAGAAAAGAGTGAACCCAGTTAGCACTAATGTGTGGTTTAGGAAATGAGATAATGAGGAGGGCTGAGCTGTACGTAAAAGCCTCCTGGTGGCCTAACTTAAGCAGGTGGGGAGAGGGGTGGTGGTGGAAGATAGAATGGTTTGGGAGACAAGTACTGGCAGCGGAACCTTGGCTTAGTTGCTTTATTTTTCTACACTTCAGTTTCCTCATCCATGAAATGGGCATGTTTATATAACGTGATCACTCTCGTAAGACAATTGTGTGGCTTAAATGATTTAGTTCAAATAAGGCACTCATTGCAATTCCTGGTATCCAGCAAGCATTCCTTGAATGTGATGAATTAGAGACATTGCTAGCAGTGAGAACTTAATTGTCAACATGATTAAATGTGGCTGTCGCGATTGTTTTACAGGACTTAAAATGTTTTTGTTTGCCATAAAATAGTTTTACTTAACACTCAATCCCTGGTCACCAAAAATATGTTTAGTACCTATGTACAGTGTTTTGCAAGGGTTGGTGGGACAGCCCCTGGTCTCAAGGAACTTGTATTTTGATTAACATGATAAATACTCATGAAGAGTATGAGACAGGATGTACCAAGGGCCATCCCAGCACGGCTGTGGCCATTCAGAGAAGGCTTATCACGGTGATCTGACTGACACCAGAATAAGGTTTCACACACTGATGGTTGACTTTATTATTTTCAGACTAGACTTTTGTAGTTTGAATCATTCTAAACGCTGTACAAGAACATTTCCAGCTATGGGGCGCCTGGATGGCTCAGTCAGTTGAGCATCTGACTTCAGCTCAGGTCATGATCTCACGGTTCCTGGGTTGGAGCCCTGCATCTGGCTTGCTGCTGTCAGGCAGAGCCCGCTTCAGATCCTCTGTCCCCCCCCCCCCCCGTCCCCGCCCCCGCCCCTCCCCTCCCCTCTCTTGTGCCTTCTCTCTCTCAAAAATAAAAAACATTAAAAAAGAATATTTCCAGCTATGTAACAAAGTACAGTGGGGATTTACCTCAGTGCTTTTGTATGAATCATTACAGGAGAGAATGTAACAACAGCAATTAACCATGCTTTGCAATTTGTATTAATTTAACGTTATCATGGGTAATTTAGGTTGGGTCATCATATGCATATTGTAGCATTACAGAGAGGACTCTTAGCTGGCCTTGGGATACACAGAGAGATGGAGTTCTGGGTTACAGGCATGGCCAGGCACCCCGATTGAAAATATAAACCCTGGAGTAGAACCCAGAACCCCTGGGCTCTCCCATTAGTGGCCCCTATGGCCTGGGGGAAGTTAGGTGGCCTCTCAGCGCCTCGGTTTTATCATCTAGGAGTTGGGATATGATTGTACTGGTGTCTGTTTCATAAGGCGTGCTGTAAAGATTACATGACTAAGTGTCTTTGAAGTCCTTGGAACAGTGTCTGGCAAAAGTAAGCACGGCATGTGTTAGTTATTATCATCGGTCTCTCTTGGAACAATCAATATTTAATTTTTAAAGACTGCTGTCTGGTCTGACTTGGGCATGCGGCCTGTAGTTTCAGAACAGAACACAGCTGACTGTGCACAAGGGGATAGAAGCTCGTAACTTTATGGCACTCTGGACCTCATTAGCTCTGTGACTGTGGACACTCGGGAGGGAATTGGGAGGGTTCCTGTTTCAGGCCCAGAAGCTGGAAGCTTAGCTCCAGCTCACTGGCTCTGTGATCCAAGGCCAGTTCTTCAGTCCCTTGAAACCCTTTGTCTGTATCTGTAAAACATGCCTCACCTCTCCTTCTTCATGTGTTGAATTTTCATCCTCTTGGAAAGCACTGGGGGCAGGTAATGGTTGAGAAATAGGTAGGTGAGTGGGTTATATTCTTAAAATGCTATTAAAAATTAAAGGAGGAGCGCCTGGGTGGCTCAGTTGGTTTAGCGTCCAACTTTGGCTCAGGTCATGATTTCCTGGTCCATGAGTTCCAGCTCTGCATCGGGCTCTGTGCTAACAGCTCGGAGCCTGGAGCCTGCTTTGGATTCCGTGTCTCTGTGTGTCTTCCCCTCCCCTGTTTGTGCGTGCGCGCGCGTTCTCTCTCTCTCTCTCTCTCTCTCCCTCTCTCCCCCTCTCTCTCAAAAATAAGTAAACATCAAAAAAATTGTTTTAAACTTAAAGGAGATGTAAATGTAACTACTAAATATTATCGATTTGATTTCAGGTTTTCATAGGAATCCAAACATACAGTATTGATTGTGCGAGATAATGAAATTTTACCTTATTATCTTATAGGAACCCAATAACAACTTTCATTGATTGCTCAGTTTTTGTGTTTCCTAGGTTCCCCACTTTTCCATCAAAGAGGTGGCTTGAGTTTCAATGTGCTTTTTGAACCCTTCCCAGTGAAGTTCTGTTCTTTGTGTCGACAGCCAGCCCTCCCACACATTAGCGTGGCTCTCATTCACATCTGGTGGCTTCTGAGGTCTCCTTTTTGGGGAGTTGCTCAGCCATGAGAGTTGTGGAGAGATGGAGACATACATAGGCTACATATATATTTGTGACTGAAAATGTGTGCATGACATCATGACTTCTCCTTATCTTCTAGTTTTTAATGTTTATTTATTTTTGAGGGAGGGAGGGAGGGAGGGAGAGAGAGAGAGAGAGAGAGAGAGAGAGAGAAAGCGTGAGATGGGGGGCAGGGCAGAGAGAGAGGGAGACACAGGTTCCGAAGCAGGCTCTAGGCTCAGAGCTGTCAGCACAGAGCCTGACGTGGGGCTCGAACTCATGAACCAGGAGATCATGACCTGAGCCAAAGTCGGTGCTTAACTGTTGGAGCCACCGAGGCGCCCCTCATAACTTCTCTTTTGGAGCAGTTCATTTCAGTTTTCCTTAAAAAAAAAATTCCTGGCCATTTTCACACAATTATTCTTCAAGTGAAATTTATAATTCTTTTGTCAACTCCTTAAAAAACACTGGTATTTTGAATGTGAATGCACTAAATATATATTTTTGAGACAGAGACAGAGCATGAACGGGGGAGGGTCAGAGAGAGAGGAAGACACAGAATCGGAAGCAGGCTCCAGGCTCTGAGCCATCAGCCCAGAGCCCGACGCGGGGCTCGAACTCACGGACCGTGAGATCGTGACCTGAGCCGAAGTCGGATGCTCAACCGACTGAGCCACCCAGGCACCCCTACTAAATATATAGATTAATTTGGGGGAAATCCACACTTTTACAATCCAGGAACATGGTTTGCTTCCCCCAGTCTCCCCTTTTAAAACACCTCCTCTGATTTTGTTTTTTTTTACCTCAGTAAATGAAATCTTATACTTGCATTTCTATGGGTCCTACACTTTTCCTGTTAAATTTATTTCTAGATATTTTATATTTTGTTTTTGATTGCTGTAGTGAACAGACTGTTCTTAAATTACATCTTGTAACTGGTGTTTGCCGATTATAGAAGAGCTGTTGATTTTTGTACATTTATAAGTGGGCTTAAAATCTCGTTTACTAAATTGCCTAAAAATGGGAACTGATGTCGCCTGCATTTGTTCTGTTCATGAACACAGGAGAAAAAGAGTCTGAAGAACATATAGTTTTGTTTTATTTTATCAAACTCTAAAATCCACCCTGGTCTCTATTTTTGTCACTGTTGTATCCCTAGCACCTACCTCAGGATTTACCATGGTACATACTGTGTAAACATTTGTGGAATATTTCTTAATTTTCTTAATTGTGTAATAGTTTTTCAGTAGTTTGTCTTTTTCAAGAATAGCAATTATATCATCCCTGAATCATAACAATTTTGTCTTGTTTCTAGTATGTGTTTCTTTCATTCTTTCATTTTAATTTTTTTTCCAACCTTTTGGCTCCTTTTGCCCGGTTTACCCAGCTCCTACCCTCTGCCCCCTGCCTCTGGAAACCACCAGTCTGTTGACTGTATGAGTTTGTTGGGTTTGTTGTTGTTGTTTAAATTCCACCTGTGAGGTCAATACAGTATTTGTCTTTCTCTGACGTACTTTACTTAGCATAATGCCCTCAGATCTATCCATGTTGTTGCAAATGGCAAGATTTCATTCCTTTTTTTTAATGTTCATTTATTTTGAGACAGAGAGAGACACAGACAGTGAGGGAGAGAGAGAATCCCAAGCAGACTCTGTGCTGTCAGCGCAGAGCCTGATGCAAGGCTTGATCTCATGAATTGTGAGATCATGACCTGAGCTGAAATCAAGAGTCAGATGCTTAACTGACTGAGCCACCCAGGTGCCCTCATTCTTCTTTTTTTTTAATTTTTTAATTTTTTTTAAATTAAAAAAAAAATTTTTTTTTAACGTTTATTTATTTTTCAGACAGAGAGAGACAGAGCATGAATGGGGGAGGGTCAGAGAGAGGGAGACACAGAATCTGAAACAGGCTCCAGGCTCTGAGCTGTCAGCACAGAGCCCGACGCAGGGCTCGAACTCACGGACCGTGAGATCATGACCTAGCCGAAGTCGGCCACTTAACCGACTGAGCCACCCAGGCGCCCCCCCCCCTTTTTTTTTAAATGAATGAGTACTATTACACTGTGTGTGTTTGTGTGTGTGTGTGTGTGTGTGTGTGTATCACATTGTCTTTAACCATTCACCCATTGATGAATACTTAGGTTGTTTCCATATCTTGGCTATTGTAAATAATGCTGCAGTGAATATAGGGATATATATGTCTTTGTGAATTAGTGTTTTTGTTTTCTTTGGGTAATTACCCAGTAGTGGAATTACTGGGTTATATGGTAGTTCCATTTTTAATTTTTTAGGAACCTCCATACTGTTTTCCAGAGTAGCTGCCCTAATTTGCATTCCAGTGCACAAGGGGGTCCCTTTTGTCCACATCTTTGCCAACATTTGGTATTTCTTACCTTTTGGTAATAGCTGGGATGAACACAGGTATTTTACCTCCATTCTAATTCTTAGTATTTTGGCTAGAACTTGCGGTACACTGTTCAGTGATACTCACCATAGTAGGCATCCTTATTTTGGTCCTGAATTTCATGGAATATCTTTAGTGTTTTACTATTAGAATTTGAGAATGATTTTTTTTAATTGTAGTTACTTGTACTCTCGGTTTACTAGAATTATTTTGCTTTAAAATCCGAAATAGAGTCAATACTTCTATATTGAGGTGATTATTTGTCCAACTTTGACGTATGTGATAACTTATTTCTATATGTATGCTAATATTACAGTATTCTTGAATTATTAGAATAACTCATCATGCTAGTAATACATTACCAAATCTAATTTGCTATCTTTTTATGATTTTATGTCTATATTCATAAACTAGAATTTCTTTAGTATTTTTTGTTTGTTATGCTAACCAGATTAAAACTTTTTTCCATTTTTTTTCTGTGTGCTATGATAGAATTTATGTAGGAATTACTTGGTCCTCATTAAAGGTTTGGCAGAACTCACTTGTAAAACTGACACCAGCAGCAGCCTTAAGTTTATTCTTTTCCTTTCTTATTATTTAATACAGGGCACATATTAAATAATTAAAAAACTTAGAATGTAACAGATGGCCAGTAAGTAGGCCAATCACCTGAATTCCTACTCTTCAGTGAAAAGCAGTTACAAACCTTTTGGTTTGTTTCTTTCTAAGCCTTTTTCCTATGTGTAAACACACACAAATATACATAAATTACATAGGTCATTTTAACTGATGTCATTCTACATGTTTAATATTTTGAACACTTTTCTACGTCAGAATTAACCTGCATCATTTTCATGGGTTATGTAATATTTCATGATCTAAATATTTATTAATTTATTTAGCTAGTTTTCGATTTGTGACTATTTAGCTTTGTCTCTATTCTTTACTATATAAAATGCTGAGCAGTCCTTCCTATATAGACATCTTTGCTTAATTATCTGATTTTTTTCCCCCTTGTGGCAAAAGTCCTACAAATGTAATTACTGGATCAAAAGGTGATGAATATTTTTAAGTACACATTTTGTCAAATTGCCTTTCAGAAAAGTTCAATTTCCAGTGTGTGCGGGTGTCACTTATCTTTATCACTGATACATTTATAAAAGAAAAGCACGCGATAATAATTTAGCATGTGACCACAGGAGGGCCCATCTCCCTGGAATGGACGAGGAGGAGCTCCAGCCTGGCAGGCGCTGATATTAACCTGGTTAATCTAATTAACTGCAGTGTACTTAGCAGCCTTGGGCATTCAGGCTACACATGGAACTGGCATGAAGCCAGGCCTCAGAGACTTCAAGACTGGCTGCCAGTTCCACATTACTGTCCCTTTCACCTGCTCAAGGGCTGGTAACCAACCTGTATTGTGTTTGCCTTGCTACCCTTCCTTCCTTGGGAGTACCAGAAGAAAACCCAAAACTTTGGAATGGCACTTTATATGTATGTGTGTATACATATATACGTTATATATATATATAATGTATATATATATATATATATATATATATGTTTTATCAAAGTAAAATTTGTTACATTAGAAAAAAATTCAAGGAATATAAAAGTATATAAAACAGAGATTGGGGGGGCGGGGTGCCTGGCTGGCTCAGTTGATGGAACATGTGACTCTTGATTTTGGGGTTGTCTGAATTTGAGCCTCATGTTGGGTTATAAGAGATTGCTTCAAAATAAAATCTGAAACACACGCAACAGAGATAGGAAATTTTAACCCCACTTTGCAGAAACGGGGTGTCGTTTGCAATTTGGCATCTGTTGTTCCAGGCTTTGGTTTGTTGGTTGTTTTCTTTGCAGGAGTGTAAATTGGAGGGCGACTATCTTCTGACCATTGATAACAAGGAAACTGACATGGACTGAAATGGAGCTTTGGTTACTTTATCATATTTGATTTCATGGCATTCTCCCACTAAGGTTATGCTACTTTATACTTGGGGAAATATTAATTCAAGGTTGTTAGGTAGTAAGTGGCAGAGCTTGGATTCGGGCCAAAGTCTGTTTCCATGATGCTCATTCCTATTTCAGAGGCCCTGTCTAAACTTGAACTAATCACAGTAGCCATTAACCACATGGTTGTTTCCTGTGTTGTTGAGTTTAGCCATTCTGACAGGTGTGAGGTGATAGCTCATTGTAGTTTTGATTTGCATTTCCCTGATGATTAGTGATGTTAGTATCTTTTCGTGTGTCTGTTGGCCATCTGTATATTTTCTGTGGAAAAATGTCTTGTCTCTTCATGTCTTCTGCCCACTTTTAATTGGATTATTCATTTTTTGGGTGTTGAATTTTATCTCTATATATTTTGGATACTAACCCTTTACTGGATATATTGTCATTTGCAAATATCTTCCCCCATTCCATATGTTGCCTTTTAGTTTTGTTGATTGTTTCCGTCCCTGTGCCGAAGCTTTTTCTTTTGATGTAGTCCCAATAGTTTATTTTTTGCTTTCGTTTACATTGCCTCAGGAGCCATATCCAGAAAGAAGTTTCCATGGCCGATGTTAGAGACATTGCAGTCTTTGCTGTCTCCTAGGATTTTTAGGTTTCAGGCCTCACATTTAGGTCTTTCATCCATTTTGAATTTATTCCTGGGTGTGCTGTAAGAAAGTGGTCCACTTTCATTCTTTTGCATGTCGCTGTTCAGTTTTCCCAGCACCATTTGTTGAAGAGACTGTCTTGTTCCCATTGGATATTCTTTTCTGCTTTGTTGAAGACTAATTGACCATACAGTTGTGGGTTCATTTCTGGATTTTTTAATTCTGTTCTATTGATCTATGTGTCTGTTTCTGTGCCAGTACCATACTGTTTTCATTACTACAGCTTTGTAATACAGCTTAAAGTCTGGAATCATGATGCCTCCTGCTTTGCTTTTCTTTTTCAAGATTGCTTTGGCTATTCGGGTTCTTTTGTGGCTCCATACAAACTTTAGGATTGATTGTTCGAGCTCTGTGAAAAATATTGTTGGCATTTTGATAGGGATTGCATTAAAGGTGTAGCTAGGACTTTTTGTTTGTTTGTTTGTTTTTTGAGCTCTGTTCTAGCACGTTTAGTAGATTCTCAGATTCTAGATTTGGAAAGATAGCACTGGAAACTTCCTTGTTAAGAATAGGACAAACCTGGTAGGTCCAAAATTTACAAATGAACTAGTGATCACTGGTTATGTTTTTAACCCTCTGCTGGGACTGGGATACAGATGTTCTAAGAAATACATTCTCTGCAAATTCGAATGTATCTGAGAGTGGAACATTCAGAAATGTACACATCTCCCCTTTTCCCTTTTTTCCTTTTCCCCCCAAACAGTGAAGGTGATGTGATTCTTTTCTTACAGCGTATGTGTAAAACCAGCAGAATGGGAGATGAATCCCTGCCACCACCCCAAGTTTTCTCTGTGGGCTATGGGTGCTGCCTTAGAAAGGCTCCAAATGCTTCTTTTCCTGGCCTGTGCACTGGGCCTGTTGCTGCATAGTAAAACTGGGAAAGAAAGCCCATGTTGGGGCAGAGGCAATGCAGGTTGGTCCTATGTAACACCTGCTTGAGAAAACACTCCTTCGTTTGCCTTAGATCTCAATACATGAATATGACGCCTTCACATCTTTACACTAAGAACTGCCTCAGATTTCCTGGAAAATGCATTGGATTGAACTGGTGGTATGGCTAGAAAGTAAGGTAGGATGTTCTCCAGAGCTGTTGAAACTATTGAAAAACATTTTGTTGTATAATATTTAGTATACTAGTAAAACTCTTGGTGTATATTATGTGTGTGTGTGTGTGTGCGCACATATCTGCTATCAGTTTTATCCTTCACTGAATGACTGACTACTGGGCATCTCAGTGATTTATTACCTCCCACGACATTTATATTTTATGACTTTTCTGTTTACAAGTTGGCCTTGGTTTTATTCTTCAACATCAGGCAGTGTTAAACCAGTGTATCAGACTAATTGTATAGGGAGGCAAGATCTTGGGCAGTAAACAAGTTAATTCCTGAGTTTAAATTGGAAACTTTGATGGTTGCATTAACTTTCAGGCCAGCAGAAATTCTTAAATTGCTGCTTTAGGGCCCTGGATGGCAATTCGGGTGTGTTAGGAAATTACAGGGAATCACAGGAGTGTGAAATCATTTAGAGCGCCACGGTTGTATTTCCCACCTGTGGGTGGCAAGGCCAACGGGAACATTTGGGGGGTTGAGTGAGACAGAATGGGCTGCTTGACTGCCTTACGAAGGCATTACTGTGTTCCCCAGCACTTAGAAGGAACAGACCTGGGCAGGAGATAACACTCCAGGGCGAGCCTCAGAAAGGACATTTCTTCAAGGAGAAGTGCTGTCCTATCATGTGTCCGAAATATTTCATTATTAATTATTAATTATTAATATTTTATCTTGTGCCCTGCGACCATGCATCACTGGAGAGAAGCATGTGGTCCTTCCACAGAGGCACTTTCTGGTGGCATTACTTCCCCCCAAGGCTCTGTGAGAGCGGAATAATCTTGCCTGTAGGAGGTGATCTCCCAGAAGGTCCCTGCACTGAAGAATTACACAGTCAACTCTGACTCCAGTTTTTTCTGAGTCCTCTTTAAGAGGGCCGGCATAGTAGTGTCTCTGCTTTGGCAAATAGCATTCTTTCCTTTGGTTTGGTACACTTATGAAGATTAATTTGGAATGAAATGTAATTGAAGGCCAATTACATCTGATGGTCAGATCTATTAGAACAGAGTCATGTCGTTGATTGGGAAATGGAAAGCATTGGAAATAGTGTCTCGGAAATACGTTAAAGGCATCAAATGTCACTGCCTCCTTGTGTAATAGCCTAATTTAAATGACTTTTTCTTCTGTTGTCGCGTTAGGTAGATTTAGGTAGACTTCACAGAGTCTAAGCGGAAGGAAACATGGTAAATGAACACTTGGGCATTTTGATACATTTATTATCATTGGTAGAAGAATTAGGAAAAGCTTAAAGGAAATCTTTCCTTTTTCTGCAGAGAAAAGAGGGAAATGATACCCCCCTTTTGAATTTAGTGGTTCATGTAGTCCATAGGGACTTGATTTTGTCTGAAGTGGTCCTCAGATACTTAATACTAAGCAAACGGCATCCTTGGTGTCTTTGTTTCTGCCTTTCTACGGAAACAAAGTATATCCACTAAGTCATCGCACCTGGGACAGGGACATGTTCCAGCCCGGCAGCTCCTTTGTTCGGTCTTCTTCCCAAGAGGCGCTGAGGGTTCACCTCGTCTTCACTCCAGATGTCCCAAGAAGGCAAAATTTTTGAAGAGCAGATGGAAAAAAAATTAAAAAAACAAAAAGCGGAAAAAAACAAAACCAAAACAAAAATCCCTGTGGGAGAAAGGCCTCCTAGGGATAATGATAAAGAATGACTAGCTGACAGAGGAAAGAATGTACTGATCACACTCAGGCCAAAGAAGGCCATGGCCCAGGGAACTGTACTCACCTGAGCGGAGGCACCCAGGCCAGTCCGGGAGCACAGGGCAAGGGCAAGGCCTTGGACCTCTGTTGAGGAAGTTTGTCGAGACATGGATGAAGAGCATGGAGTTGGGGATGACGCTGGGGTCTGCGGTTCATGGCTGGTGCCAAGGTTTAGGACTGGAAGACTCACGTTTCATGAGGCGGTTTTACAGCCACAGACTGAATATCATTATTTTCCACAAATGGATTACTTCTTCCCCTTCATGGGTATCTTAGCGTTGAATTTCCTGACTGTATGATGAATAAATTTTGTTTTAATGTTTATTAATGCTCTATTTACTTTCCCCAGGGTGAAGTTTTGGCTAGTAATAAGATTCAGTGTCTCTGCTGTAGTGAGGCATTGCTGTAGTGAACCAGACCCAAGGAAGATGAATTTTATTCTTTTGTGGAACCAGAATTACCTTAAAAAAATTTAAACTGTGCTTTGCCACTTAGTAAAATCCTATTATAAAGAACAACATATAGATAGCAAAATATTCTGCTTGTATATAACAAGAGCCCCATACACTATAACTTAGATAAGCCTTTATCATGTGTTACAATAACATTTGTAACAGGTTTTTTGACTTATAATTGATACATAGTAAGCTGCATGTGTTTAACCTGTAAAATTCGAAAAGTTTTGTCCTTTTACATCATTGCCATAATGAACATACTCCTCAAACCCCAAGGTTGACTGCCTCTCCACTCTTAGTCCTCCGGAGCAACAAATGATCTGGTTCACGTCACTGCAGAAGAGAGTGTTAAAAAGAGGGGACCATTCAGTATGTGCACTTCTGTGTTTTCTTTCACCCAGTAAAATTATTTGGAGATTCATCCATATTGTTGCATATATCACTATTTTTTTTTTTTTTTTTTTTCCTGAGGCCTGTTCCATTGTGTGGATATACCACCATTCACCTACAGATGGATATTTGGATTATTTTCAGTTTAGGGCTACTGCAAGCAAAGGTGCTCTGAATGTTCACACCTGGGTCTTTGTATGGACTTAGGCCTTCTTTATCCTCTTGGTCAAATACCTGTGGCTCGAATGTCTGGAACACATGGCAGGTGTATGTTGAGCTTTTTAAGAAACTACCAGACTGTTTTCCAGAGTGATTGTCACATTTTGCATCCCCATTAGGAGTGTAATTAGAGTCCCCATTGCTCTACGTCCCTGCCGGCCCTCCGTACCCTCTGTACGGTCAGTCCTTTTAAAAGTGTTGTCATTTCAGTAGGTGTGAAGTGTTACTTTATTGTGGTTTTGCTTTGTATTTCCCTAATGACTAATGTTATCCAGTAGTTTTCCATGTGCTTATTAGCCATCTGTATAACTTCTTTAGTGAAGTATGAAATGTCTTTTGCATATTTTTCTTTTTGGATTATTTCTTACTGAGTTTAGAGAGCTCTTAATATTTTCTGGGTACAAATTAAGGTATATCTTCGTAAATATTTTCTCTTTGTGGCTTGCAATTTTATTCTAACAGTGTCTTTTGAAAAGCAGTTTTTAATTTTCTTTTTAAGTTTATTTATTTTGAGGGAGAGAGCAAGCAAGCGTGGGGGAGAGACATAGACAATCCCAGGCAGGCTCCACCCTGCCAGTGAGGAGCTCGATGCAGGGCTCAAACTCACGAACAGCAAGATCATGACCCGAGTAGACATCAAGAGTCGGACGTTCAATGGACTGAGCCGTTCAGGTGCCCCAAGCAGTTTTTAATTTTGATGAAATCTATCAGGTTTTTTCTTCTTTTTTCTTTTAGGGACTCTGCAATTGGAGTCATAGGTAAGAAATCTTTGTCTAACCCGAGGTCACAAATTTTCTCACATGCATCTTTCTAATGCAAAATGTATTAACTACAAAACTTCTAAAAAAAAATAGGAGAAAGTCTTTTGAGTTATTTTTTATAGATGGTGTGCGGTATGAGTCACAGTTTATTTTTTATGCATGTCCAGTGGTTCCAGCACCATTTGTTGTAAAGGTTATTATTACTTTTTTCTTGCCTTTGCACTATTGTCAGTAATTGGGTGTGTGTGTGTGTGTGTGTGTGTGTCTGTGTCTGTGTCTGTTTCTGGCTTCTCTGTTTCTTTCAGCTGTTTATCTTGATGCCAATATCATAGTCTTGGTTAGCGTAATTTTTAAAATGAGTCTTAAAATCAGATATCAGCCTTCCAATTTTGTCCTTTGTAGTTTGTTTTGGTTTTTCCACATCCTTGTATTTTCATACGAATTTTATATCAGCTTGTCATTTTCTACAAAAGAGCCCTCTAGGATTTTGATGAGGATTGAATTAACTCTCTGAAATATAGGGAGAACTGACACCTTAACGGTTTTTTGTCTTTCAACCTGAGCACACTATATTTTTCCATTTACGAAGGTTTTATTTTTTATTTTTACCTTTATTTAAGATTTTATTTTTTTTTTAACTAATCCCTACACCCAGTATGGGGCTCAAACCCACAACCCTGAGACCAGGAGTCACCCAGGAGCCCCTTATGAAGGTTTTAAAAATTTCCTATAATAATGTTTTGTACAGGTCTTGCACATCTATTGTTATATTTATCCCTAACTATTTCATAGGTTTGATGCTATTGGAAATGATATTTTTGAAAATTTGATATTCATTTGTTTGTTGCCGGTATAGAGAAATGGAATTGATTTTTGAATATTGATCTTAGACCATGTTATCTGTGAATAAAGCCTTCTTCCTTTCCAGTCCAGATGCCTTTTATGTCTGTTTCTTGCGTTATTTCATTGACTAGAGTTTTCAGTACATTGTGAGTAGGAGTGGTAAGAGAGGGTATCTTTTTCTTGTTCTTGATCTTAGGGCAAAATCAGTCGGTCTTCCCCAGTAAGTGTGATGTTAGCTGTAGGTTTTTCATAGGTTCTCATTATCAGGTGGAGGACTTTCCCTTTGATTCCTAGTTTGCTAAGAGTTTTTATAAGGTATAGATGTGGGACCTTTTCAATACTTCTGTGTTTATTGGAATGATTATATTTTTATCTTTATTAGCTTGTTAAGTGGCAAACTACTGATATCTGCTGTGAGCTTTAAATTTCCTTTCTTCTATGCATTTGGGTTTTAATTTGCTCCTTATTTTCTAAAGGTTGAAAATGAGAATTTTGATTTGAAACCTTTTTTTTTTCTTATTATAGGTGTTTGGTAATATTAATTTCTCTCTGAGTACTGCTTTCATGGCATTCCACATTTAAGATGTGTTTTCATTATCATTCTGTTCCTAATACTTTCTAATTTTCCTTTTGATTTTTTTTTACATGGTATTATTATTTTTTTTAATTTTATTTTTTTAAATGTACATCCAAATTAGTTAGCATATAGTGCAGCAGTGATTTCAGGGGTAGATTCCTTAATGCCCCTTATCCATGTAGCCCATCCTCCCTCCCACAGCCCCTCCAGTAACCCTCCATTTGTTCTCCATATTTAAAGAGTCTCTTCTGTTTTGTCCCCCTCCCTGTTTTTATATTATTTTTGTTTCCCTTTCCTTATGTTCATCTGTTTTGTCTCTTAAAGTCCTCATATGAGTGAAGTCATATGATATTTGTCTTTCTCTGACTAATTTTGCTTAGCGTAATACCCTCCAGTTCCATCCACATAGTTGCAAATGGCAAGATTTCATTCTTTTTGATTGCCGAGTAATACTGCATTGTATATATATACACCACATCTTCTTTATCCATTTGTCCATCGATGGACATTTGGGCTTTTTCCATACTTTGGCTATTGTCGACAGTGCTGCTGTAAACATTGGGGTACATGTGTCCCTTCTAAACAGCATACCTGCATCCTTTGGATAAATACCTAGTCATGCAGTTGCTGGGTTGTAGGGTAGTTCTATTTTTAATTTTTTGAGGAACCTCCATACTGTTTTCCGGAGTGGTTGCTCTAGCTTGCATTCCCATACGTGTTATTTAGAAATGTACTTTTTAGTTGCAAATTTTGGAGGGAGTTTTCTAGTTATCTTTTGCTGTTGTTTTTAAATTCCATTTTCGTTAGAGAACATATTTTGTATGAATCTTGTAAGATTTATCCAGACTGACTTTGTAGCCCAGAATATGTCCTAGGTTGATAAATGTTTTGTGTGGACTTGAAAATACTGTTTATTTCATTGTTGTTGGGAGAAGTGTTGTGTAAATGTAAATTAGGTGAATTGGATACTAGTGTGGCTCACCTATTCTTTATTTTTCCTGCTTTCTACTTGTATTAACTTTTGAGAAAGGGATATTGAAATCTCTGAATATGATTGTCGACTTGTCTATTTCTCTTTGAAGTTCTGTTCTTCTTAAATTTTGAAGATTTGTCATTAGGTACATAAACATTTAGGGTCATTACTTCCTTTTGATAAGTTAACATTTTTATCATTATGAAATAGGCCTTTTTATTCTTGATAATATTATTTCAATGTTAAGTAATCTCTAAAATCTATTTTGTCTCGTATTAATATACCCACTGTTGGGGCGCCTGGGTGGCGCAGTCGGTTAAGCGTCCGACTTCAGCCAGGTCACGATCTCGCGGTCCGTGAGTTCGAGCCCCGCCTCGGGCTCTGGGCTGATGGCTCAGAGCCTGGAGCCTGTTTCAGATTCTGTGTCTCCCTCTCTCTCTGCCCCTCCCCCGTTCATGCTCTGTCTCTCTCTGTCCCAAAAAAATAAATAAACGTTAAAAAAAAATTTTTAAATATACCCACTGTAGTTTTCTTTGATTAGAATTAGCATGTTGTCTTTTCCCATCCTTTTACTTGTAAACCATTTTTACCTTGATATGTGAAGTGTTTTTTAAAAGCAACAAAAAGTTGGTCTCTCTGTGTAATGTGTCTTTCTCCTCCTTTTCTTCAAATATATGTATTTTTTTTCTGTCTGCACTTTTGTCTCCTCTCCTTCTAGGATTCATATTCTAAGTAGGTTAGATAACTTGATATTGTCCCACACATCATTGAGACTGTTTATTTTTTTCCAGTCTTTTTTTCTTTCTGTGCTTTGTTTTTCATAATTTCTATTGCTGTATCTTCAGATTTACTTGTGTTTTCTTTTCAGTTTCTCATCTGCTGTTTTTTCCCCATCTGTTGCATTTTTCCTTTTAGATATTGTACTTTTAATCACTAGAAGTTCCATTTGGATCCTTTTTCTATATTCCTTTCTCTCTCCATCAAGTTTATGTTTTCTTCTATATTCTTAAGCTTGCCGAACCTAATATAGTTTTTAAACATACCCCTGTTTACTAACCTCAATATCCTTATCTTTTTTGGATCTAATTTTAATGTTTTATTCCCCAACTTCTTAGGTCATCTTTTTCTGCTGCTTTATTTGCCTAGTAGTTTTGGAGAGGATGCCAGACATTGTGAATCTTCCCAGTATTGGTTGCTAGATTTTTTGGGGTTTCTTTGTAATGGTGGTGGTTGTTCTGTCCTGCAGCTGACTCACTTGGAATTAGTTTGATAACTTGTGGACTTCCTTTTAAGCTTAGTTGGGGCAAGCCTCTACTCTTTGTTAGAGCAGCCTTTATTCTCTGGTTACTTAAACTTCACTTCTGATGACTCAGTGACCCATGTATTATCCTTCCTGGCTGGTGGGAACATGAACATATGTGAACTGTGGGAATTGTTCAGACTTTGCTTTCCAGTGTCTCTTTCCCAAGATTCATGGAGTGACACTCTACGCATTCGTAGACCATTACTGAGTCCAAGATTCAAGGATGCCCCTCTTCACACCTCCAGAGCTTTTTCTTTCTGTGCAGCTCTCTCCTTCCAGCATTCGGTTATGCAAATGTTAGCCTTCTCGGCCTCCCCGAACACCCATCTCTGCCCTTGCCATGTCGTTGTGTAGAAAGTGCTTTCGGGCGGTTATCTAGAGGTACTCATAGGATTTACCTTATCCTGTGTTGCCTATTATCCTAGATCTTTGTTTTTTTAAATTAAAAAAACTTTTTTTAGTGTTTATTTGTTTTTGAGAGAGAGCAAGAGAGAGCGTGCACGAGCAGGGGAGGGGCAAAGAGAGAGGGAGACGCAGAATCCAAAGCAGGCCCCAGGCTCTGAGCTGTCAGCACAGAGTCCAACGCGGGGCTCAAACCCATGAACTGTGCGATCATGACCTGAGCCAAAGTCGGAAGCTTAACTGACTGAGCCATCCGGTGTCTCTATTATCCTAGATCTTAAAACAATTTTTTTTATGTGTATTTTATTTAATGTTCGAATTGTTGCCTCTTGTTTGTTTTTAGTGGTGAGTATACATTCAAACTTTGGTAGAATCAATTAGGTTCTGAAAGCATTTGCTTTTGTTCTTTTAATCTCATATATAAAAATGTTACCAGAAATTACTTTTTAAAGGAAACAGTGTTTTATCTTTTTTTGTTAGGTGTACATGGAAGAGAAAGCGTATTTAAATTGTTTTATTCAGTGGATCCTGAACTGTGTGTTTCAACTAATGAAATATGTTAAAGATAGCTCATACCAAAAATGATCTCATAGCTAGTTTATGAAATGGTTGCTTGTACAAAATGATTTCCAGGCTTTCCATACTCATTAGTACTGCATTAAAGAAGTAGGCATGAAAATGAAAGGAAGAAGGAGAACTCTTAGGTTTCTTGTTTTTCTTCTTGTCCTAGTGTTAGTGAAGGGAAAGGCTAAAATGTAAACGCCTAAAATGATACTTGAGATTTTCTGTAGACTTAGTTTAGCTCGGCTGTCCCATCTTGTACACATCATATTTTGTGTTAACTGCATTTTCTTGATGTTCTGGCACCGAGGGCCTTGCCGATCCTGGAGAGGTTGCTCCTCCCACAGCTGGCTAATTTCTCGAGACAGAAAATGGCTCTCCTGGGAGTATGCTTTTCGTATGCAAACCAACCAATCCAAAGCCCACACCTGCTGACTACCTCCTTTGCGCCCAGTGCTGGTCGTGCCACTATTTCCTTATCCTAATAGTACTCCAGGACCAGGTACAAGGTCACTAGATGTAGTCCCTACACCCCAGAGTGCCCTGAGATCCTTGCCACTAACCAGTTCTGCCTACCTGTCCAGTCTTGCCCATCCCTTCCTGTGAAAACCATGACAGAGGCCCTGGCCTCTACTGTCCCCTTACGCCTTGTGCCTCCTGGCTGACCCTGCTGCTTCCCCGTGTGGCCCTGCATGGTGTCATGCCTCTTCTTGGGAACTGGGAGTAACAAACTGTCTTCCCAATGGTAATTACTCATCTTCTGATCTCTCGGTCTCCTCATACCTATATGGAAACAAAGTCCCAGGTACATTTTAAAACCTATTTGAAAGTTACATTCCAAAGTATTAGTGCTCATTTTTAGAGTAACCAAGCCAAATGTCCTAAGCAGAGGACTTGAAGTGGGAAGAGGAAGATGCCTACCGACCAGTATCAACAACTTCCCCAGTCTTTTCCTTTCCAGTGGGTTGGAAGAGAAGGAACTGTAGGGAGGAGAGCAAATGAAGGAAAAGAAAGATTTGGAAAGAAAGGGCAGGATGGTTCGATAGAGCATTTTAAGTAGAATTAAAGCTTCCTTACCCCTAATAATAAACAAAACCAACACTCCTCCCATTCTCTCCTCTAATACCCAGAAGGCTAAAGATAATTATCACATTTAGGTCAGTGGTATTCCTACAAGAGTAAAAGAGAAAATAGGTGGTATTGAGTGAAGAGGCAAGGAAGCTGTTTCTCCACCTTTGCCCTGCTTTTGATGGTGGAGGCCTTAGAGCAGATCCCACTTAGCGTCCACGCTGCTGCCAGACTCTACACACCCAGGTGTGAGGCCCGAGCCGAACTTACTGGATTCCTGGCATTGTGGTTTCACCTTTTGTTTGGGTCTGAATTTTGACCTCCTTAGTGTCCAAGAATTTTGCTGTAGAAAAATTGATAGGAATATCGTTAGATTTGTCAGCAGTTGTTTGGAAAGGAGAGATTTTTCCTGACTCCTTCTTTATATTTGCATTTTTATAATTGTGAATTACTGAATATTGTAGGGAGTAGAGTGATAGAAAAAGCAAGTCTTGGTAATTATAGGCGCAAGTAAGGGGATAAAGCAGCGAGTGAGGGATGCTCACTGGATTCTCATGATATGTTCTGCTCTAATGTTTTTCGTAAACATAACGGACTTGTACCATTTCCTCAAATGCATGCTTTCAGGTGGATTAAGATGTGCAAGTAGTGGTATAAAAATGTATCTGCAGAACTATTTCTGTGAAATCCTGACTTGTGGTGACAGCCTGTTTTAAAGATTTATTTGTATTTTATGGAGATTTTTAATATCACACCTTTAACACTTAAAAGTTACACGTTATCTCTATAAAAATGAAAATAGTATATAGAGAGTGAGATAAAATAGATGATTCTTTGGATTAGGATACCCCAGAAGACAATATTTTATTATAGAAAGTTGGGAAACTTAAATAAGAGACTTAAGAATGACAAAACCCAACTAACAATGTGACTAGAACAGAAACATTTTACGCTGTAAATTTATTACCGTAGAGAGAAGAGGCTTCTCTTTCATGTCTTAAGAATCACTTGGGACTCTCTGGCACCCTCTCCATGTGTGGTTGTGATGCAGGTGTTCCTAAACCACACCTTTGAAAAACAGTGACCCTGACCTTATGTTGCATGCATAACAAAGGGACCATTTGGTTCTTTATTGTTTTTTAGTGACTCTACTTGGAGTACCTTTGAGTTGGGAAAAGGGAAACCATCAGAGAACTCAGGAGTTTATCAGGGATTGCAAACCACTGGTTTCTGGGTTCAAATTGGGCTGTGGATGTATTTTGTTTTGCTTACTGGGTGGATCCTCTCCCACCCTCTTTTGCGTTTGATTGCTTGCTTGCCTTTAGACAGCAATTTGTCCCCTTGGCCACAGTCACTACTGCTCCCTGTTGCCCCATGGCTTCCTGTGTTTCCCTCACCTTGTAATAGCATTAGATTGCCAGTGACCCCCTAGAGGAACTTAGTAACAGACATCCTAGCCAAAAAATAATGGCCCAGTTAAAAAACATAATCCCTAACCTTAGCAAATAATTTAACCTATGTTGGGTCCTTAAAAAGATTTATCAGTCTTCCATATAATCTTTCTCGCATTGTATCAGTTCCGTAACCTCCAGAGGAAGTTCTAAATTTTTCCACATTAGTGAATAGGCCAAAGTCAACCACAATTTTGCAAATGTATTGTTTTAGCAGGGTATTTAGCAGGCTTGGGGCTATAGCTACACTTTTGTAGTTACATTTTCTTTGGTCAGCTATTATTAAAAAAAATTTTTTTTAATGTTTATTTTTGAGAGAGAGAGAGAGAGAGAGAGAGAGAGAGAGAGAGCATGGGAGGGGCAGAGGGAGAGGGGGAGACACAGAATCTGAAGCAGGCTCCAGGCTCTGAGCTGTCAGCACAGAGCCTGATGCAGGGCTCGAACTCATGGACTGCGAGATCATGACCTCAGCTGAAGTCAGACGCTTAACTGACTGAGCCACCCAGGTGCCCCTTTGGTCAGCTATTATTAGTGAACGTATTTTTAAAGATTAATGCTAATCTTTATTCTCTTTGTGTTGGCAGTAGGATACAATGGAGACAGAAGCCATAACTGATCTTGAAAAAGGCAGATCAATATATAGAGTTGTAAATTCTGGCCCTCAGGAATTCGAGGAAAAATGAAAAATAAGTCGCAACAGCCAGCATTTACTGGAAATTTTCTAGGCTCTAGAGAGTAAGCTAAATACAGTTATTTGCACTTTTAACTTTCCCAAGAAGTGTATCAGTTGATAGCTACGCTACTATTCTGTTACAAATAGGAAGAAATAGATGCTCAGAAATATTAAGTAATGCATCCATATTGCCTTTATAAAGGGAAAGTTTGTCATTTAAAAGACACATTTGTAAAGTTAACCATAGACTAATAATGTAGTGTTCAATCTTGTAAGAACATGCTTGCCATTTACAGAATAAATTGCGCTGTGTAAGATGCCATGTGATTGACCTGTCACATAGGCAGTGTGGCCAGCAGGAATGTTTCAGTGGCAGTGAGAACATGCCTCAGGAAATGCTGCTCGCTCGCTCGCTCTCTCTCTCTCTCTCTCTCTCTGTCTCTGAGTGGACTTTGTTCCTGGCCTCTCGGGGTTTGCTCCCTCCAGCAGGAGCTGGATGAACACATTCCTCCTTGATCCTATTTGAGGGGCCAGCCTAACACCATGTTAAGCAAGCTGGTCGCCCTGACGCCCGCAGCCTCCTCCTTCCTTACCTCTTCCGCTTGCAGATATCTGACCTCTCTTTCATTCAACTTACTTGTGAAATCCCATTGCTTCCGTGAATCTGACCTAGTTGGAAAAGAACAAGCAAATTCCCCATGCTCTCCCCTGCCATCCGAGCATTCACTTCTCATTAATTGCTTCCCGTGCAAGAGTGACCCTGCCCCTTCCTGTGTGTGGTGCAAATGGTTACATGATGCATGCCTCCAGGGACAGGGACAGGGACAGGGACAGGGACAAGGGCCTTATCTGCCATGGATATTATTATTATTATTATTATTATTATTATTATTTTTATTATTGTTATTATTTTTACACCCCACTAGCATTTGTTTCTATCATCCTGTCCCCAGCTATCCTCTCAAATGAGGTTGCTTTATTAGCTGCCATGTCATCCTCATTCACAGTGCTGCGTCATAATGTTACCAGGCCTGGGGCTGAGTGACACCCATGCTGTTCCCTTTGCCTGACCACCTAGGCCACTTGGGAAATGTCTACTCCCGTTTCAAAACCCAGAATACATGATGCCTCCCTGGGTGACTCCTTGTAGTATTCTCTTTCATCCAGCTTCTGGTGTGAGTCATTTGCCCCATAACCCTCTCACCTGCTGAGGGAGTTGTCCCTGTGTCCCTGGTGCTCAGCAGTGTGCCTGGAGGGGCTTTCAGTAAATGTTGAATACAGTTGAATGCAAATTGCTTTTTTTTTTTAAATTTATTTATCTATTTATTGAGAGAGAGAGAGAGAGAACACAAGTGTGAATGGGGGAAGGGCAAAGAGGGAGGGAGGGAGAGAATCCCAAGCAGGCTCCACGCTGTCAGCGCAGAGCCTGACTTGGGTCCTGAACTCATGAACCTGAGATCATGATCTGAGCCAAAAATCAAAAGTCGGACACTTAACCAACTGAGTCACCCCAGCGCGCTGCAAGTTGCATTGCAGAGAGATGACCACCTCAGTTTCCATGTACCCATGTTAGGTCACACACGTTCTCTTCCTTTGTCTGGGAGTCGAGAGGGGGTTCTCCTTCCTCACCCTCCGTGGGGGTCTCTTCTCATCATGGATTGGGAGAGGTTGAAAACTAGAACTTTAAGTGCTGAAGAGACTTTGTAACTGGGCAGTGCTAATCCAAGAGGGTTACCATGCCTGCCCTAGAAAGTGATCTCCTCTTAGGATGTAAGGCTTTGAATGTAAGGAATCCTCATCCTAAAAGGAAAACATTAATCTTCTCGAGTTTGAAACCGTTTTCTCAGCTCTTCCTGCATTCCAAGGATGTGAGAGAGGAAACTGGGCATTTGTAGTCTGTAACAGGATCACGACAGGGTCATAGCAGGATGGTAGGGATGTAAGTTTGCACAAGCAATCAACAACTTTCTAGTGGTTACCTTCAAATTCCCTGTCTTTGGGGGATTATATACATCTTCAGCTTTGGTCTCGTAAGTTTAAGATGGAGGAAGGATGCTGGTTTTCAGTGTCAAATGGTAATATTACCTAACTTGTATGAGATTGCTGGGAGGGTGGAAAAAGTTAACATAGGGAAAGCACTTTGGAACAAGGTCTGGTGAATAGATTGTGTTCCATAACACGTATTATTGTTATTAGCACTTATGTGTATTTTTTTAAGTTTATTTGTTTATTTTGAAGGAACTGGCGGGGGGGGGAGGTGAGGGAGAGGAGGAGAGACAGCATCCCAAGCAGGCTCCACATTGCCAGTGTGGAGCCTGATGTGACGCTGGGCTCCAACTCTCGAATCGGGAGATCATGTCCTGAGCCTAAACCAAGAGTTGCACCGTTAACCGAGTAAGCCACCCAGGCGCCCCAACTTTAAAGTTGTTATTTTATTTTTCTTGAAGTACAGTTGACATACAGTCTTATCAAAGTTTCAGGTGTACAACATAGTGTCGACACTTACATACATTACGAAGTGATGGCCACTGAAAATCTAGTTACCATCTGTCACCATACAAAGTTATTATGGTGTTCTTGCCTGCTGCTGTTGTTAGTATTTAAGAATGAAAAGTGACAACCTTTGGTTAAAAAAAAGGGGGGGGGAATTAAAACCATTTCACATGAAAGACTTTATTTATCATGGATGTGGCTTATTCATGGACCCATTGAAGGTGGCTTAGGAATCGTCATCAGAAGAGAAACATCACCTCTTGGTTTTGAGTGGAAACAGCAAACTCGAATCAAAAAGCCTACTGAATATTTTAGGTAAAGTTATTACTAGAGAGTACTTCCTTTATGTCCTATAACTCTGAATGATTAGATTTAATGACCCTGTAAATCTAAAGCTTTATAATTCCCACAAAAAGAATTTAATCCATGAAGCTCTTCTAATTGACTTGAACTAGGCTAATAAAATACCTGTTTTTATTGTTTCACATTTACACTAGTCAAACAAAAAAATTTTGGGGGGGAATTTTTCTTTTCGAGAAATATCCAGCAAAATTCTTACGGTTTACCGAACTATGCATTAAGAGATTTTACCACTCACAATGGCACGTTTGCTTTGCACGTGAATAGAAACAAAGCGTAACAAGGACTTTTCTTTGAGGACTTTAGGAAGGAGTAAAGATGCCGGAAAAATCTCCCTATCCCCTGGGCACTTATCTTGCAGCCGTCGCTGGGAATTTTAAACATTTTCAGTGTTCCTAGTGTAAAGCGTGTCATGCCTGCATCTGAAGCTGTTTCAGCCTTGCTCTCTGGCCAGCTCTTCCTCCGTGGTTACGCAGGACAGACCTGATGGTTTGGCAGAAATCGTGCCTTGGTCAGGACAAATGTGATGAAAATGGAGCATGGTACCCAGAGTGCTAATAGGCCGTTTTCTCTGGACACCACTGTTGTCTTCCTTAGAAAGGCTTTGTTACCGTGTTGGTAGTTAGCCCGGGAATGACTGAGGGTGTTTTGTCGGCTTCATACTACCGTGGCAAGAATCGGGGCCTTGTTGCCTGACCCGGTTTTGCCATCAGCCAGCTCTGGATTTAGTCTGGCCTCTTGATAGCTCTGTGTTTTGCTTTAGATGTCTGCAGTAAATGAGGGGTTTGAGGTAGAGGGTGTTGAAGGCCTTTTGGAGCCCCTGGGTCCCACATTTTGCCCTGTTAGCTCTGACATTCTTTGGAATGTGACAAGCTTTCTTGAGCACTGATGTGAGTTTATTGGGGTTTGATGTGAGACTGTCCAGGAAATTCTGAGACATCGGGAAAGTCACACAGCCAGTATGCTCCACATTGTTCGTGATCCTGACCCTTGGTATCGTTCCCCTGTTTCACCAAGCATCAGGATGCTTCAGACACACGGTGGCAAAAGTCTAGTGCTCTCAGTTCTGTTCCGTAAACCCTACTAGGGTGGGATGGTGGCCACGCTGACACTGCATTAGAGACACCTTCCTTTCCTCTGACACTTAGCACACGAAAGTAAGATGACTTCCCATTAACGGGAATTCTCTAAAACCATCTGCCATGTGGCTGGGCTGAATGAATTAGGAAAAAAAAGTTCTAAAGCGGATGGAAATGTTACAGTGGGTCTTTCAGCAAAAGCCAGCTGAACTCTGTCTCCATGATATCACCATTTGCTGGTATGTAATGCAGGCAAAGGAGAAAAGTGGACTTTGAAAATCCCACGATCAGCTAAGGTGACAAGGAAATGAAACCGGTTTCATTATGGAGTTGCAAAGACATCTTGAACCCGTTCTGGAAGAAAGCGTAACATTTTGTGCCACTCAATTAAGTAGGACACAGAAGACTCGGGACCAGATTTTTTAGTCTGATGAGAATAGAGAACTAAATGTTTGTGACATTGAGGGACAGTAACAGTTTAATAGGTGGTTTACCAGTGGGTATGTGCTGGGGGCAGATCCATTCCAAGGGCCAAGTTGGGTTTTAGGGAAGGGCCTGTGCCCTTGCGGCTATTGAGCTGGGTCGCTGGCATTGTAATCGTTGCTTGTTTCTGTCTGCTTGCCAGCCAGCTGTATTCGATTTACTTCTTTAGTTTTGATAGCCACAACATTTATTATCTGTTCAAACACAGGCAGATTAAATACCGAAAGAGGATTACTTTACTTAACAAAGCAGTCACACGTGAACTCTCTGCCTGTATTTTGTTTTTGTTTTTGCTTCAAGAAAAGAAGTCCTGCCACCGGGTTTAGGTGTGCAGGGCTGTACCGCGTGGTAGGGCCTGTTGGGAGACTGGCCCTCTCAAATGGGCATATTGCAAGGCTAGCCCGCGTTAGATTTCACTCTGAGAAGGAACAGAGGGGACACGCGCCTCTCCACCACGTGGTTTTCTAGTCTAATTTACACCAACTTTTGGATGTTGCCTTAAAACACACTGAACTATTTTCAAAGCATACAGGTTTTTTTTTTTTTTTCATATCATAAACATGGAAATAGCAGTAAACACCCAGAGGTGATTTTTGTTGAGAGACAGCAGGGAAGAATTGGGGGTTCTTGCACTTTGATGCACATCAGAAGCATCTCGAGAACTTGTCAAAATACACCTGGCCCCACACCGCCAGGGATGGGCCCCCCTGAACGCACGCTTCCACAAGCTGGTAAGTGCCCCGGAGCAGCAGTGGGGAAGCCGTGCTTTTCTCACCTGACTTCCCCTCCGTGTTGTTAGCAATTATCTCCATCTGGTAGGATGCGCAGAAATGATGTACTTGGGAACGCGACATGATGCAGCTGTTGTTGGATTATGTGATTTTCTCCATTATCTACCTTCAAAATGGTTTTTTTCATATTTATTAAAACTCCTCTGTAGTGAATTACAGAGAATTGCTCACTTTGATAGGGCCCTTAAGAATATACTTAATATTTCTCTGCTTTCCCCATTGGTAGTGTTTTCCATGGTTTCCCACCCTCAATGTTGTCTGTTGGTTTGAGTCACTAGCATGACATTTGATATTTTGGTTATTTTTGTTCATTATTTATTAATAGGCAATTCTTAGACATTTGACTATGAATTATTAATGAGTAATAGATGGAAAAACAAATCTTGAATTTAGTACCAGTCCAGTGACACATTTCTGACTTAGCATGGTAAATTGAATTGGAGGATATTATATAAATTAAATGGGTATTTTGTTGAAATTTGGTAAATACTTAACTATGAAAAAAGTTAATTTAATTTTTTCCTTTAATCTTAATATTTCATTTCCTCACTGTTCTAAGTCAATCATTTGAAAATAAAATGTAATAAACTTAAGAGTCCTTTGGAATAGAGGCACATTTGTATATTGCTAATATTTACCTGTTTTCTTTTTTACTGCGTGTTTGCCATGAGCATTTTTGCCAGCTATAAGTTGGGAGGAGAGACTCTTGCAAAACAGATCTCCTCTGTGCTGACTTCATTTTTATTTTGAACTTGACATATGCAGGAAAAGATCTTTGAAAGTGCAGTTTAGGAGGTTTCTTTATTTTCTGCTCTGTTTTCCAGAACTATTAGGTCCTATTCTACCCTAGAGTAACTTTGAAACAACAACCACAAAAACTTCTTCTTAAATATAAAAATGAATATATTTCCTGTTTAGCTGCAACCCACCTTTAGGCATATTGTTTCACTTTATTAAGTGGGCTAGAGGAACACAAAATACCGACACTACCTAATTTCAGCTTCCCCAGGAGACTTTTTAACAAACAGGGAATTGGACGTATTTGACTTTTGTCTTACTCCAAACTCGGGATTATCCTAATAATCATCAGAAAGCCTTTGGACAGGTAGCTAGGAGGAGTGGAGGTGAGGAGGAGAGCTTCTCTGTAATATGAAGGCCAGAGATTAGCCTGTGATGAATGCCATCCACCTTGGCCTGGATCAGTAGACCTGCTTTGTGTCATATTGATCTTTGGGGCAGAGTAAATGCTGAAAGAGCTTATTTAGGAAACTATGAAATATAAACTTTCTTTGAGATCATTCAGAACTCTTGGATCTGGTGACTCACTGAGACCATTCAATTCACGGTCTTTCCCGGGAATTGAATGTGGGGAGAATCATGAGGGCGGGCAGTGGAAAGATTCTTGGAGTTCATTTTTGCAGCCCACCCTCCTTAAGGAGCCCTTGCTCTACTGGGGCACCTGGCTGGCTCAGTGGGAGGACCATGTGACTCTTAATCTTGGGGTTGTGAGTTTGAGCCCCACGTTGGGTGTAGAGATTACTAAAAAATAAAAAAAAAATTTTTTTTTAAAAGAGGAGTCCTTTCTTTGGTATCCAAATGAGGGATTGAGAACAGATTGAGCTTTACATAGAGAGGTTGACCATCTGCATGAAAACATTTTACATAAACGTATAGCAAGAGAAACTTTGTCATGTATAACTTGTAAAATGACTGTGAAGGTTATTTGTGAGAGAGTAAGCACATTGTCAATAATGGCCAGTTGATTAAAATAAGTGAATGAAGGGGCACCTAGGTGGCTCTGTCGGTTGAGCCTCTGACTTTGGCTCAGGTCATGATCTCATGGTCCGGGGTTCGGTTCAGGAGTTCGAGCTCTGCATCGGGCTCACTGCTGTCAGCTGACAGCCTACTTCTGATCCCTTGTCCCTTGCTCTCTCTGCCCCTCCCCTGCTCACTCTCGGTCAAAAATGAATAAACATTTAAAGAAATAAAGATGATTCTGGTAAAAGTTGACTATGTTCAGCTATTATGTTTTATACATGTTCCTTAAATAAAGTATCCTGGAGTGAGGATGGAGGATGTGAACGAATCTTACCCTCAACAGTGCTTTTAATCGTACCCAAAGAATGCAGATTGTTTTCAAGTGAAAAGAGTTGTTTTATAGCCTGTTTTTAATATATTATAGATGCTTCCAGTGACAATATAGCATTTTTAGTAGCTGCCCAGTATTCTGTTTTCTGGAGGGAATCTGATATATTGCATCAAGATCCTATGTATTGACTGACTTAGGTATTTCCCTAAGGTTAGGTATTTTTTTTCTACCTTTGCTATTTTTCCTCAGCCTACAGAACATTGCATTGACTGTCCCTGTACATACATCTTTTGACACTAGTTAACTGGTTCTTTTATAAAAAGTATTCGTGACAAGAAATGCAGTGCCTGCACTTGGTAAAACATTTCAAATAGTACAGATGTATAAAATGCGAAAAAGAGGGGCGCCTGGGTGGCGCAGTCGGTTGGGCGTCCGACTTCAGCCAGGTCACGATCTCGCGGTCCGTGAGTTCGAGCCTCGCGTCGGGCTCTGGGCTGATGGCTCAGAGCCTGGAGCCTGTTTCCGATTCTGTGTCTCCCTCTCTCTCTGCCCCTCCCCCTTTCATGCTCTGTCTCTCTCTGTCCCAAAAGTAAATAAACGTTGAAAAAAAAAATTTTTTTTTTAAAAAAATGCGAAAAAGAGCCTGCCTTTTCCCCCCCCCATTTCCTCCCTAGAGATAACCACTTGTAAACATTTTCTCATATATCTGTACAGACGTTTTTAGTTATTAATGCATGAGAAGGAAGACATTGAAACAAGACGTGGAATGGAGGGACAGTGGGGTGGAGAACCAGCCTGGGAGTAGAGCCGCATGCCTCATGGGGCATGCCGGAGCAAATGGCTGCTGGTGTGGACTTCAAAGACAGAGTTTGAACATGTTGTAACGTCTTCCTGGGTCATGCGGAGACAGCCATTGAGTTGGAGGCAGAGACACAAATCAGGAGCACAGCAGCGCAGAGAAAGTGTGAGCAAGTTTACCCCATTGCACACAGGGAGCCATGTAGTCCCCTAAAATGGGAAGAAGTTCCCCTTGTAGGGAATTGGGACTGTGGTGACGACTTTAGAGCTGACCAACACATGGATGTGAGCTTAATGGAATCATTTATAATTGTCCACAGAGGAGCATTGTTTCAGGCCGGGAACCTGGTGAGAACATTATAGGATGTAGTTTGCACCAGATATGATGAGATTTTTTAATGCGGGAGGAGTCAGAGCGTAGGGGAAGGCGCATCTGTAAGAAATAAAGCACAGGAAGAAACAGTGGTGAGGAGAGGGGTTGTTTGACACCAGATGCGGTAGGCCTCGGCCACACGAAGCTGGATTCTTTTCTGAGGGTAGCTTCTTCTGAGGGTTCAAGACGAAAACCAGATGACGAGGATTTCAAGAGGGAATTGGCCAACAGGATTCGGAACCAAGGCGGAGCTTTCTGTGAGTTTGAATATGCGTAAAGATCTAGGAAATACGGAAAAGTTTTCTGGCCACAAGGAGAATTGGCATGTGAGTCTGTTCACGTTTTTCTTTAAAAATAAAGCGCAGCTCTGGCTCTCTTGGACTTTATATTAGCCCCTCCCACTCCCCCTCCTGTGGCTCACCTCAGCCTCCTTCCCCGAGGCCGTGAGCTGGGCTGAGGGGTGGGTGGGGGTGGGGGCCCCCGCCCCAGCTCCCCATCATCCCCCCTTCCTTCCAATAGTGGCTTTTAGACTCCAGGGGCCCTCATTGTTGCTAACCTGGGGTGTGGTCCATGCTGACCTTGGGCTCCCGCCTTGCTTCTTGCCTCAGAGCTTGCATCCTGCTGGAAATCCCCTTGTTATCGCTGGCCCAGGAGCACCTAAGCCCGAGTCTGTCTCTCGAGTTTCAGAAATGGAATTCTGTGTGGTTCCCACTGGGGGACACTGCCACGAACGCCTGCCTCATCCCCTGTAGCCTCTGAGCCCCGTAGCTCTGTCTCTTTCTCGCTCATTTCTGTCTCACCCTTAAACCTCCCCCTGGTGCCTGGGTGAAGCTATCCCTGGTCTCGTCTCTTCAGCTCTTCACTGCCAGACTCCTGGCTTTACGGCCATTGCTCTGTGGCCCGGGGGTGTCCTTGCCTGTGCCCAGTCTTGCACAACTGGAGTCCAGCACCAGCTTTGCCATTTAGTACTTCTGTGGGCTCGGGCGTCGGCGTCCTCATTTTCCATTTCAACAGTGAGAGTTTCTGTCTGCATGTCTGTCATCTCGTCCCGGAGGATGACTGCTAAGTCAATTTGGAGGAATTGATGTACAACACAGGCTTGCAGGCATACGGGGGGTGTGCCTGGGGACACCCTGGTGCCCCTTAAAGAGGTCATAGCTTTTGGGATTTGCGTGCCGTCTGTATCAGGGCACGTGGGCAGAGGAACAGACACCCACTTCCAATGTGACTTCCGGATTGAAAGTGTTGGGGCAGCTCTCTCTGAAGGCACGTTGGTTTGGGATCAGACTCAGCCCGGCCTTTCTCTGTCCTGAGGCTCCAGGGTCAGTTGCTGTGGTGCTTTTTCATTTCAGGGTTGGGTCATGAGTCTCCCAAATAATGTACATGAGGGATAATGATAATAACACTCACGCTCCCAGGGTCACCGTAAGGATGAATGGCATGATTGGGGCCTGACACGTAATGGATGCTCAGGAATATGTAGTAGGAGCCATTCTTTTGCTGTGTTCAGCCCACTTAGTAGGACCCGGTGCTAATAATAACATGCGTGGGGCCTGAGCCATAGCTTAGAGATTGCAGTAGCTAGCTGGGCCAGGCTGCGGCCCTGGCTGGACCCATGTCAGCTGCTCTGTCTCCAGACCTTTACTTCTCTGTCCTCCTTAATTCCCACCTCTCTGGGCCTCGCCTTCTTGGGGAGCCCCATGTCAGCCCACAGCTTCTTTCTAGCTGGAAAAGGGTAAAAGGCCACCCCTGACCAATGAGTACCATTGGTGTATGTCCTGGGGTCGGAGCAGTGAGCTGAAGCGGGATCTGAGATTTTGGGAGACGGAAGATATGGATGCAACTCCTTATCGGTTTAAAATGACTACTTTTAACTCTTGTTCATGTTTGTGATAATGCCTTCTGGGGAGTTAACGTCCGTACTGTTTTGTTTATTGTTCATACTATCGGATCAATATGTTAGCTTATTAAAAAGTAACATTTCAGGGGCACCTGGGTGGCTCAGTCGGTTAAGCGTCTGACTTCGGCTCAGGCCATGATCTCGTGGTTCGTGAATTCAAGCCCCGTGTTGGACTCTGTGCTGACGGCTCGGAGCCTGGAGCCTGTTTCAGATTGTGTGTCTCCCTCTCTCTGCCCCTCTTCCACTCATGCCCTGTCTCTCTTTTCTCTCCCAAAAATAAAATAAACATTAAAAAAAATTTTTTTTAAATAACATTTCATTCCAAAACATGAATATCTGCCTTTTTGAATTGCTGCTGTTAATGATAGGTGCAGAAGTATTCAGGAATGAATGTTAACAAGAACATTAGCTGACCTATATCTAGCATTTTCTCTGTGCCGGATGCTCTCCTAGGCACATTCACCTATGTTCACTTGCCAATCCTCAGTAACTACTCCATGAAGTAGGTACTCTCAGGTACAAATGAGGGGAAAAAGAGGCCCAGAGAGCTTAAGTAACTTGCTCAAGGTCACACAGCTATTAAGTAGGAGTCAGACAGTTAACACAGGCAGTCTGGCTCTGGCATCTGTGTTCTGAATTCTTCTTCTTTTTAAGATAAAAAAAAAGTTTGCTTGTGTATTTAGGGAGAACACACATGCATGTAAGTCAGGGAGGGGCAGAGAGAGGGAGACAGAGAATCCTAAGCAGGGTCCGAGCTGTCAGCTCAGAGCCCCATGCAGGCCTTGTTCTCGCAAACCGTGAAACCATGACCTGAGCCAAAATTAAGAGTCGGACACTTAACTGACTGAGCCACCCAGGCCCCCCTGTGCTCTGAATTCTTGTTCCTTATGTGGTCCTGCAATATCAGCATCACCCAGGAGCTGGTTACACCAGCAGAATTTTGGACTCCACCCTAGCACTGTGGAATCGGAACATGCATTTTAATAATATTCCCAGGTGATTCAGATGCACAGTCAACTTTGAGAAGCACTGCTCCAAACCACTCTGCCTTACTGTTTTCCCGGGCATGAGCCCTTTGTAGTGGGCGAAATAAATGGGCATTTAAACATTGGTAACTCGTATGGTCCATGCCAGCCTTCTGCTTTTCTGCCATTTAGGTAAAACTTAGCTTGAGCCCGAATATGAATTGAGCGCTTTAGGCTTTTCAGAACCCTTTCCAAATACCCTCCTGATACACACTTGTGTCTCCTGTCTTTCTCTTTCACACATACCTCCACTCACATTTAACTTACTGTGAGGTTTAGTAACTTTGGAGAAGACACGGAGACATCACTAGCACAGGGCAGAGTCACATCTCATGCTTATGGCTTTTTACACGTTGTTTCTTCCTTCATGGTAAGAGATCCTCTCCAAAGCCTGTCCTCCTTGGGAAGTACAGCCTGGCCCTTGTGCAGGGCCCACTGCCGCACAGAGATAGTCACGACAGGCTGGTCTTCTCCCTTCCCCCCGATTCCGGTAAATAAATTTCTTTTCTCGTTACATAAGTAATTATAATCCAAATGTAATCACATAATAGACATAGAGGGAGCAGCCAACCGGCCTCAGGGGAGTTGGCCAACTTCAAGGACAAGAATGAGGGAGATTTTGCCAGGCAGAGGACTGGAGTATTCGGGAAGGTCTGGAGTGGGGGACCGCTGATGTTCCAGTTCAGCCAGGAGGGCATATGGGGAAAGGGAGTCGGGAGTGAAAAGTTTGGAGGTCTAAAAGGACGTTGCTGTTTCTGGCAGGGATCTGCGGGGAGCCCGGAGCATGGCCAGGGTCTGGGCAGAGATGGGAGATGAGGCTACATAGCGAAAGGCTTTAGTTACTGTTTGTTGTTAAATAGAATTTCGCCGGGAGGCAGCCAGTCTGCTAAGGGCTTCGTATACATTTCACCTGCAGAAACACCCTTTGAGATAGGCATCATTATCTTCATTTTGCAGATGATGAAAGTGTCAGCACAAGTTAACTTGCCCCAAGGTGTACGGCTAGTTGTAGTGCCTGGATGGGTCTGGCCTGAGAACCTGGGCTTTGCGCACCCTGCTTCCCAGGGTGGGACCAGAAATCTGTTCAGCCAGGAGTTTAAAGGCCATCGTTAGTATACTGCTGATGTGTAAAATGAATGCAGTTCATATCAGTGCAGAGCCTATTTTATGTTCTTGTTTGACTCCGTCACTTCAAGTGGCTGGATTTCCAGCAGCCCCTTGGCGGAGCGCATGGCTTCGTGTGCTCGGAGTGGGTACACAAGGCTTTGGGTGCAGGCGTGCAGTCACCGACGAGTGCTGCAGCGTGACCTGTTTTTTTGGTGGGGTTTCCTTTGCCTGCATAATTTGGGGGCCTCCTCGAAATGTGGAGTCCTCAGAAGAAGAAAACACATGCTTCCTGGGGCTGGAAGACAGGTCTGTTGTGCTTCCTCTGGATCCTTTACCAACATTGTGATGGTTCTTAGTGATGGCTCATTTGGTTGCTGACATGATACTATCTTGTTTCAATTAAAAAATTTCTGCTGTCGGCAGGTAGACTAGTAATAATAAGGACGTTTGATTCACCCTGAAATTTCTAAGAACACTGCCTTGCTGGACACAGACTGAGTAAAGATTTTCTGTTTTCTTGAGTTTCTGTTGCTTCTCCCTTTGGCCAGGTGGCAGCATGGTTGATACTGGTTCTCTCTTCTCTGCGTCAATTAACCTTCCTTCTAATACATATATTTTTAAGATTTTATTTATTTATTTATTTATTTATTTAAATTTTTTTTTCAACGTTTTTTATTTATTTTTGGGACAGAGAGAGACAGAGCATGAACGGGGGAGGGGCAGAGAGAGAGGGAGACACAAAATCGGAAACAGGCTCCAGGCTCCAGGCTCTGAGCCATCAGCCCAGAGCCCGACGCGGGGCTCGAACTCCCGGACCGCGAGATCGTGACCTGGCTGAAGTCGGACGCTTAACCGACTGCGCCACCCAGGCGCCCCTAAGATTTTATTTTTAAGCAACCTCTGTACCCAACATGGGGCTCGAACTCACAACCCCGAGATCAAGAGTCGCACCGTCCCCCTACTACTGAGCTAGCCACAGGCGCCCCTCTAATATTTGGTTCGGCGTACTGTTCCAGGATTTCGAACGCTCCTCTGCACCGACTGTAGCAAGATGTGCTAGCCGTTTTCTGTCTGGAACCAAGCTACATGTGCAATTCAGGAAGTGTGGCAACCATATAAGTGGTGGGAAAATTAGAGGATGTCACTTGGGCAATTCACTGAGCTTCAGTAGACCCCAGTTTCCTCATTTATAAATGAGGAGGTGGGTCTAGAGCCTGTAGAAGAGGTCTGTAAGGATCCCTAAGTGAGGTGTAAAGTTCATGTACTTAGGAAATTTCACTACCAGTTCTTGGTTGTCTTTGTATTTAATAGGTTTTAACACTCCCATAAATTTAACAGTAATGCCCATTTTTCCCCATTTACAATTTATTAATAGCTTTAATGAATTGTGAATGATAGTTTAATTAGATCATCCATGTATAATTAGGACAACCATTTTTTTTTTCCCCTAAGAGGATGTATTTTTCATCTCTGAGCATGCAGCTTACCTCTAACCTAGGTAATTAAGCATTTTCTAAAATAGGAAAGCCTTTTCTGTCTTGTTAATAAACATAAAGATCATTTTATACTTTCTTGAAAAGCCACAAGAATAAAATATGGAGAACAGTTTTGGCTGAGGTTTGGCATGTAATCATAACCCAGACAAACATGACCCACGGCAGTAAATTTAGTGTAGTGGCAACAAAATAGGGTGGAATGTAATAAAATCTGTTTTCTGTTTATTACTTATTTCCTAGTTTTTGTGTAAAGCAACCTTACAGTCTCTTCGTAGCTGTTTTGAGTGCTAACTTTTCAAAGCTGGCAAGCAGATTTTTCATTAGTGTTCTTATCTCTTTTGTGAAGGGGCCACATTAAGCATATAAAAGAAAATCTACCTTATCTGATGGGTGGCTTTCAATTAAGAGGAGGAACCATTTGTATTTGGCTTTGCAGTGTGTTTTTGTACTTACATTTGAGTATGGGTGTGCCTGATATTCTGGGAATTTATAATACTTCAAACAAATAAGGAAGTCCCACTGTGAGGACAGACTCAGAAGGAACTGGAAAGCTGACAGACAGACCTTTATCTTTCCCCGGCTGCTTTGCTTAATTCTACTCTGTGGTGGGCCAAGGCTCTTAGTGTTCTGGGCTGGAACATCCCTTCCGAGCTGAAAGGCTCTCTTTATTTTCCCGTGTCATCTTTTTATTTATGTCCTCCCAGAAACTGGAGCATAATGGAGTATGGATATATGTATGTATGTATGTATGTATGTATCTTCCTTTCCAAATTTTTGTTTAAATTCGAGTTAGTTAACATGCAGTGCTATATTGGTTTCAGGAGCAGAATTCAGTAATTCATCACTTACAGGTAACGCCCAGTGCGCATCACAACCAATGCCCTCCTTAATGCCCATCTCCCACCCACCTCTCTCTGTCAACCCACAGTTTTTCTCTATCATTAAGAATCTCTTGTGGTTTGTTTCCCTCTTTTCTCCACCCCCCATTGTATATTCATCTGTTTTGTTTCTTAAATTTCACGTATGAGTGAAATTACACGGTATTTGTCTTTTTCTGACTTATTTTGCTTAGCCTAATACACTCTAGTTCCAGCCACATTATTGCAGATGGCAAGACTTCATTCTTTTTGATGGCCGAGTAATATTCCATTGTGCGTGTGTGTATGTGTGTGTGTGTGTGTGTGTGTGTGCACACACACACACACATACACACACACCACATCTTTATCCATTCATCAGTCAGTAGACATTTGGGCCACTCTATAATTTGGCTATTGTTGATAGTGTTCCTCTAAACATTGTGGTGCATGTGCCCCTTTGAATCTGTATTTTTGTATCCTTTGTGTAAACACCTAGTAGTGCAATTGCTGGATTGTAGGGTAGCTCTATTTTTAACATTTTGAGGACCCTCCATACTGTTCTCCAGAGTG
>NW_024412430.1:3558872-3589096 GCF_014898765.1 Herpailurus yagouaroundi
CTTTAAAGAAGCACCATGTCATATTATGTTCACTGATGATTTGACTCCACTTCATATGGCTAATCCTGCTCTGGATAAGCTAAGTCGGTGTCAAAATAGGAGACTAGATCTGTCCTTGCCTTCCAATGAGTGGCAGAGATTAGAGGAGAACACCTCAGCGGAAGAGATGGCACTTGACAAGGGTTAATATGAGGGCCCCATGAAACGCCACTTGCTGCGAAGTCTTCCCCAGTGTCCCGAGCAGAAGGGGCCTTAAAGAATGGGTTGCTGAATGGTTAAGTTTAATGGGGGGAAGGAAAAGGATCATTTGGTGTATGATCTAAAGAGGGTAGACGGGTGAGGTGGCTTGATGACACAGAGATGACTGGGTGCCTGACGACCTGCATTCTATGTAGAGCTTTATCAAATAGCCTTTGTCACTGATAGATTCAGCTTCTGAAATGAATTTGAAAAGAAGAGGAATGGAGCCAGAATACCTCGTACAACTGAAGATTTACAAGCCCTATTAGAATAGGTCTAAAATGCAGATATTTGTTTGGGATTGTAACAATAATATATGTTCAAGTGTACCAAGTTGAGAAAATACAGGGAAGAATAAGAAAAAAAAAATCACTAGCATTGCCACCAAGCACATGTTATATTGTGAATATATGTCTATTCTCTGTGCATCAATAGATTTCGAATGGGTATCGTGTTCATATTGTCTGCTTTCTGGCTAATATATCATGAGCACATTTGCTCACTATTAACCATTTTTCTAAAGCGTTCCTTTGATAGTAGTTGCCTAAAGTGATGTAGGACAATCTTAAAATAAAAGTCTCACTTATGACGGAGGTACTTGGTTTTTTTACCCCAGTTTGCATTGTGGGGAAAACTGAGCTTTGATAATTAGGGGTAGCCTTGTTTGAATGTAGGTGCTCGGGTTTTATGCCATGATAGATCTAGAAGGCACCTTTGAGTTTATCTAGTCTACTGTCCTGTTGAGTCTAGAAGGGAATTATGGCCCATGTTATTTATGTGACCGGTCAGAGTTAGACATTTTAATGACAGTAAAAGGGGCTGGCATTCTTGGTGGCATTCTTTGCCCACTCTGTTGTATCATGCTTGACAAACATGAGATACCTGTATTTTCTTCTTCTCAAGACATACTAAACGTGTTTCAGCATATACTGTAGTTAACATCTCTGGGTTTCTTTTGCGGTTTGTAGGATGGCTTTAAAGTGATCTTGAGGCTCAAATTTGGCCCATGAACCAAAACCCCTGAGGGGAGCCCTATCGTTTTCTTTGGTTCTGTAAGATTAGAATAATCTTCAAATCTACGTTGGCTTGAGAGCGTTAGAGGTTAGAAATGGGTTGTACAATGCCACATATAGGGTTTGAGGTCATTAGCCTTATGCGCTAATGGGAATGAGTGGAACCCTACAAATAATATTTTATTCATAGATGTTATTCCTGTCCACTAAAAAGCCATCACTTTTGAAGCATTTTCAACTCTTGTGCTAGACACTTTACATGTCTTTAATCAGCAATTGCATGTATTCCCCCTCTGTCCTTGATAGACTTGAAGAGCCAAGAAACCCAGATAGGCAAATTGACTTGTTCACAGTCACATAACCAGTTGGTTAGTGATGGGGTCCAAGTGCAATAGATTCCTGGGATTTGCAAAGACTGATTAAAAACTAAGAACTACTCATTAGAAATTTATAAAATAGAAAACAAATAGCAACACTTGTATTTTCAAAACCTGAACTCAGCTATTGGTAACATTTTGGTAAATTTCAACATTTGTTTATTCTTGAAAGAGTCGTATGCATGGATTCTTTCTTTCTTTCTTTCTTTCTTTCTTTCTTTCTTTCTTTCTGTCAAAATAACTATTGGTCAACCTTTTTCTTTGTTCAAGGTGCCGAGATCAGGGGCTGTTAAGTAATGTTATTTAGTGGAGTTTGGTTCAATTCTTATTTTTTGGTGAGTTGCCCAGGAAACCAGTTGGCAATGTCCTATTATTCTTCTCTTCCTTTGATTAGGATAGGGGCTAATGAAGTGAGGGTTACAGTTTTAATTCAGCATCCCGCTTCGCCGTCTGCTCTGTCCAGTGTGTCATAGTACACACATAAAGCAGAGCGATGCATCCCTGTAGGGTGAAGAAAAACAAGCCACCCCAGAGTACATGTTCTGCTAATAGCAGGCCAGCAGGCCATCTAGAAGAATCACTTCTTCCTACATTGTACTTGACCACGCTTAAAGATTCTCTTGTGTGTTTCATCTCATTTTTATCCTTACAGGACTGGTTCTTGAGAGGCATCCAAATAGGCCTCTACACCATCTCACTTTTTGCTTTCTCTCTCAGCTCTGTCACAGATTCCGTTGCATCTGGAAGATGGAAGAATATACTTTTTTCAGTTTCTTCGTAACTTTCCTCTTTTTACGAAGCGATACCTGTTCATTTTGTGAAACTGAGAAGATAAGTTAGCAAGTTAGAAACAAGAAAAGAAGAAAAGTTGTTCATCCTACCACCCAGGGCTAACCACTTTTTTTTTTTTAAGTTTATTTATTTATTTGGAGGTGGGGTAAAGGAGGGCACGAGTGGCGGAGGGGCAGAGAGAGAGAGAGAGAGAGAGAGAGAATCCCAAGCAGGCTCCACACTGTCGGTACAGAGCCCAGCACGGGGCTCGATTGCACACACCATGAGATCATGACCTGAGCCAAAATCAAGAGACTGATGCTTAACCAACTGAGCCACCCAGGTGCCCCAGGGTTAATCACTTTTACACTTCATCGTAAATGTTCCCACCTTACCTTTTAATCACGTTTCCCATTTCCATGTGTATTTATCATGAACGTTTTTCTGTATAAGGTAACAAAATATCATTTTTCATGTCTGCACGATCTCATAATTTATTTTACCCACCCCCTGTTGTTGCATGTTTATATTTTAATTTTTTGAGGTTTTTAACCAGTTGTAAGTTGTATATCTTATAGCGAATATGTATTTATAAAATTCATAATTATTTCCCTGGGCAAGGTTTCTGAGAATGGAGTCATTGGTGCAGGAAGCCATGCAACTTTGGAAGGCATGATAGTTCCTGCAGAGTTTCTCTGAGAAGCTGTAACTGTTGTATTTCCCCGTAGTTGCGTGGGATGCCAGTTTTTCCCGAGATTTCTGAGTCCCGAATATGATCATTTAAAAACAGTCTTTGCCAATTTAATTTACAAAATGACTTGATCTGTCATCCAGCCTGGAGTTAGTCTTCTCATGTTCTTTTGTGATCACCTAAAAAAGACACAGGCTATCCTGACTTTGTCTCTGGCGTAAGACCCTGAAGGCCCCAGTCTGTGATGGGGGTAATGTCTGTAGCTCTTGACTCCGTAACATGCACCCTGAGGGGTATCACAACTGTGCGCTAGCTCTGATACTCATTTTTATTCTACGTCCTGTATTCTTCCCTTTGTAGCCTCTCTTCAGTTTTCGTAGTGCTGGGTTATAACCCTCTTTCATTCCAGGATACCTTTCATGGGACAGCCATGTATCTCCATTCACCTAGGACTAGCATGGTTCACACATTTTTAAATCGTACCCCTTTCACTCTCCAAAGTTACCCGTTTGGGATGATAAATTATATGGCCACTCTAATTTTTAAGTATCAGGATATCATTTAGTACGTAAAATCGAGGTAATTCAACCAATCATTTCTTTGATTTGGTTAAAGAAAGTAATTAGCCTTGCCCCGTGGTCTTGTGTTCTTTTTTTTTTTTTTTTCTTTTTCTTTTTGAGAGGGAGAGAGAATGTGTGGTAGCAGGGGAGGGGCAGAGAGAGAGGGAGACAGGATCCGAAGTGGGCTCTGTGCTGATAGTGAGCCACATTTGGGGCTCGAACTCAGAGGAGCCATGAGGTCGTGACCTGAGCCACCCAGGCATCCTGGTCTTGTGTTCTTAATATGCAAAAGAGTGCAATGGCCATGTTTTGAAATACCCAGCCTATTACGGTTATAAAATATTCTCTCTGTGCCAACCATAGATTCTGAAGACTTACTAATTCTAGTGGTACAGAATAATTATTCATGTTGAAATTAAAGTTCCAGAATCATTTTTTCCTTCTAGTTGAGTGTGATGGCTAATCATTTGTGATTTGGATTTTTAAATTTTACTTCTGTGCTTTCTCTCAGTGGTTTGGGTTATTGGTTTCTGGGGATGACTTGAGAGAGAAAAGGGGGATCTAACATTTTGGAATTTCTTGTGCTTTATGTTGTCGCAAGTGGTAAAATTGATAAGACCTTACAATGAGCAACAGTTTGGCACATCTGTTTCCTCTTAAAGTTTTTAGTTAATTTTAGTAAAAATAAATGAAATATTATTTTCACTAAGGTGACCGAAATATTCCTGGGGAGATTTGAAGAAGTGTGATTAGATCTTTATGTTCATGATGCAGGATCACCATTTTTTGATCAAACTGAAGATACATGTCTTAGGCTTACCAATCACATGCATTAATAGAATTTGGAAATTTAATTTGGGCCCAATGAAGCTTCTTAGGTGGCCTACCATGGTCATCATCATAAAAAGCCCTAAATGTCTGTATTTATTCAGCATTTCTAGAACCTTCCTCACCTTTCATTCCTTAAGCTGCCTTAGGAAGGCATAGGGACCTGATGCTGGAGCGACAGTGGGAACGATGGGACACCATAAGACGTGAGGGGCTCTCTTTGCTCCTGTCTCTCCAGAGTGACCTAGGCAGGATCTCACACTTGGACCTTCTCTAGACTGTCCTTCTTTTTTCATGTAGCCATTCATACAGAAGGAGAGTAGGCCATCTCAGTCCATCTTCCTGGTTCCCACTGCTCTTTCCAGTGTGTCAGAAGCCTTCTTGCATCAAGTGTCAGCGATGCTTTTGACCCTTGTCTACACACTTGGCATCATTTGTCTTCCATCAACCCAGCAGGATGATTTCTGGAACCACACCTCTAGCCTCTACACACCCTGAAAATGCAGTTGCCAACATAACACATCTAAAGTTGCCCCTCAGCTTCACCGTGAAGTCAGTTTTCCCTTCTGGATCTTTGTGCCAAAGGCATCACCATTTCCCCAGTCTCACTGTATGAGCCATGGTATCTTCTCTGACTCCTCTTTTCTGCCACCCCACCACGGACCAGAGCCACACCTGCCCATGCTGCCTTTTCAGTATCGTTCAAGTCCTTCCTTGCCCATTCTCACCTCAAAATTTAGGCTTGTGTCTCCTGCCTGGACCTTGGTAGTTGTTTGCTTTGGTCCCCTTTCTTTGATGAGCTTTTTGTCCGTGAAATCTGAACTGTCTACTCATGCCATGCTTCTGTCCTCTTAATGGATTCCTGTGATGGAGTTCATACCTCCTCAAAAATTCTCAGTAGTTCCTCATAGGCTTTTGAATCAAATCCAAACTCTGTAGCATGTGTTAAGTGGAAAAAAGAACAAAGCAAGTACAATGAAGCCCAAGTATAAATGTATACTTTAAAGGTGGGGGAATGTATTTAGCAGCAAGATTTTTCTCTGTAGTCTGATACTTTGGCTGGTTAGATGCTTGGCAACTCATTAACGTTTCAGTACCCAAGATGAAAATGTTCTAGAATTAATTGTGGTGATGGTTGCATGCATGTGTGAATATACTAAAAACCATTGGATTGTATACTCTAAGTGAGTGAATTATAGGATATGTGAGTTATGTCTCCATAAAGCTGTTATTTATTATAGAGTTTGTGACCCATAGTTTAGGAAATTCCTATGGCACCTGTTACGATACAATACAAGCAATAAGTAGTGACCTAATTACCTTAATGGGAATATTTATTGAGAAGAATACGTGATCAGGAGAAGTTTCCCCACTTACACTCTAAACTTGTGTGTGTGGAATATCTAAAACATTGTAATAGTCATTCCATTTAATATGTAGTCTGTTAACAGGCTTAAAAAAAAAGTCAATGATGGGTATATTCAGGGAAGCCATAGGTAGAACAACAGGATAAACAAGTCATTACCCTAGTGTCACCATTAGGCTAAAGCATTTGGTTTTTAAAGCCCTCCCCAACTTGGTGTGTGTGTGTGTGTGTGTGTGTGTGTGTGTGTGTGTGTATAGTGGGGGGAGTTTGCGAATGCCTGAAAATATCACTCCACTTAGCAAGGCCTTCGTGATTCAGTGTTGCCTTTTTTTTTTTTTTTTTTTTTTTTTATTTTTTTATTAATTCGTTTTACTGTTTTGCATTTTGGTTGATTTGGTTTCTGCCAGCTTCTTTATTGGTTCAAGTAAGCAGTCACTGCCTAGGTGATAGGAGCTTTCATTAGATGCCTTAATGACTTTTCTACCTTTTCTGTGATGAAATATTTCAGGGGAAAGGTTGCATGTTAAATGGTTGGTTTCTGGTTGCTTTGATTTTACTTAAATTACTTCACAGTGTCAAATGGTATTATTAATGTATTATTAGGTCAGTTTATGAGAAATCACACCTGAATATATACTGATATAATTTGGACAGCATTTGTTGGGTCCTGTGGCCTAATACCAAGACTCATTTGGAGAGCCAAACATTATCTTGGATTCTGTATCTCTTCCCCTTTAACTGTGGTTTTTGTTTTGGGGAACAGTTCCGTGGATCGTGTACTAAGAGCACAGACTCAGTTTAAGTTAGAAGAGAGCAATTAGTTTCCCTTCCTTTTCTATCAGTCGAACGGCGGCAAGCCATCACATGTGCAAGCCTTACTAAACATGAGTGAAGTGCCCCAATGTGCTTTCCCTAATTGTACTTCCTCAAGATGCAAATCTGGTTGTAAGACTGTCCTTTCTTACTTCCTGCCCAAGGCTTTTGTATTTGTAGGTGTGATCCTTCTGAACAAGAAGTGTGCTGTATTCTCTTCGGGAGAGGTCATATTTACAAGTGCAGCTTACTTACGAATAAGGCAAAAGGGGGACACTTGGGTGGCTCAGTCAGTTAAGCATCCGACTTTGGTTTGGGTCATGATCCATGAGTTGGAGCCCTGTGCGAGCTGCGTTGACAGCTCAGAGCCTGGAGCCTGCTTCAGATTCGGTGTCTCCCTCTCTCTTGTACTCTGACTTTGTCTCTCTCAAAAATAAATAAATGTTTTAAAAAATGTTTTTTTAAAGAATAAGGAAAAAGGCACTTCTTGTTTATTTGAGACTGAGATTGACCATTGCTATTCCTGAAAAAAACTGCAGTGGAGGGAAAAGCAGATGAGGGGAGCCCTGCCCTATGACCGTTCTCTCGCATTTCTCTTACTGTCCCTGGCTTGAATACTGGAGAACCATATGGCCATTAGGCAAAGTAAATTATAGGACAGAATTTAAATGTGCCACAAATCATAGGGCAACTCTTTACTGGTAATTTCTGGGGAGGTCGTCTGGACATCAATCCGTGGTGCCAGCTGTTGCCCCTGTCTTTTTGAGCAGCACACATCGTGCCCAAGGTGCATCACTGGATTGCTTCGGAATGATTCAAACGTGAAAGAGCAGGGGCAGTTCATGTCTTTATCTTCAAAGTTCCCTGAGTGTTGAATGCAAAGGCACAAAAGCGCAAAGGCGCTTCCTCCCTCCAGTAGTTAATATCTCAACTTTTTAAAAAAGCTGAATCTTAAGAATTCTTTTTTATGTCTGTGCTTCTAGGGGAAGTGAGAGCCCATGAGATTTCTTTTTTTTTTTTTTTAATTTTTTTTTCCAACATTTATTTATTTTTGGGACAGAGAGAGACAGAGCATGAACGGGGGAGGGGCAGAGAGAGAGGGAGACACAGAATCGGAAACAGGCTCCAGGCTCTGAGCCATCAGCCCAGAGCCTGACGCGGGGCTCGAACTCACGGACCGCGAGATCGTGACCTGGCTGAAGTCGGACGCTTAACCGACTGCGCCACCCAGGCGCCCCTCATGAGATTTCTTAATGCATCTCTCCATGGTGTTTTGGTGGTAACCTCCCATATTAGCCTTTTGGAAATGATTACTGTTAAGAGTCCTTATTGGGTGGTTTTCATGCTAATTATGATCCCTCCAACAGGTACTATATTTTTTGGTTAATATCAACATTTCCCCCCAAGAGAGAATTTTTTAAAAAATGTGAACAGTGCATAGGTTTGGCTTGCTTGCTTGCGTGTGTGTGTGTGTGTGTGTGTTGTGTGTGTGTGTGTGTGTGTGTGTGTGTGTGTGTGTGTTTTAACTATGTTCTTTCTCTTCCTTTAAGAAAAGGGAAACATTTCTGTCAGTTCGGGTTTTGTTTTAGTTAAATCTCCGATACTACAGCAACAGGGGACTCCTGAAAGTACCCTTCTAGCTCAAGAACGGCTCCACACGAGCCGATTCACTAACTCTTGTTTTCCATGAAACGTTCTCTCTTGAAGATCCTTTCATACTTTTATGCTTACCAGGCAGATTTGGAACATACTCAAGTCCTTCTTCCTATTCCTGGTGTTGTTGTTTGAAATATTGGGGTGATATTAACTCGGAAGCATGCGGTGCTCTGCAGTCGAAATAGCCACGCGTTTTGTGAGGCAGCCAGACCCTTGCTGCCCTTAATTGGGGCACTGCTTGCTGCCTCCAGCACCTTTAATTCCCCAACCTCAAAAGATAATTATTTTTAGAGGCTCCAAGTGAAGAGCCCGCATGAGCAAAAGGAAAAAAAAATATTGACATATTAACCTTGAAAGAAGACTACTACAGTTTTTAGCCAACTCGTTTGAATTAATTCTTGAATACACAGTAAATAACAGGTCAGGTTTTTCCCCCCTGCCTTGTGTGAAATGCAGTGAATGGTTTTTCAGGCTGTACGACATACAGAGAAGACCACTAATCATAAAATCTGAAAGCTGGAGGGGACTCTTGTGGTTTTCCAGGCCAGTTTCCCTCATCTTCAGCTCTCGGGGGCCAAGTGACCGTGCGTGGATGGCTGTCCCTGGTGTCCCTGGCGCGGCCAGCTTCACGGGGCCCCTGACTTCCGCTGATGCTCTTTCCACACACCCTTCCCGCCCCCCCCGCCTGGAGGGGGATCTCCTGATGAGAATGAAATGAGGTAGAAAATGGCATTTCTGATCCATCCGGTGTGCTTTCCTCTCCGACACATTTAATTTGTTGTTCTCCTTCATGGAGGGCCACGCCAGCCATTCTGTCCTGAGGCCTTCAGAGTGCATCCCAAGTGCACCCTGTGATTTCCCACCCCACACGTTGTTGAAGTGTGCCGTTCATGGTTGTGTGTAACCTAAAAACCCGGAGTGCTTACCTTTGCGCTTTTTTAGTATCTGAAATAATTGTTAAAAATCTGTGGGTGGCTATTTATTCTGAAGGGTTCCCGCTTCTTAAAATATTATTATTATGACTTGGCATTTTTATGGTGTCTTCATGTGTTCCAAAGAATGTTCAGCGACGTCCCCATTTTCTGTAAAGAAATGTGTTTCTAGCGATGTTGCCACTTTATAAATATAAATAAATGGGTGTGTGTGTGTGTGTGTGTGTGTGTGTGTGTGTGTGTGTAAGTAGGAGGCTAAAAAGTTTCCTGTCTCTTTACATAAAGGAGCTTTTGTCTCATAGGAAATGAAATTATGACCCTGGTTTTGCAGTCTGCTCTGACTCATCCACTAGCATCAGGACCTCAGTCATGACTGTGTCCTTGCCTTTGTCAGAGGCCCAGAGAATGTAGGACATAAACCCCCTCTTCTTCATGGGTATCGTCTGCATCAGTGCAGTGCACCTTGTAGGTTTACACAGGGTGATTCTGTTGGAGTGAATAAGCATTTCAAACTGAACATTGCGTTCTGTACCCAAACCTCTTCCTCTTCAGGCCTCTCTAAGACTCTAGAACCTCTATCCATCTAGGTTACCCAAGCCCAACGTCTAGGGGTTATCTCCATTCCATCTCTTCCTCTTTCTACCCACTCCCCATCCATCTCCATCCAGACTGGATCCGGAATCCTTCCTCTTCCCTCCATCAGGTCTCCTGCCATCGTCTGTGGCTTGGATTACTGAAACACCTGACTGGCTCACCCTTACAGTCCACTCTTCACTTAGCGTTAATCAAACGATATCACGTCCCTAGTTAAAATTCTCCAAAGCTGGCCAACGCGCTTAACAGAAAACTGAAACTCGTTTGCTGAAATACAGTACCCCAGGACCCCGTGTGCCTTCGCCTCTGCCTCTGTAGCCAGCAGAGCAGTCTCTGTGTTGTCTCCTACCTCTTTCCCCACCACCCTCTGGGCCTCAGCCACACTGGCTCTCTGGTCACACCCCCTGGGTGCTGGCCACACCTGTTCCCACCTTGACCTCTAGGGCAGCTGGTTCACTGCTTGGGATGTTGTTTCTTTCTAATTTGATTGTGGCTGAATTCTGGATATTGAGATATCAGCTTAAATGCACCTTCTTAGAAAGGCTTTCCTCAGTCTCCCAAATTCAAGTAGCTGCTAGGTCAGTCTGTATTTCATTATCCTTAATTCTTTAATGCAGAGCGTCCGTCTCCATTTGATATGTTACTATTCATCTACCTACCTATATGTCATCTTCCACTCATGCTTGCATGTTGCCTATATGAAAACAAGGACTCTGTCTTGTATCCTTGATGCCTAGAATAGTATCTGGCATGGAGTATACACACAATAAAAAAAAAATCCATACTAAAAATGTGCATACATATGGCTTAAAAAATTTTTTTTAACGTTTATTGTTAGAGAGAGAGGGAGAGACAGAATGTGAGCAGGGGAGGGGCAGAGAGAGGGACACACAGAGTCTGAAGCAGGCTGCAGGCTCCGAGCTGTCAGCACAGAGCACAAGCTGTCAGAACAGAGCCCGACACGGGGCTCGAACTCACAAACCGCGAGATCATGACCTGAGCCGAAGTCAGAGGCTCAACCGACTGAGCCACCCAGGCGCCCACCCATGGTACTAGTTTTGATTTTTAAAAAAACACTCCATTGAAATATTTCTCTTGATTACTCAGTTTTTGCCTCTCCCCATCTAGCCCTGGATCAGACTATTTTCCAGTTTTCTCACTGGATTTTGCATTATAAATTACTCTTAGTATTTGTCGAGTACTTACTCTGTACAAGACACTGGTAGATGAACTCACTGGAAATTCACAGCATAGCTGTAACATAGGTATGGTAGAGGCCAGGTAACTTACCCAGGTCACAAAGCTATAGGGAGGTGGGAACACAATAGACAGCAAATGCAGAATGTGCCATATGGGTAGAAATAGACTCATAAAGTAGAAGCGAGATTAAGACCTTTAACATCCCGGCATATTTACCCCGCTGCTTTTGAGAGGCCTTTAAACAAACGTAATGAACAAGAATTTAAGGCTTAGGGAGGGAAAGGTTGATGGGCTACCTGGGTGGGGAAGGAGAGGAAGAGGGAACAGAAGGGACTCATCAGTGAGATGCTTTAGGAGACTCACTGTGTTCTGTATGTCTTATTGATTGCACTCGGAGTACATTAGGGGACATGAGAAGACTCATCTGTTTGGATCAAATACTCGATTATATTGAGAAGTACTTCTGTGACAATGTGGCTTTAAAGTGCAGAATGATTTGGGAGAAACGTCTTCCAGTTATAGAAGAAAAATTATGGTACACCACACATCAGAATAAAGTATAGACAGATTAGTTAAGTGGAAAACATAAAACCACAAAAGCCAAAATAAATATAAGTGTTTGGAACTTTTAAAAAGCATAAACTTGGGGCGCCTGGGTGGCTCAGCCAGTTAATTGTCCAACTTCGGCTCAGGTCATGATCTCACGGTCTGTGAGTTTGAGCCCCATGTCAGGCTCTGTGCCAACAGCTCAGAGCCTGGAGCCTGCTTCAGATTCCGTGTCTCCCTCTCTCTATGCCCTTCCCCCACTTGCACTCTAGCTCTCTCTCTCTCTCTCAAAATAAAAACATAAAAAATTCTTTTAAAGCATAAACTTTTATAAAAGAAATGACAGAGGAAACCAGATGAATTCATTAAGTACAGATTTTAAGTTGATACATCGAATTTTGTCATCAAATGAAAAGAAAATGACTGGTTGAGGAAAATATTTGTATAACCAAAGTTTATTTTTGTTTTAAACACCAAATTGTTATTTAAAAAAACAAACAAAAACCGTAGGTTCTCAAATTAAAAGGCAAGTTCATAGAAGGGATACAAATGACAAAATATGAAAAATGTTTTCATAAGTGAAGATTAAATTCAGGTAAAGATTTAACTTTCTCAAATTGTAGCTTTAAAAAAAGGTGGTGTTGGTAAATGAAGAGTGGGGTAAAGAAGGGTCTGATGGGTGTGCCGGTCGGTGTAACTGTAATTTTCAGTCAGCTCTTCTACCCAACTGCGTTTCAGAAATAGAGATTCGGGAGATTTTTCTTCAGGGATGTTTATCACAACATTATTTATAAAAGTGAAAAAAAATTAGAAATATTCAATGTGTTACAACAGGGGATATGTTAAATTATCACACGTCCTTACAGTGGCCTTTCAGACGATCATTAATAGCTATTTCTGAGGAATAATTAGTATCTTGGAATAATCACCACAGTATTTTATGTGAAAAACAGTAATACAGTACTGTTTCAGTTTTAGAACTAGGACAGAAAAAGTACATTTGCCTGGAAGAGGAGACTGGAAAGAAATTAACCAAAATGTTAACACTTTGGCAATTTTGAAAATGCTTCTGTTTTCCTAAATTGTCTTTAGCATGTATTTACAACTTTAATAAATTTGGATAAAAGTGTTTTATGGAAAGACAGTTTGTGAGGACGTAAGATCAAGAGCCCTGGGCAGACAGGAGTTCTCCGTAGGTTCTAGTCCATTTCCTTCTGTCTAGTTTTCAACCAGCAGAATCCTTGAACGAGTCACTTCCCCTCCTTTGTGAACTGTGTGAGATCAGGGCTTCTCAGATTTTTCTTTTGAAATGCACTCAGAGGCAGGAGGGAGTGAACACCCACACCCAGAGGAGAAAAGGTTGGGGGATATATCAAAGTAACCTCTTGGGGGCGCCTGGCTGGCTCTGTTAGTAGAGCACGTGATTCTTGATCTTGGGGTTGTGAATTCAAGGCCCACACTGGGTGCAGATTTTGCTTAAAACCAACAAAGTAACCTCCTGAACAAGATTTAGTGTGGAAGTTCATGTAAACTTCCCATTCATCTCCAAACTATACTGTTGTTAGTTTTTAAACATTTTTAAGAATTGAGATATAATTTGTGTACCTCGAAATCCACCATTTAAAAGTATACATTCTAGGGGTGCCTGGGTGGCTCAGTCAATTAAACATCCAAGTCTTGGTCTCGGCTCAGGTCATGATCTCACAGTTCATGAGATGGAGCCCCGAGTCGGACTCGTTGCCGACACTATGGAGCCTGTTTGGAATTGTCGCTCTCTGCCCCTCCCCCACTCACGGGTGTGCAACTCTCTCCCTCTCTTTTCTCAAACTAAATAAATAAACACATGAAAGAAGTATATACTCTAATAGTTTTTCCTGTATTCAGAAGCTCATGCAACCAACCGATGCTAGTTTTTCATACACAGATGTTTACCATGGACACTCTGTGGTAAAACTGACTCTCCCAAGAAATCGTACCTGGTGAGTAACCTTAGCAGCACTGGAGGTCCTTTTCCGGGAGGATTTCACCACTTTGAGGAACCCAGAACTAGATGATATTCCACATGTGTTCCACACGTTGCATTTTCAGTGTGTTTTGCCTGTCTTTCCTTTAAACCCAACTTACCTGGATGAGTTGTTATTAATAGTCTTGGTTACCACTGATTTACCCATCTGTTCACTTACTATTCATAGTGGGCGATACTAAATTCAGTTCATTTTCTGTACTATGTATTTTTTAAACTGTCTAGTAGTACCTTCTGCCGGACTTTGCTGGGGATAAAGAGTGAAGTCATTCCCAACCCTTGGCCTCAAAGACAGTCTTTTAAGGAGAGGAAGTTATGGTGACTTTGGTATTAGAGCTGCTTGGTGACCGGTTCAGGTTCCCAATTTAAGTGGAGGAAGATGTGCAGATGGCAGAATACGTGGATCTTAAAGTGGATAGACCGAGATGTGGACAGCACATGGATTGAGTTTTGACTAGGTGTGTTTAAATCACTTTTATCTCAGTGCTATTAATTCCTTGCACGTGTGGCTTGATGCTGTGCTTATGGGTAGCGAATTCCTCCCTGAAATTTCTGGTTCTACTTTATCCAAGATTAGGTGGAAGTAGTCCAAGTTCAGCTGTGGGGGGGCTGAGATTCTATATTTTAAACTCTTGGCCTAAACCAGCAGTCCTTATTAAGTACAGTTACTTGAGTTATAATTGAGCTCCATGAGACTTGGGTTTGTTCTTAGCCTTTCTCTATCTGGGTGCTGGCCAATCAAGAGGGCAGGGCAGGGGCATTTGGCTCCAGCCTTCACATTAATTAAAGGCTTCAGATGTAGATTTCTGATGGTTTGACAATGTCTCCAAATACAGTCATGAAAGGCACTGGCAGGACAAAACGAATATATTTATTGTACAACTTTAAATACCACAGTTTTTATAACTCAGTGTTGGCATTTCTTCTTTTTCCTAGGGGCAGTGATGGGTCTCCTACAGCCTGTAAGAGGCCTGGAGGTGTGTTTTCTGCCTTTCTTTCCGGATGAAGGGAATGAAGCATCAGGAGCCTTCAAGTTCCTGATAGTGTAGTGTTGGATGATTGTTTTCCAGGGCCATTGTCCAGCAGTCAGGGATACCACCGCCTTTCGGAGCAGTGACAGTAGTAACTGACGTTTTTAGGGCATGAGCAAGTCTTGTGCAGACGTGGATTGTGCTTTGCAGCTCTTTTGATGAAAGTATAATCCGAGAAGCCAACTTAAGTGTGAGAGAAGGAACCAGTGAATCCGTGATTGCTTTCCAACAGTAAATGATAATCCATTGCCATTAAGAAGTTAATGTATTACTGGATTTAAAACCGCCATCTCGGGAGGATAGGGGGTGTGGGATAAGAAAAACTGTCCTGCCTTTAGAGATTAATTGGACAGCACTGTTTACAGATTTCATTGTGCAAATGGGCAGGATAATCAGTTTCGTCATATAGATGCTTAGCCTGAGTGGGACACAGAGAGTCAATGTGGATTTGTGGCAGAAGCTGTGTGTGGAAATCCTCTTGTGTTGCAGAGATCTTGTCAAGTCCTAAAATGGAAGCATCAGATTGTGTGTGTGTGTGACTGCGTATATGTCTGGTGTGCTGTATTCTAACAGCTTACAAAGTGATGCCCTCCACAATGGGATATTAAATTCGTATTTGATTTTGTTCTGACGGAAAGAGTAGGGAAGAAAAAAACCCTAAGTATCCCTCAAAGCCAAACATGCGTGCTGGTTGATGTGTGCTTCTTTGTCTTTTTAATTAAGGTTTTATTTTTAAGGAATGTCTACATCCAATGTGGGGCTCAGACTCACACCCCAAGATTAAGAGTCGCACGTTCTACCGACCGAGCCAGCCGGCTGTCGCTATGTATGCCCTTTTTAATAGCATGATTCTCATGTAGTCTCATTTTTGGGTGTGTTGATGAGCTAGAATAAGAAAAGTTAAGAGTACCCACCCAAAGGTGAAACAGCTTTTCCGGGGAGAATTTTTAGCTGTATTTATGGAGACCATTCCGACCATTCCAAGAAAAAAAGCAGGTTTGTGGGATGAGCACCATTGTATGTATTGACGTGCTTGTCATGGTTACTCCATGACTTGATTGGAGTTATAGTTAAATCAGCAAAAATGAGAGCCTTTCCCACCTGCACTTTCATGTAAGGGCTCATTGCTAGATTTTATCATTGGCTTTGGGAACAGTAGATTTGTATTTCTTGAGATAGATCAAGAGTTACTTATGCCCTGTGCTATGCAAAGAGATTAGCCATCGCTGGATTCACAGAGAATCTACTTCCTTTCATTCTTTGAAAAGTCTAATTTCTTTCATTCACACGTAAAGAATTACAAAGTCATCGAACTTTTCATGTGGCTTTAGGAAACAACACCATTTTATATAATTAAGGAATAGCTGTTTCTTTTAATTGTACCAAATATTGTTTTTTAATATTAATCATGAGTAGATTGCCAAAATGTCCATTTCAAATCCTGAGAATGTTGTTTAAGTCTATAAAAATAGGAGAACAACATGATATTTGGCTTGCACATTTGTTAAGAATAGTATTTCATTTGTCTCCATGATAGAACTCTTGGAACAAAGAAGCTAAATTGCTTGGTTGAGGTGTCAGTCCATATACCTTTTTTGGGCTAAATCCATTGTTAGAAAAGAATGATGTGTCAGTTGACTACTTTTATCTTCAACCTACAGCGTTTGAAAATCACTCAGACTCCCTCTTACATGAAGCTTTGCCTTCGCCTTGAATTTGCTGCATTTATATAGTAACATCAAAGGATGAGCATTAAGTTCATGAGTGGCCAGTCAATTGGAAGATGGCACCAGATTCGAAATGGATCCCTGCTAATTGAAGTAGTATTCAGAAACTCAAAATTAGATTAGATGGATAAAAGTTGGGTGAAGTCAAAGCCATCATAAGATATTTTTATACAGTGGGCAGTGGAAGCTAATTATCCTGGATTTAGGGCAGGCGTGACTATTAAAATAGTGACAAACCCAGGGGTGCCTGGGTGGCTCAGTCGGTTAAGCGTCCGACTTCAGCTCAGGTCACGATCTCGCGGTCCGTGAGTTCGAGCCCCGCGTCGGGCTCTGGGCTGATGGCTCAGAGCCTGGAGCCTGTTTCCGATTCTGTGTCTCCCTCTCTCTCTGCCCCTCCCCCGTTCATTCTCTGTCTCTCTCTGTCCCAAAAATAAATAAATGTTAAAAAAATTAAAAAAAAAATAGTGACAAACCCAAACTGGGCAGCTAAGGGCTGGGTCGAACCTGCACGTTGCCCATTAGTAGCCGGGTCATCTCTGCCCAATGCCTCGCCTCTCGAAGGCCTTTTCTTTTCTGTGAAATGAGGAGAAGGATGTCTGTCTCACAGATTTTTGAGAAGATGAAATGACAGTGTATTTCAACGTGCTTGGCAAAGTATTCAGGGTTGAACACACATTTCTTTTGATTTCCTTTATGAGAGAGGGTATTCAGGAGGTAGAGGCCATGATTTCCCCTCTCTGTATTGGAGGCTGGTCTTGGAGTGTGTTTGTTTTGCACGTGTACACACTGTGGGGGTGGGTGGCCAGTACTGTGGATATTAGGACTTTGGGGTAGAATTGGGCTGTAGCATTTCTTCATCATGGTTGGCCTCTGGGAGAATGCTGTCAGAGTGAAATAGTGACTAGTAAGCTTTTTATGGACTAGAGACTGCCTTATGAGTAAAATTTATAGAGAAACGACCATCTTTCATCTTACCAAGCTTCCCCTGCTTCCCTGTGGCATTTGTACCAGTCAGGGTCCCAGTAGGAAACCTGTGGCGCACTCCAGCTGGGTGGCTGAGGTGAGTTCTATAAAGGGACTAGGTCATAGGGGCAAGTAGCAGCCCGGCAAGGGGAGAGAGCAGTCACAAGAACCAAGAGAGGGTAGCTGTATGGGAGCAGACACCCAGCGGGACCTGTGGCCTTTTGAAGGAGACACAACGTGCCTCTGGTGCCCTTGTAGGGAGTGAGCTGTAGGAAATTCCCCTTCCTCATTTTCCTACTCTCTGGTCTCCTCGTGTCTTCCATGAACTAAACCCAAGAAAAAGACAGAGGGTAAGGGAACTGTTGACATGAAATCCTTTTGGGTCAGCCTCCTGGGGCGTGGAGCAAGACACGCAAATGGCGAGAGAGGATCCCTGGACATATCTGGGGTATTAGGAATCTTAATATCTTAATATCTTAACGTGGAGTTGGTTTTTGGATGCTTTTTTCTTTCCTGTTTACGTGCCCCCCATTCATTCACTGGTCCCGCGCTCTGCCTCTGTTTGATCTCATTAGTGTGATCTCATTAGTTTGATCTCATTGAGTTCATTAGTGTGATGCCCAGGTGACTAGATCCAAAGAGGTGCCAAGCATTGACTGCTCCTGCCCAGCAAGACTTTGTTGAAACACAAGCCAGTGCAGTTTATTGTCTGCTGCTTTCGTATTTTTATATCTTTTTACATTTATTTTTATATTTTGTATTTTCTACTCACCAAATGAATATATAAAAGCTGCACAGAAAGCCAGGAGGAAGGGGACCTGTTGCCTGATTCTCTTTCCTTCTCGTGTCATTAACCTCACAAATTAAGATTTCTTCTTGTTTTTGTTGTGGAAAAAACTAGCGGGGATTCTGATTTGATGATTACGCCTATGGTTGGGCCCTCAGAGCAAGCCATTGTCCCGTGGATAAGGATAATAAACAGAGGCAAGCTGGATTTTTTTCTTGTGTACTTTGAATTGCTTGGGAGAGTAAAGATATCAGTTTTTCTTTTTTTTTAAATAAGTTGTTAATCGGTAATGAGAAACAATTCTGTAGTTCTTTTTCTACCAAGAGGTGCTACTTTTTAGATGCTTTGGGGTTTTTTCCCCCAGTATTCAAGGTTGGAATTGTAAAATAGTCCTTTTAAACTCTTCCGGTGAAGCTCCTTAAAATGGGTTGAGGCATTCACATTGTAGTGTTAACTTTGGAGTTGGAGGAGTCCAGAGTGCTGATTAAGAGTCATCTGAAAATGATAAAGGAATTGTTGACCCAGAACCTTGGGGCTAGAAATCATCTTCCGTCGTAACCGTGCGAGGCTTCTGCGTTTACGCAGACATCTGCATTCATTTAAGAGTGCTTCTATGAAAACCATAATACTCATTTGAATTTTTCTTGATTGTTTATAAAGATAATAATGAAATCCAACCACCAGAAAAACAAAATGAAATTGGGACAGCTGCTGTATTCCTAGTTTTAGTTTTCCTTTTCTCTTTTCTTGTTTTTGTAAGCACCTTGTAGGTAGGAAGTGGCAATGAGGATGCCCCTGTCATCCTGTGTTTTAATATTATATTCTTCCAAATGTAACATGCAAATAGGTACTTTCAGTGTTTTTCTACACTGTTCGGGGAAGACAGAGACATTTGTTTTTTGGAAATCTCAAGGAAGCCTGAAAGTGAGTGAGAAATATTCAGAAATGAAGTGACGTACAAAAGAAGCCACCCACATTTGGAGAAAGGAAGTTTTTAGAGTCGTAGTGTTGGATAAGTTGTGGAAGAAATAGAGTGCCATTCAGTGACATGATCTCATCTTTCTGTCTTCTTCCTTCCATGGTCATTGGTAGCTTTGAAAGGATTGCCCTCAGGCTTCCACTAACAGAAAATAGATGTTGAAAAAGAGAAAAATAAGAGCACAGAAGAGAAAAATCCAGTAACGGTAAATTTCTATATCATGTTATTTATTAGTCAAGAATGAGCAGACAGGAGTGTCACTGTGACTTCTCGGAATTAGGTGATTCCTTGGGATAACTGCCACTGATACAGTTGATGCTTATATATATAGATACGTATATATGTCTATATATCACATATGTGGTATATATGTGATATATATATCATATATATGTGATATATATCAAAAATATATGATATATATACACACACACATATATACAGCACATATATATATACACACACACACACACTTCATTTTAAAATGAAAGAAAATGTGTAGAACTTTCTAGGCGTTTTTCCTTCCTACGAATGGCATTTATGTAAGCGCATTGTCATTTCCAGATCCAGATCCTGCCTAGCAGCCCAGCCTCCTGGCAGTCTTGCAGATATTCTCCAGGGAAGAGAGCTTTATCAAGTGTTTATTCTCTTCAAAAGATGCTGATTTCGTTGTGTTTGCCATAAGATATGTGGTTACAAATACACTATCAAAATTCCACACTGGGTGGCTTACAGAAAGGTGACAGGGTTTTTTGTTTGTTGGTTGGTTTTGTTTCATTTAAGCTCATCTGCCCCTGAAATGGACCCTCATCCCTGCAGTTTTGCTGAGTGTTCTCTACAGGTGGCCTTTCTACCCCTAGTGATGTGCCTTCCTGGGATGATGCCCCTCCAGCAGGCTGTTTGGGGATGCCACGTCCAAGCCGCCCTGTCTGGTTTTGTTGTCTGGGAAACTGAGAAGGTGTCATGGTCTGACGACGTCTTTTGCTGTTGTCCATCTTTCAGGGACAGGAGAGAGCGGCAAGAGTACGTTTATCAAGCAGATGAGAATCATCCATGGGTCAGGCTACTCTGATGAAGACAAAAGGGGCTTCACCAAGCTGGTGTATCAGAACATCTTCACGGCCATGCAGGCTATGATCAGAGCCATGGACACGCTCAAGATCCCCTACAAGTACGAGCACAATAAGGTAGGCGTGGATCCGCACAGGATCGCTGGCGTAGCCATCCACGGTGCGCAGGCACCCTTCACAGGTCTGGGATGTGCAGTGGGTGGGTTTTGAAGTGCGTGTTTTTCATCTCATCTTAAATGGGACTTTTAATGGTTCAATACGTTCCTTATAGTTTTTTTTTTTCCCTTAAATCTTTAAAGTCACATCTATGCACAATTAGAGTTGTGTTCTTAGCGATACCGATGAAAGACATTATTTGGATGTTAATTGGTAAACAGATGGAGGTATAAAACTTAGGGGACGCCACACTACATTAAGAAGACAGTTTGTGAGTTCAAGACAAATTGACCAAGGTGAGTGAATTCAGAGAAGAGGCAGCAGCCTTGTTTCAACCTCCCACTCTTTGTGCTTCCTTGGCAAAAAAAAAAAAAAAAAAAAAAAAAAAAAAAAAAAAAAAAGAACAAAAACAGCTTAAGAGCATTCTGTCCGGTTTAATTTTGGATTTCGTGACTTCCTTTCAGTAGTGCCACAGGCTTAATTTTATTTCAAAATAGGCCCATCTGTCACTTCCAATAACCTTTCAAACACGTTTCCCTGCAATTGTGTTCAAGTAATGCAAACTTCTAACGTCACTGGAGAAGGGTTTAGGAAAAAAAAAAAACAACACATTTTTTCAGGGCTTGGAGGTGTTGATTTTATCGTAAGCTGGTAAAGCCTCGCCTTGTGTTGACAGAGCACTAAATTTGTACCTACACTTGCTTTAGGGCTTCATCAGAACTTCCACTCTCCCTCAGTACTCTGGAGAATCTACTCTTAGAAATGGTTCCATACACCCGGATCAATATGTAACAGCAAGAAGCTGGCAGGCCCGCTGTGACTCATACGCTAGGATTTAACTCAAAGTGAATCATAGGTAAAATAAAACAGTGCTGTGTACCTTCACTTCTGTTACCATTGAGAAGCTTCTAACTATACACATCATCTTAAAATCAGGCATTTATTTTTCTTGGATGTTTCCTTGAAATCGACTGGCTGTTTCTGTTGTAACTGATGCTCTCGACCTTAGTTTGCCGAGGGCAACAAGAGAGCGTGTCCACAAATAGCAGAGAGGCCCTCCACAAAGAACCCTCGAGAGTGAAAAAGATCTGGGCAGCTTTATGAGCCTGGGAACGTGTTTGCTTGAACCACATGAGGCTGCCTGGATATCTGACCAGTCTACATGTAGAAGGATCAAGGCTGTTTTTCCCCACTAAGAAATCTCAGTGTAGCGAATTTCTGAAATAGTGGCACGCTGGTTTTGTTGCAGTGGGAGGAGATTCTGTTGAAGGAACTGCCTTTAATACCAGTGACTTTCCCAATCCACAATTAGTTGATAATATCATGATCTGATGAATTCTGGCTGCGTTACCACATGTGTGCTATGATGTACGGTTGACCCTCGAACAATGTGGGCATTAGGGGTGCTGATCCCCATGTGGTCAAAAATCCACGTATAGCTTTTGGTTCCTCCAAAACTTACTAGCTTACTATTGACTAGAAGCCTTACTGATAACATAAACAGTTGATTAACACATATTTTGTGTGTTATACGTATTATACACTGTATTGTTACAAAAAAGCAAGCTAGAGAAAAGAAAATGTTATTCAGAAAATCACAAGGAAGAGAAAATACACTTACAGTACTGTACTATATCAGAAAAATCCATGTATAAATGCACCTGCAGGGTTCAAACCTGTGTGTTTTTTTAATGTTTTTAAAATTTTTTATTATTTATTTATTTATTTATTTATTTATTTATTTATTTATTTATTTGAGAGAGAAAGAGTGCAAGTCGGGGAGGGGCAGCGAGGGGGGGGGGGGGAGACAGAATCTGAAGCAGGCTCCAGGCTCTGAGCTGTCAGCACAGAGCTCTACGTGGGGCTTGAACTCACGGACTGCAAAATCATGACCTGGGCTGAAGTGGGATGCCCAACCGGCTGAGCTACCCAGGTGCCCCAAACCTGTGTTTTTTAAGGGTCAGATGTGTCTATGTGTATAACTGGCAATATGTGTTATATATATAATGTATTGCCAGTTTACACTGTATAATATAACGCAGTCTCTCTTACTGATGCAGAAAAATCATCTTTCTTGGATATTCCAGAAGAATGTTTCAGGATCTTGCTTTGATGGTAGCTTTTCATTTGAAGATCATTTATTGTACCATCATGTAGAGACATAGAAGACAGAGTGGGATGTCTGCTTTATTCGTATAACACAATAAAGAATATTTAAGAACATGTGAACTCTTTGTATCAGTTCTAGTTAAGTAGAATTTACTGTGATGAACACCATTCGGTTGAAAAGCAATATCATAAAAAGTAAAAATGTTACGATTTTTCTCAGCTATCATAATTACCCTGTGGAATCTTCCGCCCTCTCTTGGTTATTTCACATACTGCCTGATACAATGACATGAGTGTGTGCTGACCTCTGAATTTCTCAGTATGTTGAATCCCCTTTAATTTGTAATATAAATTACTTACCCACTCGTTCCATTTTCTCTACAACATACACATATTCTGAAGCATCACTCCTTACTTCCAAGCTCTGCCCACTCCTTGCCTTTGTCAATGCTTACTAAGGACCTAAAGTCTTCTTTCTGTTGCATCCAGCTGCTACATCCTCCTAGAGTCCTTCTCTGCACACCTGCCCCCTTCCATTGGGTAAGTAATCCCACCCTCCTTTAGCAGAAGCCCTAGAGGAGTGTTTATAATTGTCTAGTTTGTATTCTTATGATGACTTGGGTGTTGATCTTATTTTCCCCACTAGACTCCAAGCTCCTTGAAGGTAGAGGGTGTATCCATTGCACCTCAACATTCTTCACTGACCCTGGTGTTGTACCTTGTGTGTAATAAAGGCTCAAAACAACCCTGTTTTATGAACAGGCAAATCATTATAACATTAGACCCCTGAAAGCTTCCTCTTCTGCCCCCGAGTTGTAAAAATGGTTATTCAGATCAGCACATAGCTGTTGAAATGGTTTTATGTGCAAAAGCGAATAAAAACTGTGCTTTCAGGGGTGCAGAGAAGTTTCATTAGGGCTGGGCAGAAATTTACAATTCAGAAAGAGTCAAGGGGGTAGCTGAAGGAGAGGCACTTTGGGGCGGAGGGATGGCAGGGATAAATGTTGAGAAAAAGGAATGTGACTGTGTTGGCCAATTTAACTTGAACAGAATTTTTAGGAGAACTGGAAAGTAAAATCAAACTGGTTTAGAATGTGTTTCCGAAAGGTTTTGAATCTAGGCTTAGAAGTTTGACTTTTATTTTCTTGTGTTTATGACACCCAGTTAATAATAATATGTTTTGCTTAGAATTTTCTACAGAGGTTTCTGGTTACAATATGCTCTCTGTTTAATAAATAGTTGAGGGATTTGGTGTGCAGGTTATTAGCAACTACTTGGAAGAAGAAATGCGCTGTGACTTATATTATTTTGTGACACTAAAGACTTAAAAAACTTAAAAAACACAGTTTTTATAAAGGCTTCTTTGCATCTATGTACACGTTGGCCACAGTGTTTGGTAGTAGCATAAATAGGAACAACAACTTGCTAACTGTGTACTTGCCTGACTCTGTACTTGCCTCTGAGTTCATGTATTTTATAAAGCAAAATGTAGCTTGCAAATAGTATGGCGTGTTCTTAACTGGGAAATTGTCACAGTTTTGTTTGCTGTGAAATTGGTTCCAGCAATGAGAATACCACAGCAGAATACTGGAATTTCTCTGGCTCCTGCATAAGTGTTACTACACTGAATTGAGAGTCCCTCCAGTTAGCCGGGGGGCTGGTGCAGTGGTCGTGGGGAGTCCAGGCCATGGTCTCTGCCCTAGATGGTGGTGTAGCAACCCACGCCTTTTTGTAGAACTTGCAATCCAGGGATTCGCTAGCTCTGGAGTAGCTTGTAATAAATTGCAAACTTTTACCAAAAATAAAGATCAGTTCTTCTCTGAGTATCTGCTATCCCATCCTTGAATTTTCTCTGCCAAGTGAGTAACGTTTACAGGTGAGCCGCTTGGGCTCCGCCCAAGTGAGAGAACAGGTCCGAAGATGACTTCTCACTATACTGTGAGCTAGGGTTTGTTTATTCCTTAAATATTACTTTGCCATATCCCTAAACACAACTGTTGATAGCTGATGTTAAAAGGGATTAAATATTTGTTGCTCAGTCAAATCAAAAGGTAACATTTAAGCCTCCACTAGGTGCAAGGCATTCTATGAGGTTCCTCTGTCATTTTTAAATTGATATTTATTTTATTTTTTATTTTCGAGAGAGAACCAGCATGTCCATGAGCAGGGGCAGGACAGAGGGAAAGATAGAGGCAGGGCAGAGAGAGAGAAAGATAGAGGGAGAGAGAGAGAAAATCTTAAGCAGGCTCCATGCTCAGCTTGGAGCCTGACACAGGGCTCGATCCCATGACCCTGGGATCATGACCTGAGCAGAAACCAAGAGTCTGATGCTCAACCAGTTGAACCACCCAGGTGCGCCATCTTCCATCGTTTTTTACTGTCCAAAAGGGAGAATGTCCATCAGTATTATCTTACAGTTTCCTCTCTTAAACAGACATATCCTGATTATTCGTTGTTTGGGTGCTGAAATCAGCTCTTTGTAAAAAAGGAGAGATTAAAAAAAAAAAAGTTTCTGTGCTCACATGGCTAAGAACTCCGTTGAATTACAGTGTGGGAAATAGGTCAGGTATTGACCCGTGATTTTTATGTATTTATTATCTTTATCTGGCAGTTCCTGCATTGCCTTGTTGATATTTTATATGCATGTGCTTTATTTTCTCGGATTGCAAATGATGTCACAGTAAACAGACCTCTTGTTTTGTAATTCGTTGTCTCTGCGTCATGTGCCGAATGTTGTGAGAGCTTTCTTTTTTTTTTCATGGAGTAAATGACCCCAGATTAGCAGATCCTGGTATCCTTTTTATCCTTGTTTCTGGATACTTTCTGAGAATTTTGAAATCAAGCTATTCTTAGGGCAATTTCAGAGGACTCCTAGACTTTGCTCTTTTGTCTGGTCCCCGGAGGAGAATAGAATGTAATGCAATGCTTCTTCATGCGATGAATTCAAGACTGTTGAGTCAAAGTCAGACACTGTCACCTTTTCTTTTAGTTTCTGCTTTTAGACTTGGAAGTCCCAGATGACTGGGCCTCACTCGGCACCAAATTGACTAGCCAGGAGTTTGCAGGCCTGACACCCATTTCCCTTTTTCCTGGCCAATGAGTGCCACTGGGAATACATGTTACTACGGCATCTCTGTCCTCCCTCTAAGAAAGGACTTTTCACCAGGAGAGTGCCTCGTTAAACACTTGCACAGCTTTCTGAATTTTCTGCACTTCCTGAGAAATCTAAGATCCCAGAAGCCACGTTTCAGAAGAAAAATGTAGCCAGAATTCTGGAGGACTTGCTAACTTACTGCTACTTTTGATCAGTTGAACAAAAATTCCCAGACTCCCTTTTTCAACATGAAGGAATTTTCTTAGTTTACCAAATGCTCAGAGACTGATTTCATTTTCGTATTTGTCACCAGAATTAGCACATAATTAAAGCAGAACGTACTAAGTAAGTATTTTCATGTTTCTCTAAAGAGTTGTATCAGGCAGTGTTCTGGGCTTATAAGCAACAGAGAACCCTGGCTAAGTTAAGAAGGGCTTAACAAGAACAGGAGGTGGCCCCGAGAAGCGTGAAAAAGTGGAGAAGCGTGGAGAAGTGGCTAGTTCCTGGAAACCAGGGCAGGTCTAGGGAACTCCTCTGTGACACGGATGAACTCTGACCATTTTCATTCTTCTTTTACTCCACTCGAGGATCGGATATCTGGGGAAACTTGCCTGAGAGGTCTGGCCTGGATTCTGTGCTAGCTTTTTGGACAAGGCTGGGCAATTTGATTGACAGTTCCTGAGGGAAGTCAGGGTACAGTTACAAAGAGAAGAGAATGATGTTGGCACAAATCAGAATTACCCACTGCAACATCACCCTGCCAGTTTAGAAAATAAAATGACACATGGATTCTCTGTGCAAGAAAACCCTCCAGTTTTGCTCGGCATTCGCTAAGCCTGTTTTAAAGGACAGCTTCTTACTCTGGGCTTGTTCAGAATGGGGGCATGGAGAGGTTGAGGGGTTCGTGTCTTAGTAACAGTTATATATGATGCAAGTAGCTGAGTTTGAACCCAAGCCCTGAAGAGCTGAGTAACCTTGGGATTGTCACATTTTTTCCCTAAGCCTAAATTTCTTTACTCTCTAAGCCTGGATGTCCCCATCTGTAAAGTGCAGCAGCTAATAATAGGATTGTTGCAAGGGTTAGATAGATAATGTATATGAAAATATAGATGATAAATCAAAAGAGTTTGCAAGTTGTTAGAAGATGAATTAGCATGAGGGATAGGGACGAACACTGTTAATCTTCTATATTAAGAATCAAACAGGCAAGGATCGCCTGGGTGGCTCAGTCGGTTGAGCGTCTGACTTAGGCTCAGGTCGTGATCTCATGATTCATGAGTTCGAACTCCACATTGGCTGTCTGCTGTCAGCATGGAGCCCGCTTCGGACCCTCTGTCCTCTTCTCCCTCTCTGTCTCTCTCCTGCTCACTCTCTTTCTCTCAAAAATAAGCATTAAAAAGAAGAAGGAGAAGGAGAAGAAAACAAGCAGAAAATAACTTAAACAGCATGGCCGGATTTAGGATGTATTTGAAGGGAACTTTCCTTAGAGTGACAGTCATTGAAATGGGACAGCAAGGAAGGTAGAGAAATCCCCTTATCTGGATGTGTTCAAAACAGAATGTATTTTTAACATGTGAAATTCTTTAAGGCAGTTTTGCTGAAATAAGACCGGATGGACTGGACACCCTCTGAGATCCTTTCCAAGTTGGTTGTTCCTTGTGTTGATTCTCTGATTCCAAAACGCTGAGAAATGATGCTGTTGTTAACTTGTTATTATTTATTTATTTATTTATTTATTTATTTATTTATTTATTTATTTATTTTTTAATTTACTTTTGAGACAGAGAGAGACAGAGCATGAACGGGGGAGGGGCAGAGAGAGAGGGAGACACAGAATCGGAAGCAGGCTCCAGGCTCCGAGCCATCAGCCCAGAGCCCGACGCGGGGCTCGAACTCACGGACCGTGAGATCGTTACCTGAGCTGAAGTCGGACGCTCAACAGACTGAGCCACCCAGGCGCCCCAACTTGTTATAATTTAAATCTCCCACCTTTCTTGAACTTTGTGCATTCCAGAGCACTTACAAAAACAAACAAATAAATAAAATAAATGAAGCCAATAAACGAGAGATTCAAAGTGACAGTGATCTCTAGCCTATGGAGATTTTGCTTTCTTTACATCTAAATCTCATAAGTAATTACAACATTTACGTCTATGTAGGTTTATTTTTTCTTTTTAAATGGTGTTTAAAGGTGAAAATCAGATGCAAGTATTGGGGATATTGTCAGTGGTAGTATTTCTCTTTCTTTCTTTCTTTCTTTCTTTCTTTCTTTTCTTTTCTTTTCTTTTCTTTTCTTTTCTTTTCTTTTCTTTCTTTTCTTTCTTTTCTTTCTTTCTTCCTTCCTTTCATGTTTATTTCTGAGAAAGAGACAGAGTGTGACCAGGGGAGAGGCAGGAAGAGAGGGAGACGCAGAATCCGAAGCAGGCTTCAGGCTCTGAGCTGTCAGCACAGAGCCCGCCGCAGGGCTTGAACCCACGAACCGCGAAATTGTGACCTGAGCCGAAGTTGTACGCCCAACTAACTGAGCCACCCAGGCGCCCCAATTTCAATTGGGTTGTTGGCTGCTGGCCACCAAAGACAGTCTGCAACTTCTCCTAGGAAAACTTTCTACTCCTGTGTCTACAAATCTGAGAGTTTTCTTTCTAATAAAGAGCCTAAAGGAATATGGACACCTTTTGCTACCAACTTGATCTGAGGTTGGTTTACAGCTGTCTCATTTCTCTGTAGGACTCTTGTTGGGAGTTGAATCATCACTGATTCTCTAGTGCTCAGCCTTTAGAATCTCTTTGTGTATGGTCTTTTCTCTTTTTTTTTTCTTAAAGATGTTTTTAATTGATATTTATTGGGGGGCGGGAGGGGCAGAGAGAAGGGGAGACAAGATCCAAAGTGGGCTCTGTGCTAACAGCAGAGAGACTGACACAGGGCCTGAACCTGCATACTGTGAGATCATGACCTGGGCCAAAGTTGGACACTTAACTGACTGAGCCAGCCAGGCGCCCCTGGTCTTTTCTCTTTTAATATCTGGCAAATACTTTCCAGCCACATTTTTTGTCTCCTTACTCTGTCCTTGTTTCTTTATTCATTTTATATCCATGACAGCCATGTAAAAATAGAAGATGAATGTAAGATTTGTTAAAAATCCCTATTTCTTGGCTACAGTTATTCTGTAATCCTAAGGCATGCCATAGCCTTTATCCAGGATGAGTGTCTTGAGTTCCGTTTTATCAGAGGAGGACTGAAACAAAGAAGGAGTTTAGCAAGTAGATTGAGGCTGAGCATTTTTTTTCTCTTTCTTTCTTTCCTTTTTTTTTTTTTTTTGTTGTAATTTTTACACTCAGAAAAGTACACGCATCATCAGTATCGAGCCATGTGTATTTTTCCATTGTGAGCACGCTTGCGTCCACGTCTGCTGATCTAGATCAGTATGACCAAAAGCTCAGACACTTCCTTATGCTTCTTTCCAGTCAGTGTCCCCAGCTGCTAAAGGGTGACCCCCATCTTGACTCCTCATACCGTAGATTAGTTGTGTTAGTGTTTGAACTTTGTATGTATGAGTGCAAGCATGTGGTATATGCTCCTGTGTATCTGTTTTTTTCTGTTCCACATTTGTGGCATTCACCCATGTTTTTACTTGTCACTGTGATTCATTTAGTCTCATTTCTGCATGTATAATAGCAATGCCCCATAGAGCTTCATGAAAATGTTTTACGTCCGTGCTGTACAATATGGTAGCCACCAACCCCCACATGTGGCCACTGAGCCTATGAAATGTGGGTACTGTGACTGAGGAACTGAATCTTTACTTTTATTTAATCTTATTAATTTATATTTAATTTTTTTTTTTTACTGTTCTCATTTATTTATTTTTGAGAGAGAGAGAAACCACGAGCGGGCGAAGGGCAGAGAGGAGACACAGAATCCGAAGCAGGCTCCAGGCGCTGAGCTGTCAGCACTGAGCCTGACGCGGGGCACGGACTCACGAACCGTGAGATCATGACCTGAGCTGAAGTTGGTAGGTTAAGCAACTGAGCCACCCAGGTGCCCCTTAATTTATGTTAAAATTTACATGTGACTAGTGGCTCTGTATTGGATAGCACTCTTGTGTTATATTCCATATGCCACAGTTTGCTTATATTTCTTATTGTTAATATAAGTTTTGGGTGTTTCTGGCTCTTGCAAATAATTCCAGTATAAACATTCTCGTACCTGTCTTTTGATTAACAAAGGTGTGCATTTCTTCAGGCTAAGTACCTAGGGTTTGGAATCGCTGAGTCAGAAGATATCCATCTGGTCATTTTCAGGATGTAGACACTACCAAAGATTGTCCAGAACGATTGTATCAGTTTACATTCCCACTAGCCATCCATGAGAGTTCTAGTTGTTCCATATCCTTGACAGTTCTTGGTATTGTTAGTCCTTTTATTTTAGTTAATCCGTTAGCTAGATAGTGGCATCACGTTGTTGTTTCAGTTTGTATCTCTTTGATAACTAGGGATGCTCAGCACCTTTTCATATGTTCATTGGCCATTTGGTTATTTAAAAAATTTTTTAGGGGCGCCTGGGTGGCGCAGTCGGTTAAGCGTCCGACTTCAGCCAGGTCACGATCTTGCGCTCCGTGAGTTCGAGCCCCGCGTCGGGCTCTGGGCTGATGGCTCAGAGCCTGGAGCCTGTTTCCGATTCTGTGTCTCCCTCTCTCTC